>NC_143396.1:146864954-147167762 GCF_052110815.1 Crocodylus siamensis
TTATAAATGACACCATGAGTCTGAAGGACAGCAAAGGAGTAGACCCCTGAATTTACTATCACTGATTGTTGTTTTCCCCTGTGAAGAAGCTACTCTAAAACCCTGCACAGAGCATAAACAGACACGCTGCTTTTCTCTTCTATTTTTGGACTGTGCCATGTCTCTAAAGAATTTCAATTTCCTGTTCAGTGGCAACTAAACAAAATGACTGCAGTACACATAAAGACCACTTGGGAATTGCTTTGAAACAGCTTCCCTTCCCACATTCCTTTTGTGCAACACAATATAAATCTGCGGCAGCAAACAGGTTTGCATGCATTTCCATTCTCTAACTGCATCTTAGCCAAATAGTCTCAGTAACTTTAACATCTATCTTGCACTGGGAACAAGACTAAATGAACATGTGGAAAGCACAGCCTCTTAGATTTAATATTTTAAGTTTGGGTTCATATACAAATTAGATAGTGTTGCCCTATATTCAGCTCCCACTTTCCCTGTTCCTACCAGTGTTCTCTGCTGATATGAAATAGGAATTAGCTTCCCAGTGATGGACAAATCAGGAATGTGAAATCTGGCTCTGTTCTACATTAAAAACAAACATACACAACAGTCCTGGAATAGAGGATGACACAAACAATATGCTGCCAACGCCTTTGAGAAATCTCAGGCCACGCTCCAGTGCCCAACTGTCAGGAGACTACTCTGTCCCAAGAATGGCTTCTATATAAAAGGTAAAAAGCTAAGAGCAAACTCTACTGCCATACCCTTTTAAAGGACTGCATCATAATAACAAAATAAAAAAAACCTTATAATACACCTGTTCTTCCTAAGTTCAAAAAGGCTGCTATGAAAAATCAGTAGTAAACCTATCCACAGCAACAGCATCAGGTGACTCCCACCATAACAACATTGTAAAAAATTATACCAGAACCTTCTTAGTAAACTTGTTTATTGCAAACATTCATTTAAAAGTAGGGTGAGCATATGTCCCAGATTGACTGGGACAGTACCAGTTTTCAGAGGCTTGTCCCAGCTGGCTGGTGAAAATTAAAACAAGTGTCTGAGGCACAAGTTGTGAAAGAGGAAACCCTAGCACAGAGCAAAATTTCCCTAATAGGTTATCTTGGTTAGTTGAATAACCTAACCATTACCAGTGGTGCCCTGCCCCCACCTTTGCTTGCAGGAGGAGTGGAGGGAAGAGGGGAGGATGACGATGATGGACAACATCCTGGATTTCATATTGCCCCATATGGTCACCCTATTAAAAAAGCCATTCCCCTGACTGAATTACGATGAAGCCAAACCACTGTAAAATCTGGGTAAGATCTGAATAAAAAGCCCTTACATGAAGAGGAAGAAGACTCGTATGCTATCTTCAGTGTTCCAGCAGTTTTATACTCACAGGTCCTGATTCAAATCCCATTGGAATCAGTTGAAATCATTCCAAGAGATTCTCGAACAGACCGTTAATGAAGCTTTGCTCCAGTCTAAGTAAGTTCTTCTATAGCAATGACACTCAACCTTTTTGGCTGATGGGCCAGTTGGACAGTGCCCAGACCATCTGTGGGCCAGATCTGCCTGGGTCCCAATCCAGCACAGGGCAGTCACAGCAAGGCCCCATCCAGCCAATGGAGGGGGCAACTTGGCTCCAACATGGGCCTGCAAGAGGATGGAGGGGGGCCCAGACTTGCAGGGGGGAAGGGGGCTTGAGCTGGTCCCAAGCCAGTCCCAGAGGGAAAGGGGGCATGGACCAACCCCATCCAGCCTGGAGATAGGGACATAGCTAGTCTCATCCAGCCACAGGGGTGAGGAAGAGATTGTGTGACCTGGCCCCAACCTGCTGTGCAGTGCTCAGTGTTTGGGAATTTGGTAGCTGGGGAGGGTGGCCGTATTTATTGTCACTCCCCCCCGATGCCAAATATGCTATGGGAAGCCCAGAATCATGACCCCAGGCTCCCCCAACAGCAGCGGTCTTTGCTCCCATGGCTGAGAGTCCCATCAGTTGATTGGAGCTCCCAGCCCCAGGGGCATACTGTGTGCTCCTGCAGTTGAAAGCTCCAAAAAGCTGATGGAGCTCCAAGCCATGGGAGATCATGGTACCTCACTATGGCTGGGAGCTCCAATCAGCTTCAATGATTGGGAACTCCGTCAGCTGACTGGGACTCCCAGCTAGGGGAGCTCATTGTTGTGGCAGCTGAAAAGTATGTCGGTGTGATAAATGTGCTTGCTGAAGGCTCTATGAAGATTAGACCAAATGTTTTTTCTGTGTTTGTTTAGATATTAAGCTATAAGTTGTTGCTAAAAGCCTAATGATAGTTTAAGATGTAGTGAAGCCTTGTATAAAGTAAGGCCTAGTAAATTTAGCAAAGCCTAGAAGTAGTGAGGCCCTGTGGTGCAGTTAAAATTACCTTATCAAAGGAATGCAAGGCTTGTACTGCTATTGGTCAGTCTAAGGACAGTTGAAGAAAAGGGAATCTAAGTGGTCGTACATTATCAGTGTCCTTCAGAAGCTATAAGTTAGCTAAAATATTTGGAAACCATTCAGAAGGAAGATGCAGCTCTGTGAAAAGGATTAGTTAGCTGCTGCCTGGATCAGTGGGCCCGTGGACCTCGAGGAGCCCAAGAACTGCATTCCAGGGTCCTTCCCAGTACCCCTCAGACAGCATTGTTTAGGGATGCCTGACCTCGCTGAACTTTGTGGAAAGAAAAGCTTGCTGTGTATCAGGCATCAAAGGGACTGCTGATAAGTTGCTGACACAAATTGTTTTTGTCTGTCATTGTTTGTCTTGTTACTACACGTAGTTGTGTTTTTGTTAAGTCAATAAATCTTTCTTACCTTTCTACCCCCGACCACACTCTCAATCCAAAACCTCCGCAAGAAGCTGGGACAATTGTACTCTGGGAGCTGGGGGCCCTGACCTATGCTCCCAGCCTCAGAAGCACACAAGAGTCTCCTCCAGAGGGTGGGAGTACTGGCCATACATTCAATTAAAGGTGTAATAGGAACCAGACACAAAGTTATTACACATGTTTTGTATAATAACTTTGTTGCACATTCCTGCTTTTATCATGCCATTAATGTGTGGCCAGGCCACTACTTAAGAGGTGATTAACCAGTTAATCACCTCTTAAGTGTAACGCCCATCAAGGGCCTGTGTGATACAAGATATTGGTTTAGATAAACCCGTGGTCTGCCTCAGTATAGAACTTCTTATGTTAATGTAGTCTCCATGTGTTCAATAAGTAAAAAAAAAAACCACAAACAACGCCCCCCCATCAGTCTTATTCAAAAAGGGAGGTCTATTTGAAGTACTACCATAGTGTGGGGAGAGAAAAAGCTGTTTTTAGTACATGGCTTCTGCTCTGCTTTTGTCTTACGTCCCTGGGCCAGTCAGAGACCAAGGCAACCATCTCTGCAACTGGTAATAACATTTGCTGGCTTTGACATAGCACCTTTCATCAAAAGATCTCAATGTAATTTACAAAACAGGTTAGTGTCATCATTCCCATTTTACAAATGCAGGAAACTGGGAACAGAGAGGCAAAGTCTCTTACCTTATTCGTAGCGTTTTCAGTGTTCTATGCAGCACTACCCAGGCATCAAACTGGCAACTGCTAGTATCCAGGACACTGTGAAATATGCCCTTAACCCATAACAATACTTCAGAAATGAGCACTGTCCTGAGAAAATAAATATAAGCGCATGCATCTGGTATCTATACTGATATATACCCAGCATTTTGCAGTGTTTGAGAATGTTTTTGAGCACTAAAGTGTGAGTGAAACAATGCAGATTTTGAAAGAGAAACAGAGTGAACGACATTAGATCATGAGGGAGAGTGAGGTATTTCTAAGAAGCTATGTATGTATAACTAAGGCAAACTTTGGGTAATTCAATGTGCAGAACAGTTAGAAAAATCAGTTGCCTCTTGAACGTACTGGGAAGCTATATCACATTTATTAAGACACATCTTCTCATTATGCTGGTCAGCTCCACAAGGGGACTGCAATCATCAAGATGAACAGTTTTTTACTTTGAACCTCAGGAGAATCTGTTACTGGCTTACCACTGAACTAATTAAATCAAGTTAACACAGAAACAAATCCTAGTGCCCCCAGAATGATAATATGCGTACCAGTGAAATCAAGTCATTGTCAGCCCTGATCACATGGTTAAATGTCAGTTTCTAAAAGCAATTGAAATGCAGAACTAAAAGAGTGGAATAAAATACATGTATTATCACAGGAGACCTGAACCTGGTAATTTTAATGAGGACTAATGTAGTCATTTAAATAGAGAACTCTCAAAGTAACTACTGATGGTCTATACAGCTACAATAATCCATTGATCCATTACGTTAGAGGTGGTGATTTACAAGCATTCTGGATCTGACCTGTATCAATGCCTGAGTCTGAGTTGAACCGGGGTGTCACAGAGCTACCAAGCTTTGCCTTTTATCAGGGTGCAGGGGGTGAAATAGTGTGCTGACTACAGAGCACTTTGACACACCACTAGCTTCATAGCAGATGTCTACAATCAGGGGAAATCAGGGCTGGTTCACATAAAGCTACCGAAGCTAGAACTACACTGGGGGACTCCCGAGTCACAGGGCCGTCAGCCCACCTCAGGCAGATTTTGTTCACAAAGGCTGCATACAGGCAGTCAAAAAGCCTGAGGCTGAATCGATTCAATCTTTGCAGGTTAGTCTAAGCTGCACAGATTAAATTGAAACAAAAATGAACAGACATTTACCTTTGATTCAGGAAATGCAGCCACATGCCTGCAGTGGCTCAGACCAAAAGCCAGGGGGTGCTAGAACACAGGTCTTTGATTACAGTTCACTTCCTCTTCCTGCTGCCCCCGAGGTCTCTGGGGTTTGCAGTCCAGAATTAAAGCAGCAGGACTCTGCAGAGTTGTTCATCACTTCCTCTTCCTGCTTCCAGGTGCTTCTGGGATTTGTAGTCCATAGTTGCAGCCAGCAGTAAGTTTGAGAGGGGGGAAGAGGTGTTTAACCTCCCCTCTCTAGCCCCAAACCAGGTTTGCCTGGAGGGGCAGTCCCTTCCACCTCCTACAGATTGGGCTTGCATCCCCAGCTGGGTTTGCCGCCCCACAACTCCTTGTCAGTCAGCCCTCACTGTTCCAGCTAGGGAGCAGAGAGGCACGGCCAGCCCTGTTCTCTGGAACAGACAGCACAGCACAGCACAGGGCTGGAAAGCATGCTGGGATGCTGGGGGACTGTGATTTAATTTGAACCAGGAAGGGGCCTGGGACAGACATTTCATAAACTGGTTTGGGTCAAACCAGTTAAGTCTGATACTACATTCAACCAGGTTTATCTTAAACCAGTTTCAGCCATTTTGAAACTGGTTTATGTGCACTGAACTTCTGTTCTGTTACAAGTTTAAACCAGTTTCTAATCACTTAAACCATTTTATGTGTAATTTCTGTCCCTAGCCATGAAGTTTAATGCTTTGGTACTGAGCAATATGGAAAAATTCCTGGCACACTGGGGTTTATGGTAGTAGTTTGAATACTTCCTTTGTCCACATCTATCAAAGCCTGTGCCAGCACACATTCTTCACTATTCACCAGTGTCCCACCAGTGTCCTAAACATCTCAGTTCTGGGTACAATAGCTATTGACCCATCCCACTTCAACACAATTGAATACTCCTGCAAGCTGCAACAGCAAAGGAGTTTGAGCCATCTAATGCGATGAGAAGGAAGCTTGGATCTCATAGCTCGTGGTTGCCGGAAGCAGTCAAATGGCTTTACAGGAAGGAATCAGAAGAGCCTGAACCTGCCTTGGCTGTGCCACTGCTCCCAATTAGATGCAACAACAATACACAAGCCAGGAAGAGGAAGACTAGCATCCTCAATATGGAGGCACTGTTGTTGCTTATACTCAAGTAACTGTCACTGTTGCCCTGACTTTCCACATAAACCTTATAAAAAACACCACCCAAATGCAGCAAGCTTGCTACTACAGTCGAGCAGAATGCTGATCAGGAGACTAATTCCAAGGAGATCCATGTTCCCCATTGGAGAACAGGGGCTCCACATTTCTTTGAAACATTACTTTGAATAATACAGCAAATATATTCAATGAAATATTCAGTTCTCATTGCTCTAGTAAATTGGTTTCATAGACATCTTTTTCTATGATTTCTACAGCAGTTAAACTTCAGGAAATATTAACTAGGTAATATGAATTAGAAGTAAGGGTAGGAAAGAATTCACAAGGATATTTTTGTTTGGCTTTGCCTTACTTCTGGCACAGATGGTTTTCGATTATGGTTCACAGGTTGAATTTACTTTTGCTTGGCGGTACTCTTATGCTAAACACATATATAAAAACTTATTTTTGAGAAATTTACTATAGGTTTTCTTTGGGGGGTGGGGGAAAGGGATGAGGGGAAGAGAATCCTGCTAGTTAAAATTAACACTGCTGGTCAGAATTTCTATAAAGTGCTTCCTCAGTACCCCAAGCAAAAAATAAAGCGATTCCCAGTTTTAGCTGCTGCTTTGCAGAAATCAGTGGATGGGAATCAGGAATATTCATTTCTTACATCAGACATTCCATGGAAACCATTAATATATTTAAGCCAAAGAAAAACAGCCAGAATATTTCTGGTGCCTTTGTATATTAATTCAATAGTTGATAGGTCCATACCCTCTTTGAGAACATATGGATCTCTTTCTGTATATCAGCTTGCTTATTAAACTATATATTCAGTTATTAAATTCCAGACACACAAAGAGGAAAGAAAATGTGTTCTTCTTTTTTGGTGGTGTTAAAAAAATTAGTAAGATTCCTATTAAGCCTTTAATTGAACATCTGGCTTTAATTAAATTATAATAGTCTTTCCTAGGACAATGGCAATTTGCAAATTTAGACTAATGGTTAATTGGCCAGATTTATTAGCTGCGAATATGTTGAGAGTGGACATTTATAAACCTATTCTTCAGAAAACTTTGCATACAGATTTGGATTAGGGTTGTGTAGACTCAATCCAAGTGACAGGGAGGGATTTCTCTGTTCTGCTCTCTAGCATTTTCAGTTATGATAGTCCTGGGAATTGGTTTGAGCAATAGAACTTACTGGATGTATATACACAAGATGCTGACTGCATAGTCATTACTGGACAGTCATTTAGTACTTGTATAAACAAATTCTAAATGACTGCACAGTAACCAGAGTTACTGTGCAGCAGCATCACCAAATGACTTTTTCGTGATGCTAACTGTGCAGTAGCTTAAGACTACTGCCCAGCAGCATTGCATCATGCTTTTGTCACATGATGCTACTGCGCAATAGTCATAGGCTACTATGCAGTCAATGTCTCATGTAGACGCGGACTCAGACAACCATAATATCCTCCTTTCTCTCCTCAAATTTGTCCTTGAATTTTAGTTAGAACAAAAAATCAACATAATGGAAACACACACTTTACTTAAAAAGTAAACATTTATTTGAACAGAATTTAAAAGAAACCCATACATGTCAAGTGTAATCAGAGCTTTGAAAAGTTTCAGATGGAATTGGCATATTTCCTTCCTTTCCCTTGCATAATAAAACTACAGCTATGTAAATTCTAACTGTCACTTGACAGAAAACATTAATAATTAACTTGATTGCAACCCGTATGTCACATATCAGTAAAGATGCCTACACTTACTGGGTTTTAAAGCAGTGAAGTTCTGGTTTCATTGATGTTAATGGGAGTGTTTTCTCACTGCCTTCAAGTGGACCAAGATTTCACCTCATGGTTTTTCTCCTGCACCTACCTTTAGTCTTAGCTACTCAGTACTAGACTCTGTATTCAGGTTGTATATGCATCAGCAAACCATAGCCCTCAATTATGGTTATACTCTATCCAGCTCTTAAATGATAACCAGGGATCTGGGTTTTCCATTTGCTGTGGAATAATGCAAATTTTCTTCTTTAAAGGAGGGAAGTGAAGGAAACTAGAGGCTTCCCCTTGTAGGCTGGCAGAGTTCCAGCCTGCAAGGGGCTGCTTGGGGCTGGCGGAAGTGGGACACTGGGGGTGCCACATGTATGTGCACATGCACACACACAGCAGTGGAGGGTAAGTCATGAAGCTCCCTCCGGGTAAGTCTAAGGAGGTGAGGTGGGAGAGGACATGGTCGATGTATTGGGAGGGGGCACAGGCAACATGTCAGGGGGGAGAGGCAGCACAGGCCACATGACAGAGGCCCAAATGTAATGTTGCAGGGTGGTCATATGCCCCCTGAGATTTCTGTGCTCACAGTGGGGATTTACGTGTGGGCTGCAGCCTGGCTGGACCAGCTCCAGAGGAGCCACCGCTTTTGCCCAAAAGGCAGGACTCAGTACAGGAAGGCGCACCATGCCACCATGGCCACCAAGGTGAGGTGCCTCCTGCCTATGCAGGAGCAGTGGGAGGGGCACAATTTCACACCACCACTGGTGTTGAACCTCACATTGGTGGCCATGGCAGCACAGTGCTCCCTTCTAAGCTGGGTCCCACCCACTAGGTCATGGAGGCAGCTCCTGCCTGGAGCTGGTCCAGATTAGCTGCAGCCCCACTGTCCACTGTGGGCACAGAAATCTGCGGGGGGGACACATGCACCCCCCACCCTCCCTATGCATTGCCTGTACCCCCTCTGTTCCCACAATGCATTGCCTGTGCCCCTCTCTTGCATTGTCTGTTCCCACACCACCCCCCTTCCTCACACACTGGAGGGCTGGGCGTCTGGAGATGGGGGTGCAGCAAGTTAGGAGTGAGGGGCCCTATCAGGGCTCTGGGGACTGTGGGTTGGGCCCACATCCTGGTGAGTGATGGAGGCAGGGGATGATTTGATTTTTCATAATAAAAAAAACAAAATCATATGCCAAAACACATGGGCATTTAGAATGTATTTAATTATAATGATTGAGGCAGTGTTAGGCTTCTGACTTGCTTTAAAATTGTAAATACACTAAAATCCCTGTTATCTGGCATGAGTAGGGAATGTCAGGTACTGGTTATGTAAAAATTCCAGTTATCTGAGGCAGATAATACGGAGCAGGGAGCTGGGGGGGGAGGATGGCAGCTGGAGGCAGAGCAGAGGGGTGGGTGGCCACACACTGAGCAGCGGCAGCACTGGGTGGTGGGTGGCAGCCATGTAATCAGGTATGTTAGTCTGAAGACAAGCAGAAGGAATGGTAGATTTTCATTTTATAATCTATGGTTAAGTTGTAGACTATAAATGATAGGGTAACAAAATCAGAAATGCATAAGCATTAGTAAGCAGCATTTTACTTTAGCTGATGAAGTAAACTGCTGCTTACAAAAGCTAATGCATTTCTGATTTAGTTAATCTGTCTACTGTCAGATGCCCCCTAGTGATTTCACACACTTGCCCATGCTCCCTGGCATCCTTTACTTCCTATCTCTTGTCTGCTGTGACTTAATCCTAAGGTCTTTTAACTGGGGTCACCTCTTCCTGAGTGTCTTTTCCTTTTTGTAGAGGCCTCAGGGCTCCTCTGCCCCAAACTCTATGAGGTGTGTTTCCCCTTTAAAACAGCCCTAGTTATGCCTTAGGGTCTATAATTATGGGTTCTATGTCACTCAGTATTTAGCCAGGAGTGCAGGGGGGCAGGCCCTGGTTTTGCACCTGGGCCCCCAAGCTTCGAATCTTTGGTGGGGCTTCTGCCTTCCTGACTTCAGCCCCCTTTCTCCAGATGTTCCATCTCCCAGCCCTGAGCCACTGTCCTGGATGTCAGCTCTGGGGTGCTGGCCTTGGTCTCACCATCTTGAGCTCTAGGCCCCTGGTTTCTTGTGGCAGCCCCTTGGGTCTCTTACCTTGGCTAGATGGCTTGGGCACTGTTCTGCCCCAGGGGTCCCTGACCCTGGCACACAAGGGTTTATACTAGATGCCTCCTAGGCACCCTTGTGGCCTCCATACTACCCCTATAGGCACAACCTAGTCCTCCAGTCTTAAAATTCAAGCATAACAGAAATACAAGCAAACCATTTCCAACAAATATTCTCCCTTATTCTGGGCCAATAGTCCACCACCAACTATAAGGGGGAAGGAACCTTTCCCTGTCTGTCTCACTCTCTTGGATACCCATGGGCCTATTTCCTGAGCCATCTTTCCTGGGAGCTCCTCTCCCTGCAGCATGCAAAGCCAAACTGCATCCTCTGCCTCAGGTCCTTGGTTTATATGCCTCACAGTACTGCCTCTTTCTGTCATGTGGCTCCCAAGCCACACACAGGAGTTTCTCCCTTGCTTAAGAGCCAACCTGTGCTTCTCTGCTGCAGCCCCACACAGCCAACTTACCTTTCTGCACTCTCTTAAAGTGACAGGAGCCTCAGGCTCCCCATTACAGTCTATAAGGTACAAATGATTTCCAGAGTCTGGGTCAGTCCAACTATACCTTTACATTCCCAAAACTGTTTAATAAGCTGAATGGAGTATTCTGCACTGATAGTAAGTGGATCCAGGACATTTTCTCCACCTTAAATACCTAGTACTCTTTGTTATACTGCACATTTATGGAAATGGGAAACTTCTATGGGTATATTTAAGAAGGCCAGGTGAAGGGAGTGCCATTCCACACTGTCCTGAGAAAAAACTTCACCCTGAACTACTGAAGTTGATAAGAACTTTGTCATTGACTTCACACATTTTCGTGAAAGAAGTTATAATTTAATGACAGTCCCTTACTTAAAAGACTACAGAAGTTGGGAATTGGAAGAAATGGTCCCTCAGTTATGGTAGTTAGAAAGAAACCAAGGGTCTTCAGCGGTTGCCTACTGCTCCACAATAAAGTTGTTTAGTTCTATTCATACACATATGCCTGTTTATTTAACTTAGTGATTGCTATACAAGTAATGAGGTGAATCCTCAAGATGGGAGAAATATTCAGTGTAGTTTAGCTGAAGAATTCTGACTTTTCTTTCTTTGTGAATGGTTCAAAATCAGATTATGAATGTATTATATTGATTTGTATATGAAATTATGTACAAAAAACTTTCTGCAAACAATTCTTGGTCCACAACTATTGAAGAGTTCATTATCAATATTCTTATTTCAAATATGAACTGTTTTGATCAAACATACAGTATGGTATATTTCCATTCCCTTAATGGATGCACATGCTCCTTAGCATAAGATTTCCATTGCCCATATTTATTCTAGTGCAAATGTTATGTCAGAACTGACTTTTGACTATTTCAGCAAACCCTTGCCTAAAATTTGTTCTTTGAGTCAACATTCCTTCCAGTAAACTCATTCACTAGAATATTTTCAGATAAACTGAAATTTGCCTCAGTGCTTAAGCTCTAAAAATGGAGTGGAAGCTATGCATAGTTCTTGTACTAACCCCTTCTATACTGAAGGGAATTTCACATCAGTTGTACAAGGAGGGTTGGGAACAATTTTTAATCAAATTCATTCAGAAATTTGAACAAATATCTAGAGAAACAGTTTATAGTATTTGCTCAGTTGTGTCTGCTTTCAAAATGAACTCAACAATATTCACTGTCACTGAAACATTGTGTAGCTACCTATAAATGCCTGTTGGCTTTTCATCCAGCCAATAAGCACTAATCAGTGAACCTGACTGATGAGGACTTTAAAATAACAATACCCAGGGAATTATTTTAGGTAATTAACTGCAGGGATCAGAGGGAAAGCCTTCAAAAATCATATTGTTCTGCTTGTGATGAATGAATCCATTCATGGGGATGCTAAAGGATGAACACTTCACTCTAATGGATATGGACACAGATACATTTAGAGCTGTTTCAAAGAACAGCAGCTATTGTATTCTAATTATTACATGTGGAAACAATATAAAAATTTAAAAAATAACACTTCAACTTGAACCCTGGATGAAGCAGTGTTAAATTTAGAGCAGTTTCCATCACATTACAAAGAAAGCAATTGTTTTCTCATGGAGTTTTCCTCCCTGTTCATTTACTGTACATATTTGATTCAGTGGGATTGTATGGGCAAAAAGGGCAGAATTTTCCCATAATATAGATACTAGAGGACCAATTCTGATTTCACCCCCCTTCAAATCAGGAATAACTCCACTGAAGTCAGAGGTATTGTGTCAAGGTAACTCTGGTTGTAGTTAAGAGAGTAAGACCTTAGAGAGAAACAGGAATGGTAAAGCCAAACCTAAATTATGCTAGTAAAATATAAAATTTGATGGTGTAGATCATTTAAAAGCAAAATAACAGAAACACCATTTAGCACAGATTTCCTCTCCAAAATATTAGATAGTTACAAGGAGGAACAGTTGAAGATGAGCGAGGGAGAAGGATACAAAAGGAGCAGTTAAGTTTGAGGCACACATTAAGTTAGTGGGATCTGCAGGTGGTAGTGTAAAAAAAACCAAAAGTTAGGAGCCGGGCCCTGAAGAACCTTGCCTGTGAGGACTAGAATCTTACGCTTGTTGTAGAAGCAGAAGAGCAGTCAGGTCTTGTTTAAAGACTTCAAATGATGGAGAGTCCATGATATCACTAGCTATGTTGTTCTAGTGGCTAAATACCTTCAATGTATAACTATTGCATCTACAACCAGTAGAAAATTGGATTCTCTTACTTCTGAAAATTTCAATTTAGGCCACAAAATCAAGGCCAAAATATTACCATTTGACAATGCTGCTGAACTATCCCAAGGGAACTGTCATTCAGGTGCCTCAAACTTCCACTCTCCCCTTTAGGTCAGACTTCCTGGTTAGGCTACGTTCCCCATGAAGCATTACAATCTCTTCTCTTGGAAAAGTGGAGCAGTTTATCTTGGAATTTCTCAGCCCTAGTGCATTAGGGGACATGTACTCCATCAGGGGAGCCAATTGCTACATGACAACAAAACTACAGTTCCCATGAGATATGACACCAGCATTTCCAAAATACTTTTGTTGTTGCATATTCTATTTTTAGTGAAAAAAATTTAAAATTACATAGAAAATGGACATTGTGTGCAAAAGAATTTCATAGCTGAAAACCCACTTTTCTGTTTTAAAAGTTTCAGTATTTGTTAGCTGAATGTGTTAGCTTCGGCTTCCAGACACTGGATTTTATTATACCTTTGTGAGATAAAGAGACCTTTGCTACCAGAAATCTTCTCTCCATACTGTTACTATTATGCCCTAATCAAGTCACATCTTAAATCATTTCTTTGTTGCAGAAATGGAGGTGAAAGATGGCCAAGTTGTTGACAAGGATTCCAGCCACAGAGATGGTCTTTAGATATTGTAGAAAGAACAGTGTGATTTGGTGACATTTTCATTAATAAAATGATGAAAGCTAATATGACACTGAGTTTATGAACCAGGATAACAGGGAGAATTCTGGAGAGAATGAAAGCAGAGAATTAGAGAAAAAATAGTAGGGTTTGGAAATAAAAGATAAGAAATTCAGTTTAAAAGGGAATAAATAACACTGAAAATTGCAACAGACGTGTCACTATAGAGAAAGAGGTGAATATGTTTAATTAAAAAACCTGATATTTCATGTAAGAACACTCAATCTGCTTCTTACTAAGATGTTCCCTGCCTAATTGGAGCATAAAAAGAGCTGGTAACAGTGAGATAAAGCAGAAGCCAGGGTAACAGAGTTTTTTTTCTTTTTGTCTGTCCACTTCATGATTTTTATATTCACAGTAATTAAACAGTCCTATCCTTGATCAGATTTGCTGTAAATTAAATCATTCAATTAGGGTTCTACAACAGCAGGAGCTGAATTTGGAGGCCAGGTGGAGTTTCAGCAAAAGACACATCCCATTCCCTATCAGGCTATGTTAGAACTAGAGATTGTTTTTGAATCCCATCGGGCCATATCCCTGAAATCCTTTTTCCATTTTTTCTGAAACAAATTACTTTTGGAGTAAATAAAAGTTTGCTGTAGTAAAATTGTATAAGAGCTGGTGGGATTTAGCTTATTGCATTTTGTATCAAGGAACATCAGGTGAAAACCTGTAAAGCAAGAGAAAAGAGATTCCACCTTTTACAGAGTTTCATAATGTCTTCTTTGCAGACAACAGTCTGCTCCATAGACCTTTGAAGTCAATAGAAGTCTTTCTACTAACTCATATGTTTGGATCAAACTGAGCTGATTCTTATTAGCAGTGTCTACATGAAGTATTACTGTACATGAATAAACCCTGAAGCTTATTGCTTCAGAGCTTTTTTGCTCCAGGGTGTGCCTTTTGAATGTATGCCTGGGAGCAATTAACTCTGGAGCAATAAGCTCTGGGGTTTATTCATGTGCAGCATGTGGAGCTGGGTCAGAGCAGCCCCAGCTGGCAGGGGGCCCCAGGTGTCAGCTCACTCAATGTGCTGTGGAGAGGCTGGCTGGGGCACAAGGGAGCTTTAGTGCAGGGCTAGTCAGCAGGCAGCCCCCACACTGAAGCATCCTCATGCTCCAGCCAGCTGAGGCAGCATCTACATATGCACTGCTGCAGAGATTTTTTACTCTGCAGCAGGATAATACTTGTATTTACAAGTACTATCCTGCTATGGAGTAAATCAGCTTACTAGGGGTGCATGTGTAGATGCCAAGACATTTACTGCTCAGCTAATCAGTCAACTGTGCACAGTGAAGGATTCTTATTTGGAGTAGAGAAAGCCAGTAGGAATTCTAGGATCAGTAGGCAAATTTCAGGCATGTGCTCTATGAAATGAAATTTTCCAAGGGAGCTAAACAAAGCACATGCAATCAAGGGCTTACCTCCATTTATTTCATTTCTTAATTTCCCTAATTTGTATATATCAAAGTTAGTCTAATAGATTGTGTCATCCAAATGTTTTGGTCATGTGGAGGACTTTAGAGAAGGATTTACAGTCCTTTGAAGTGTTGGATTGAAAATGGTATTTAAAGGTTTGCTTTTGAAAAGTGGCTTATAGGATGTATTAGAATAATGGTTACAGCAGCAAGGGTTAATTGATTTCTAAAGAGCTTAGGTCTCAAAGTCACACAAGTTTCCCAGCCTTTAGAAGCAGACAGAGTGTTTAACCCAGGCAGGAAAACAGCAAATTACACATCCTGGGTATTTGAAAACATTCAAACTTTATTTTCATAATAGAGATAGGCCTGGCTCCAGGGTGGTAATGTCTGCTTGCAAAAAGCCTTAAACTTTCCAGTTTTGGGGAAACTGACCAAATTAGGATGACACTGGTAAAGCCCCAAATTAGGAGGTGGCCACCTCCTCTTCTTGCACCAGCCAGCCCTGTGGGGTCTTCCACTCCTCAAGAAGGTTCACATGATAAACTTGGCATTCTTGGTGGTGGCCTGGCTTAAGCAATTCATAATCCACCGGCCCCACTTGATGAACTACTCTAAATGGGCCTTGCCACATTGCGAGATGCTTGCTTGAGGAAGCCGGGGGTGATATGAAGGCCTCAGCCAGGTGGAGGGCCTCATAGATACATAGATTCATAGAAGTAGGGCCAGAAGGGATCTTGTAGATTATCAAGTCCAACCCCCTGCAGAAGGGAAAACCAGGTTCAAATGACCCCAGCCAGGTAGACGTCAAGCCTCCTCTTAAAGACCCCCAGGGTAGGAGCCATCACCACTTCCCTTGGAAGTTGGTTCCAGATCCTAGACACCCTGACTGTGAAGTAGTGCTTTTGGATGTCTAGTCTAAACCTACTCTCTAACAACTTGTGGCTATTGTTCCATGTTACCCTGGGGTGTGCTAGGGGTCTCTCCCAAACCCTGCTGGTCCCCCCTAGTGAGTTTATAGACAGTCACCAGGTGCCCCCTCAGCCTTCTCTTGTGAAGGCTGAACAGGTTAAGGTCCTGCAGCTTCTCTTCATAGGTCTTCCCCGCTGTCCCCAGATCATGCAGATGGCCCTCCTCTGGAACCTTTCAATGCTGTCCACATCCCTCCTGAAGTACAGCACCCAGAACTGACCACTGTACTCCAGCTGCGGCCTGACCAGTACTGCATAGAGGGGGAGGATCTCCTCCTTGGCCCTGCCTGAGATGCATCTGTGGATCCACGACAAGGTACGGTTAGCCCTACTGACCGTGACCTCACATTGTTGGCCCATGTTCATCTTGGAGTCAACAATGACTCCAAGATCTCTTTCTGCCAATTCCCTCAACACCCTGGGGTGGACAGCATCTCTGGTCCGAGGTTGGTGTCTCTGTACCCACCTTTGGGTGTCTTCTTCCAGGTCCCAGAGAAACTGTTCTAATAACTGTTCTAATAAGACCTGGTCTGTCACCCCCCCAGTTGAACTGGCTGGTGGGTAGCAATTTATTAAGCACATCCTGAAGAGACTGCAACATGCCATGGGGCTGCTTAGCTTCTTTTGGCTTCCTTGCTCAAAATGCCTTTCTGTAACTTTCCGGGGAAATCTCTAGCCTATAGAGGATTGCCACCTTGACAGCATCATAACCTCAGGCGTCCACCCTCAACAGGGCCCGGTAGGAAGCTTGGGCCTGATCTATCACTAAGGCACCTAGCTGGTGGCCCCAAAGACTGTGATCCAACCCTGTTTGGATAGCAGTCCTCTCAAACGCTTCTATGTACACCTTGGGATCATCTTCCTGTGTCATACATGGTATCTTGAATAGGGTGGCATTACGCTGCATCCATTCTTGCTGGTGTGCCCCTTGTAACTGCTGCACCTCCAGCACTTGCCCTATAGCCTGAATAGCCTGTGTTAGTAGCTCTGCATGAACTATCACTGCTGGATGCATCTCTGCTTTCTCCTGGGGTGGGATCTCTGTCCCGCTAATGCTGAAAACTTCCTAGCCAATGCACCACTGTGATGGAAGAGCCTTAAGTGATGGACTGTCTGTCTGGCATGGGGCCCCTCCCCTCAACTTTCCTGCCATGACTTGATGTTATTACATAAAGAGAGGGTTCAGTGGAGATCTTCTTTCTGGGTGGACCCCTCAGGGACAGCAGTAGTCACGGTTTGGGTGTGATGTTCCACAGGGCTCCACCTCCCCTACACCCTGTCCACTCACCAATCGGATGGGCGCCAGCAATGGTGGTTCAGTCGTGTTTGATCAACCTCAGCTTGCCTTGAGGGGGACCCCACATCCGGGTGGGTTCTGTTGTCACTTGTCAGGCTGCCCCCTCTGCTTCGATGAGTAGCCTTCCCGCCCTACAGACTGGCAAGCTATATGTGCATAGGCTGGCACCTGCTTCAGTGCCTCTGAGTAGGGTGCTTTTGATCTTAAGCCTCTTCTCTTCTTTTTTTTTCTCAAAAGAAATAGACCCCTGGGGAGGTGAGGGGTGTGGAGTTGCCTCCTTTCCCCCAGCCTCCTACAGGGGGCTCAAACACCTCCCCTGCTCTGCCTGCTGGCATTGAACTGGCTGCACTGTGCTGGTCCTCTCTGCTGCAGGAGCCTCAGTGAGTCTGGCATGCTCTATGCCAACGTACTCCCTCTTCTCCTCCTCTGCCACCTGGGTTACAGTGGGGCTTTTAAATCTTCCCACAGTATCTGGAATGGCCACTGTGATTGGCTCAGCTGTTCCGCACCTGGGGATTAAACAGCCAGTGTAACACCGGCTTGTTCAGCTGCGGTTCCTGCTCCAGCTGTGGCTGCCCACCGAGAGCTAAGTTTCCCCCATGGGGGGGGTTGTTTGTGGGGTTTGAGGCCCATGGGGACTACCCTCTCCCCTTCAGGAGTCTGTGGGGGTGCAGTTGGCATCAGCCCCCAACCTCCAAGGCTGTTGACATTGGACACTCAAGCAAAGGATCTCAAGGTGGCATTTATGTACCGGCTAGCTGGACCACTTGCCTGTATATTCTGGGACTGGGGAATTTGGGTAATGTATGCTGTATTTACTTTGCCTGCATTGCTTTTATTTCCTATCACCATGTATCAGTAAACTCACCTATTATCAACTGGTAGGTGGTGTGGTCGATCTGAGGGTTGTGCTCACCCAGAACAAAGGTATAAGAGGTGGGTCCTAAAGCAAGTACTTTTGGAAGTAAATTTCTGCTGCAAGCCAGATATTCTTTTAGTTCTATGATTTAGATGGCATAATCTAACTTCGTCTTTAACATACCAGGAAAAGTTATTTTTAAAGCATTTTAAATCTGTAGAATGTTATGCTGTCATAAACTTAAAACTGTTTTAAAGCAGTCACAGGTGCTGTCTCTGACCTACACAACTGGGACTTGCCACTAGAAGGGTGGTGAGCAGAAGCATGGATGGAAACCAGGATTCTATCCCTCTTCTGAGGTAAGAGAGGAGAGAGGAGGTTATCATGGACATGGGCAACTGACACCAACCCAGACATAGTGGGGATCATTGAAACGTGGTGGGACTTAACACATGACTGGTTGGTTAATGTCAAGGGCTATGGGCTGTACAGGAGGGACAGGACAGGGAGGAAAGGTGGGGGCATGGCACTCTACATTAAGGAGGAATACACAACCTCATCAATTAATAAAGAATCAGAGGAAGGGAACTCTGAAGTGCTTTGGGTTAGATTACAAGGCAGTTGAGGGGAAAGAGACTTAACAGTGGGGGTCTACTACAGACCTCCCAACCAAGGGGAAGAGCTCGACCAGGAATTCTTAGGTCAGCTCACGGAAGTAGTGAACGCAGGACCTCCATCTAAACTAGGAGGTGCACAGCCCCACCAGGGGAGATGTCTTGTTGGACCTCGTGCTGGCCACGGGAGATGACCTGGTGAGGGGGCTGCGGGTGCTTGACCACCTGCGTGACAGTGATCATCGCCTGCTGGAATTCACCATCCAGCGCAAGGTGGCAAAGGCCTGCAGCAAGGCAGCAACCCTAGATTTCAGGAGGGCAAACTTCAATGAGCTAAGGAGAATAGTCAGGGAAACACTGAGGTCCCAGAGGGGAGGGGAGCCAGGTGTCCAAGGAGAGGGGTCACTCCTCAAGAAGAAGATCCTCCAAGCCCAAAGCGAGGTAATCCCAACACTGATCAAAGGGAGCCGGAGGGCACACAAGCCTCCATGGCTCACCAAAAGCATCTGGGAATGTCTCCTAGCTAAAAGGGAGGCATACACCCAATGGAAAAGAGGGGACATCACCAGGGATGACTATACTGCAGTTGCTCGGGGATGTAGGGGGGCAGTCAGGAAGGCCAAGGCAGAGATGGAACTGGGACTATCTTCCCAGATTAAGGACAATAAGAAGTCCTTCTTTAAATACATAGGGGGTAAAAAGAAGGTTCCGGGTAATGTGGGGCCTCTGCAGGACACTTTAGGAAATTTGGTCGTCACACCAGACGATAAAGCCAACATATTTAAAGATTTTTTTGCCTCCATCTTCCTAAGCAGGGACCGGAACAGCCACCCCCCCGCTGGGGCCCCCTCAGGCCCCAGGGGAGGCACACCTGGGCCAAGGGTTAGTAAGGAACTAGTTAGGGAGCTTCTGGAGGGACTGGACGTATTCAAGTCAGCAGGTCGGGATGATCTCCACCCTAGAGTACTAAAGGAATTGGCTGAGGTCATTGCAGGACCCCTGGCATGACTTTATGAGCACTCGTGGTGCTCTGGTGTGGTGCCGGAGGACTGGAAGAGGGCCAACGTGGTTCCCTTCTTCAAAAAGGGTAAAAAGGAAACTATAGGCCAGTTAGTCTTACAGGCAAGCTGTTCGAGAAAATTATGCTGGCACACATCCACGAGGGACCAGCAGGGGATTTCATGCTTAGGGGCAACCAACACGGGTTCATCAGTGGCAGGTCCTGTCAGACCAAACTGGTGGTCTTCTATGATCAGATCACCAAATCATTAGATGCAGGGGTAGCAGTGGACATAGACTTCCTGGACTTTCAGAAGGCCTTCGACACTGTCTCTCACCCTGTTCTCATTAAGAAACTGGGGGACTGTGGTGTTGACACCCACACAGTCAATTGGGTTGCCAACTGGCTGGAGGGCTGCACCCAAAGAGTGGTGGTGGATGGGTCATTTTCAGCCTGGAGGGATGTGGGCAGTGGGGTTCTGCAGGGCTCTGTCCTCGGGCCCACACTGTTCAACATCTTCATCAGCGACTTGGACGAGGGGGTAAAAAGCACCCTGTTCAAATCTGCTGATGACACTAAGATGTGGAGGGATGTGGGCACTCTAGAAGGGAGCAATAGGCTACAATTGGACCTAGACAGGTTACAAGGGTGGGCGGATGAGAACAGGATGGGATTCAACACTGACAAGTGCAAAGTGATGCACCTGGGGAGGAACAACCGGCACCATACCTACAGGTTGGGGAACTCCCTTCTTGTCAGTACAGAGGTGGAAAAGGATCTTGGAGTCATCATTGACTCCAAGATGAACATGGGTCGGCAGTGTGGGGAAGCAGTCAGGAAGGCCAACCGCACCTTGTCATGCATCCACAGATGCATCTCGAGCAGGTCCAAGTACATGATCCTCCCCCTCTGTGCGGCACTGGTCAGGCCGCAACTGGAGTACTGCATCCAGTTCTGGGTGCCGCACTTCAAGAGGGATGTGGACAGCATGGAGAGGGTCCAGAGGAGGGCCACTCACATGATCAGGGGACAGCAGGGCAGGCCTTATGAGGAGAGGCTATGGGACCTGAACCTGTTCAGCCTCCACAAGAGAAGGCTGAGGGGGGATCTAGTGGCCTGTTACAAACTAGTCAGGGGGGATCAGCAGGCACTGGGGAAGTCCCTGTTCCCCTGAGCACTGCCAGGAGTGACCAGGAATAATGGTCACAAGCTGGTAGAGGGTAGATTTAGGTTAGATATCAGGAGGCGCTACTTCACGGTCAGGGCAGCTAGGATCTGGAACCAACTTCCAAGAGAAGTGGTGCTGGCCCCTACCCCCTACCCTGGGGGTCTTTAAGAGGAGGTTAGATGAACACCTTGCTGAGGTCGTTTGACCCCAGTAATCTTTCCAGCCATGGCAGGGGGTCGGAATAGATGATCCACTCAGGTCCCTTCCAACCCTAGAAACTATGAAACTATGATGCTGCCTTAGTTAGGGGGGGCATATGCCCCCCCTGCAACCAGTCCCACTGACCAGGGATCTGCACAGCTGATCTCACTGGTCGAGGAGACCCCCATGGTTGATCCTGTGATGGCTGATGGCTGCAGCCGATGGTTGCAGCCACTTCCAAGAGTGGCTGCAGCCACTTATGGTTGCAGGTGCAGCTGCAGTGATCGTCCAGCACTTGCAGGGGGGGCACCAGCACTCCCGCCTGCCCCCCTGCCCATCGCCTAAATAGGAAGCGCGGCTGGTTGGGTGACACCAGCACTTTCAGGGGGTTCATGGGCACCCCTGTGCACCCCCTACACATCGCCATTGGGCATGGAGCTCGGGGCAAAGAAACCATCATGAGAGTTCTGCTATAGCGAGCAGCAGTCAACCAGAGCCATGAGTGGGAGGGGGAAAGTCTTTGGGGGAAAAAAAACTTTGAAATAAACAGGCGGGGACAAAAGTAAAGAGAAAGGATAGAAAAAAATAATAATAAAAAGGGAACATGCTTGCCACAGCTGAGATTAGGTGAGTTTGCTGCATACCCAGTGGGTCAGAGCAGTTGCTGCATACCCAGTTTGCAGTTCTCTTGGTGGTTTGCATTCCCTGGCTCATTCTCTTCACAGGGGTAGGTAGTAGAATTGCTATTGCTGTTTGCATGGGGGTGCTACAGGAAGCAGTAAATTGGTGAGCTGTACCTGGGCGCTCAGAGTGGTCAGGGTGTGTTGGGGTCACACCTCATAAGGCCATGGGGGGTATTGCCTTGGAGTCAGTGCTACCCACATAGGAGCAGGACTCAGGAAGGCTGAAAGTTTACCTATGAAGCAAAGGCTGGGGAAGGCCTGGGAATGGCACATCCTAGGATGCTGGAGGAATTAAAATAAAGTATTGTATCTCCCCATAACAGACTAACAATACTCTGGAATGACTTGATGAAAGATAATCCTCACCTGAAGTGGCATAACTTTAAAAAGTTTAGGCCACATCCAGATGAGCCCAGGCATTTGTTTCCCCAGAGGACAAGCAGCAGCAGCACAAGGTGTGCCACTGGTACTTGTCCCTAGGGGACACCTGTGCCACATGCACTCTGGCATGCAGCAGGTTACCCTGGGTGGGGTCAGGGAGGCTGGGGCCAGAAACTGTGTCGGCCCCAGAATCCTTACCTGGTGTCCTGGGGCTGTATCTATGGCAGGATGCCTGGCTGACAGCTGGAGTGTGGCTCTAGCTGGCCGGATTCTGGTTTTGGGCAGTGTGCACTGCCACCAGGTGTGCTGCTCCACTTTTTTCTGCATGGCTTTTTTTGACCCTGGGATCACCTGGGGTCAAAAAACCTCCCTGTGCTGCAAGCTAGCAGTGCAGGGAATGCCTACATATGTGGTGTGTGGCACTGCAGATACACCTGTGGTGCCACAAAGCGCACTTCCATGTTTATCTGGGCGCAGCCTTTGAGAGTACTTAGTACAGGTTAACACCCTTTAACAGATGAATGCTACTGATTTAAGTACCTTTATGATGTTTTAAAGTAACCTGTAACACAACCTGAAAAATAAGAAATAATTATAAAACAAGCATGAGAGGGTTGGTTCCCAAATGCAATTACAGAAACAGAAAGGTGAAGAGTTGAAGGGAAGCAAATTAAATTGATTAAGTAATAATACTGTATTTTCTGTCTGTACAAAAAATATGTCTTGAGAGAACATTCAGAACATTTTTTTCCAAAACCAAACCAGGAATGGAAAATTTGAAGTTGGTCAAAAAAAAAAAAAGACTGTCTATGTTAAGCAATAGTTTTTTTCAAACAAAAACCAAGCCAGTAGCTTCAAGGCAATGGCATGTTACCTTGCTTATCAACTAGATTCATCAGGAGTATGTGTCATACTGATCTTACCTCATAGTTACCTTTTTGTAGCCTTTCTATGCTCCATCAGATATTTATGAGGCTTGAGCTCCATAGGAACATAGGCCTGAAAGGCTTTCTTTTTTCCTACTCTTTTCCTTTATGTAGCGATAGAAACTTCTGGTATTTATTTTAATACCTTTTGTAAGACCTAATACAGCTTGACTTTTGGGGCAGATAGATTGCTTCAGACCAGCAAGAACTTTTGCAGACAACAGTCTACTTTGTCAGATGATAGGAGTAGAAGTCCAGCTGTAAACAGATGGATGCAAATGAAGTCCAGCTGATCCAAATGAAGTGGATCAGTTGTGCTGGGATTTGCCCCAGGAGGAGCAGGGGTAAGTGTTGTCCTGTGGGACAATACTTGGGGTGTGCTTCTGCAAACAGGGAAACCAGGGCAGGTGCTCCTGAGACTTCAGGGGCCTGATTCTGAGTGCCCAGGACTTTAGTAGCAAAGCTCTTTTATGTATCCTTCCACATAATTTAAACTCAAACAGTTCATGACCATTTGATCCAAACTTCCCCCTATAGGGAAATTCCTGGGGTGCACAGCATTGGACTCCTCTAGTCACAAGAGGTGTTCCCAGGGCAGCTAGAGAACATGGGCAGCTCTCTAGGCTGCCCACACTCTTCACACAGATTTCTGCTGTAAATTTGCAGCACAAATTTGTTTATTTGTGATGCAGCAAAGGGCATGGACATCTGTTTGCTTTCACTTTGTGCTGCCATAAAAATATTTATGGCAGCACAACAGTGATGTCTGTTTGCAGCTAACATTGTTGCCTGTGAAAGCTCATTCTTCTCTGAAGCAGTTAGTCACTAAGGTGCTGCCTTGCCCTATCTTCTACCTGACTTTAGATTAATATGGGTAACTACCTCAGAGCTTCACCTGATCCCTAAACTTAATACCTATAGCAAAGCTTTCTTTGCTGACCAGTCCTTTTTCTCCATTTCTTGGAAGCTGTATTTATTCCTAAAGTCTTTCTTGATAAGCTAATTCATCCAACTGGGTCTGGAGTCACTTCTTTCCCTACTGCTAGTTTAGGGTTTTGGACTTGAAGAAGATCCAGGCCTCTTCCATATTCCGGTCAATGAGCTCACCAACATAGTACTCTTCACTCACTAGTTTCTAAAAGTTCACTCTTTTGAGATAAAATGAATCTTATTTGCAAACCTCCGTTAGGTATGCTTCTATTTACTTTTAACTGAATCAGTTTATGGCCATTTAATCCAAACTTATTTTCTATAATGTCCTCAATAGAACCCTGGGGGTACGTCTACATGAGACATTTATTGCACAGATGACTAATTAGCTGTGCAGTAAACATTGTGCATCTACACATGTGCCCCTATTAGACCAGATTAAACTAATTTACTCTGCTGCAGGCTAGTACTTGTATTTACTGGCTGGGGCACAAAGGTACTTCAGCATAGGGCTAGCTGGCAGGCAGGCAGCCCCTCCACAGCACTTTGAACCAGGGGGAGCAGCCCTGGGCTGGCAGGCTGACCCCCAGGTCCCTGCCAGTCAGGGCTGCTCTGACGCAGCTCAATGTACTGCGCTCCCTTCTGACCTCACAGTTCTTGCAGCTTATCAAGAAAAGAAATCTACTCAACACATGATGAACAGGGAAACAGAAATTCATTAGCCTATTGAATGCTAAGTACCAGGTATCTGACATAAGCAGTGACTTCATGATCTACTATAATCTACTTGATACTCCTTAACCTCTGAACTTCAAAGGTGATAAGGACCCTCCTGAACAACCACGTTCTTCCTTTATCGGGTTTTTACTGCATATTTCCTGCCTGTTGCCTACCTGATAATTTCTCTTATATCCTGTTTTTGTTTACATAGGGGTGTTTATACAAGCTTTTGTTCCATCTGCTACATAGCTCTTTTGTGTCTGCTCCTCTTTCAGGGCGTGCCCAGACGAGTGTGCACCTACAGTTTGAAGCACTGAAGACCTGTCTGCAGTGCCACAAACTGCATGTGTCACACGTACAGGTGTTCACCACATGGTGAGTTTTTTTGACATGAGGCGATCCTGGTGTCAAAAAAACCCATGCCAGAAAAAAGTGGTGAAACACATGTGACTACCTGAAACTGGAGCCTGGTCAGCCAGAGCCATGCTGACTGCCGGGCAGGCTCTGCATGCCTAGATCACTGCTACTAGAGCCGCAGAATGCCGCCAGGACCCTCAGTAAAGTTTCTATGCCTAATTCATGTGCTGGCCCCAGCTTCCCTTGCCCCATCTGGGGCAACTTTCCACACACCAGCATGCATGTGCAGGGGTGTTCCCTTGGGACAACAATCAGTGGCATGCATATGTGCCACTGCTAGTTGTCCCCAGTGAATGCATGTTCCCACTAGAGGGGACGCGCCTTCAAAGTCCTGAGGAAGGGTATTGTGATACTGGAAAGCTTGCCTACATCTATCCAAACAATACAGTTGGTCCAATAAGAGATAATCACCCACAAGTATTTTTGTCTCTGTTATATTTCCTGGGCCATCACAGCAACAATATCATCTCAACACTACCCAAACAATTTCCTGTAATACTTTTTTCTAATAACATTAGAGACCTCTACTTATGTCTAAGTCCAAAATTCCTCTTCCCACATCTAAAAACCTATCATGGATATTACATACATCTTATAACATTCTCCATGCATTTCTTAGTTACCAGTTGTTATCATCAGTTGTGCCAGCCTCTTGATTCCAGAAACCTGTTTCACTAGATACTCAGAGTTAATCCTTCAAGATGAGTCCTCTCTCTCTGTAAGTGTACTCAGTGGTCAAACATACCATAACTATGACACTGCTGTGCCTTTTGGGAGGTCCCTCTTGCTCCCAATCTCCTCTATGTGTTAGATACCCTGACATCTCCCATGATGTTTCATAGATTTCATAGATTTCATAGACATTAGGGCTGGAGGGGACCTCGGGAGATCATCGAGTCCAGCCCCCTGCCTAAAGGGCAGGAAGTCATGTGTCTCAGAGAAGTGACAACAACTGATCTTGGCAGATATACACTGATCAAAAAGCCGAGGTCAGAGGGGGGAATAACAGACAAGAAGCACCAAGGGAAGGTACAGTTTAACACTGAATTAGCTCAGAATTAAATATTTTGCTTAAATTTTCCCTATGGAAAAAATGAATATTGAATTGAATACACAAAAATTAAATACACAAAAATTGAATCAATGGGGTGTGTGTGTATGTGTGTGTGTGTGTACACGCATGCACATGGAGGGCCTCTCAGAGGTCGAGAGAGGCCCAGGCCACTTCCAGTTTTTGAGGCTCCCGGTATATTAAAAAAATATTAATTCATAGTGCACTATAGGCAGTGTGGCCTGGTAATGGGACACAAGTTTAAAGTTGTATGATGAACGTCTTCTTCTTTCAATCCTGTCAGTGTATCTCTGTGTCTATATGTATAACCTCATTTGGAGATAATGTCAAGTCTAAATTTGAGGCCCTTCGTGAATGCGAGGCCCGGGCCAAATGGCCCTCCTGGCCCCACCCTGTGATAGGCGCTGTGCACATGTAACCATGTCACTGATGTCCCCAGTGGAAGAAAGTATTTAAGTGCATGAAGTCAATGATTAAACTTAGGTATGTGCTTTAGAACCTTCCTGAATAAGGGCCAATGGCTGTAACTGGCAGAAAGGAAATGATTGTAAAATGCATGTAAAAAATTATTACAGAGCTAATTGGGTTTACTACAGAAGTTCAGTTCACTTGTCAAGAAGGCTTATAGATACTTCATTTATCATTCTCATTAGACTTTATCTCAACTAATTGTCCTAAAAAACATAGATGTCTACCTATAAAAAGAAAGGAAGGAAGGAAAATAAAGTGAACAAATATTTTCTACCTCATATCAGATACAAGCTAAAATATGATGGTTAATTCCAGATCTTTCAGAGAATACATTTACAGTCTAGACAGATACCATATCACTTCTATTTCTGTTTAAAAACATAGTATCATAAATCAAGTTAAACCAATTAAAATGCAAAAGGATAAAAACCATGCCTTCTTTCATTTGAAACATAAATAATATGCAAGGCAGAGATAATGCCTAGTTGGGAGATGTCAAGTGGGAATTCTCAGGGTTTTTCCTGGATCCAGTATGGTTTGATATCTTCTTTAATGATTTGGATGATAGGACTGAGTGCACACTTAAGAAATGTGTGAATGACACCAAGTCAATAGCAGCTGGAGTTCCAAGCATCCCCTCTCCCTGCTCCATCTCTGCTGCTTCCTGCTTCCAGCCCAAGGGGTGGGGAACTGTGGCAGCATGGGGAGCTGAGGGTGAGTACAAAGCTACACCCAGTGGTGGGAAATTGGGGCCATGTGTGAGGGGGATCATGCTCATGTGATGCAGAGGTGGGTCAGTGCCTGCATAGGAGTGCAATGCAGCAGTGGGGGATGAGGAGCATCCACAAAGTGCAACTGATGTGGCCTGTGAGGTCTGTGTCCCCTGAAATCCTAGAAGCTGGAAAGCCCTGATTTATGAGGAAAGGCTGAAAGAATGAAATAAAAGAACTGGATAAAAGAAGACTAAGAGGGGATTTGATAACAGTCTTTGAATATATGAAGAGAGATTATAGAGGATGAAGATGGGCTTTCTCCATGACCATAGTGGACTGGACTAGAAGCAGTGGCCTCAAGTTTCAGCAATGGACATTTAAATTGGAGACTGAGGAATTTTCTGGCTTTGGATATGGTCAAGCATTGGAATAGGCTACCTAAATTTGTGGAATCTCCATCCTTGGAAATCTTCAAGAGCAGTTTGGACAAACACTTGCTGGGATGGTTTAGTTAGGGAGATCCTGCCTTAAGCAGGAGCCTGGACTAGTCACTAGATGACCTTGTCAGGTCCTTTCCAGCTCTACTTTTCTACAGTTCTATATCTGAAAAGTAAGATAACGTATGGCCTTCCTTCATTGCAATTTAAAGCTATCACAGAAACTATGCAGTGTTGTATGTGCAGGTTGCCTGCCTATTCCAGTTTTCCAAGAAAAATTCTATTAGCCTATTAGGTCACAATGATTATGATTTTTTAAATTCATATACACTGTATTAAGGGACTGATTCAAAGCCTATTGAGATCAACTATAGTGTCTATTGACTTCACTGAGCTTTGGTTCAGAACTTCAAAGATATTTTAAAGTAGTATTTTTCCTTTCAATGAAAAGATACACATTAACAGAAGTTACCATATCTATTATTCAAGGAGGAAAAAAACATGCCATGGAAGCTGCTTGATCCTCTGATATAGACACATTTTTCAGAAAGTCTAAAAGCATGGATCAGTCAATCTTCACATCAAAATGATTGCTTGTTTCTTATTTGACACAAATAAAATATAAGCAACTAAACCTTTGTAGCCCCAGTAACTTGGGTATATACTCCCCTTCACCAATTGAAGGGAATTGTTAGCTGGCAGGTGTGTTGTAGGGGAACTGCAGCAGACCACTCAGTTTCCCTCTGTCCCTATAGAACCAGACCAGGACAGTCAGGGGAGTTAACTATATACAAATTTATTTACATTAAGTTATCACAAGGAAAAGAAACATGGATATAAATATATGTACAATATATATATATATATTTATAGGATATCTAAACAAATAACATAAACAATACCCTCTGGGTAAATGCTATAAAACCTTACACCAGTGCTCCAGATACAGGTAAGTATCTGATCTGAAACAGATAAACCCCCAAATAAACATAAATAGCCAACAGATAAACTATAGATAAGTATGGTTGAACAATAAATAAGCCACAAACAAATACAAATAAACAACAGGTGAAATAGTAGCAATAGGGGGTCCCAGCAGAGCCCTAGGACTCTACTCATCTACTAATTTACAAACGTGAGAGTTCACAAAATATACCACTTATGGCGCAAGAACTCCAAAGATAAACTTAATCTCAAGGGGAAACCCCAATGCCCTTGGGCTTTTCCCAAGCCCTACAAGGAAGATGGTAACTTTAGGGGGCCCTCCCAGTGGGACCACCACTTTCAGGAGCCCTTAACTAACTGTGGGGGGGACTCCCCTCCCCTGTGGGAATCCTCTTTTCCATGCAACTCATGGCTCCCAGGTGTGGAGGATGGCCCTCATCTTCTGCACCAAGCTGCTCTCACCTGCGGTGGGCTTTGGGGGGAGCACCAGGCTCGGTCCGCTCCCAGACCCTTCATGCAGCGCCTTCTGCACTGAGCTCCCAGCCTCGTTCTGGGGGTTGAGGACCTGAGCCACCCAAGTGCTCCAAAGATCCTGCTCCATGCACTGGCCTGTGCATTGTGTCTCTGGCCGCATGCCAGAGGTTGCAGACCCAAGCCGCCTCACACAGCTCCCAGGGTCTGGACGCTGTGTGCCATGCTGCACACCAAGAACCTAGCTGCTAGAGCTGTCCACTGTCCACTGTTCCCTGCTGATGGAAATCTTCAGGGATGCTTCTAGGCTACTGCCTCACCCTGCTGAGCAGCTCTCGGACAGCGCTGATCGGAGACACCTGACTTTGCTGAGCTTTGCAGAAAGAGAAACTTGTTGTACATCAGGCATCAGAGGAGACTGCCGATAAGTTGCCGACATGAATTATTCTTGTTTGTCTTGTTACTACATGTAGTTGTGTTTTTGGTAAATCAATAAACCTTTCTTACCTTTCTACCCCTGAATATACTCTCAATCCCAAACCCTCTGCAGGCGGCTAAAACAACAGGGTTGCCGAAACATGATATAACAGAGTTGTCTGAACTTGATGAGTTATATAAACATACCTACAAAGGGGAAGATCAAGAAATCAAGAATCCACTCAATTTTTCTAAATGATTTGAGATAGTATCTGGTCCTAACAATCCAAGTGACATTCTTCCTTTAAAAAGCATGTGATTTAATAGTACCTTGTGGTTCCTTTGAATTTTTCTCCTCATTTTTGACTTTTTAACACCTGGTGTTAGTCCAGAGGAAAATCAGACTATAAGGCGGAATGCTAGAGTATATCAGGGGTGTACCTGGTAGCTGTGTTGGTCTGAGACAAAAAGACATACAAAAAACTAGAACTCTTGGTTCTAAAATGTTACCTTTTATTAGACCAACTGGAAAATGGCAAGAAAACTGTCCTTTTTCTGCAAGCTTTCGGGATCAAAGTCCCTTTGTCAGGCTCTGGGAAAAGTGTAGATGGTACAAGATGGTAAAAAGTCCCCATAGGTAGGAAATAAACTTCATTTTTGCACAGAGGGAGCTGAAGATGGAAGGCTGTCCCTCTGCGTCCATGACAGTGTCTTTGTGAGCTGTGTTGAGTAGCTCTTTAATGTGCTGATCAGGTAGAATTCCTGCCCTGGAGGTGTCAGATGGCAGGCAGGGAGGTAAAAAAAAAAACTTCCTTGTTCTGCAATGAAGTTTAAAATCCAAAATCGGTTAAAATTTGGCATCTTAACACATCAAAGAACTACTCAACACAGCTCACAGATACTTTCCATTTTCCAGTTCTAATAAAAAGGATCATTTTGGAACCAAGAGTTCTAGTTTTTTGTATGTTTAGAGTACATTAGGTTACTTACAGGGTTTGCATAATGAATATTATGGTGTAATTCTTTGAATGCATCTAACTGCCTTGAATGTGCTTTTTTAGCATGCATCACTGTAAATTCTGCCTTACCATTAGCAGCTAATGCAGCAAATGTGAAGTATTTAGGCCAGCTCTGTCCTCATAATAATTTTATAACTGTATGTTTTGAACATCTTCATGACCATAATGGTGCTAAGAGATGTGAGGTTGTATATGGAGTTCCAAAGCCAAAATTTGTGTACCAGCCTCTGACCATCTGTCATAGTTCTTTCATCTGCATGTTTTCAGTTTTCTCTAACAATCTAAAATCATATCTTTCTATTAAATTGTGACTATTTTCAGCTAGAGAACCTAACACATATTGCCAAGTAACAGCAAAATTGTTCCGTCAAACTATCCTTGACAAGAAATTGCAAAAGGTTCCATCTGGACAAGTACCCAATATGTGACACTTTTTCAAATTCTGTAAACCTTTATACTTCAGGAATTTGGTTGGAAATGTAATAAGAAGATGCCTATTCTCAGGCTTATGTGTATTTCATTCTTCCACCTGGATTTGAAACAGAATGAGATTAATATCATTGTATTTGACAAGAATCAGATACATATGCTGAATGATGCATTCTCTCCTCACAGCAAGTGGTGTATACACAATGGTACTGTTATCCACAATGTCCTTGCTGAAGTGTTGCAAACCTGAGCTAAAGCACTCCCCTCCAAGTTTCCTGTTAAATTGTTTGTCCTGAATGCTGGTGCCTACCAACAGGAGTGTCACTGGGAGTTGGGCTGTAATGAATGGCCTATGTGATGTAGACCATAAAAGATCTGTTCCATTACTGACTTGGAATGCATTTGAAGTAGTCAAAGCAATGCCCATTAGGGATCTGGTGAGCTGCCTAGTTCTCCATCAGTAAACTCTCAATCAAGTTAGAATTAAAATTCTTAAGTTTATTATATCCCGCAACTCTTTTCTTACCTCAAGTAAAAAACAAGCTAATTAAAGGAAATAAGAAAGAGTAATTAAAAAAAGGAAAGAGAACAATAGCAAACCTTCAGATAGAATCAGTCTTCAAGAAGGAGCCAAAGAAGTTGAGAACAAAAATCTAATGAGATTTATAGAGGCACTGAGAAAATAAAAATAATTAGAAAAAAACACTATCATGGCACTGCTGTCGTAGATTATCTTCAAGAGCATGAAGAGACTCTATAAACTTTCATGTCTGTACAGGGTGGGAATAAAGTTATATGTCTTCTAGTAATTGAAAGAAGTGCCAGTGGGCCAGATTTAAATTTAATTAAGCATTCAAGAGGCTAGCTCCAATATTAGCTGGATCTTCTGAATCTACAAAACTGGTCAGAAAAGCTTAGCGTTGCTTATACTTCCTTCTTCTAATCTCAAAGAAAAAAACCCACATGAAGACAGTGATATTGTATTTCATACTTAGTTATCATTATTTTTCATTTTTGTATGCCTTTACTTCTGGATTTTGGATGAGAAATTAATTAAAATAATTTGCTAAATGTAATAAATGTTTTGAACCTATGAAGAAGGGTTAGGACAGAGTTCAGTTCATACTTTGGGTTTAGAGTTAGGGCTATTCTTATTTTCACTTTAACTTTTTTTGGCATTTCTTTTGTGGACATGCTCCCCTTACATTGAATAATGCAAGAAGAATTCTTTTGGCCCTAACCATAAAAACAGGGTAAGTTTAGACATTGCCAATACCATAATGCCAGTGGAGTTTGACTACTCATGACCCAAATGTGCTTTCATTTGGAAGAAAGCACAGAAGGGCAGTCACTCCACAGGGGTCATGGACATGTGTGTTCAAGGCCACCATTCCTAGTGAGACAAATGGCTGTGTACTGGTGAACAACCACAATCCTGCATCACCTGTGCCATTGTTAACCTCTTTGCTTGGGGCAGAGAATGAATTAGACTCAGGAACTTTCTAACTTAACTTCTTCCCATGCACTCTCACCCCTAATTGCCATTTCACATTCTCAAAGCATCTGCCTAATCCTGGAGGTACATACATTTTCTATGTGCCATATTTTTAGCAGTAAAGTTCCCTAGATGCCTAAAGCTTTGTTGCTAGGACCATAGAGAGCTGCTTAGATCTTGACAGCATTGACTGATGTGACAATTCTTTGGTACACAAGTCCTGGAAAGTTCGCAAACTAGGCATTCCTTAGCTGTCTCAGCTGCAGGGCTTGATGCAGTTGATGTGCTTTGAGTATGTCTAACCTCCCACTGAAATATAGTCAGGAGACAGTGTAATCTTTTACCAACAGCTTTTACCAACAATCCCTTACTAAGAGATCAGTGATATGTAACCTGGGACTGGGGAGACCTAGGTTTAAAATCATCTTCTGCCTGAGGTGACTTGAATCTACATCTTACACCTTTCAAAAGAGTGCACTCTCAGCTGAGGTATATGGAGTTCTGATGATGGTCTCTGTTGATCTCTTTTGCTGAAGATATTTCACTTTGTATAAAATAATTAAATAGGCATTAGACCAGGGACTGGAACTCTTGCATCCTTCCTTCTACATGAGTGCCCTGTTGAAGGGGTTATAGAGTTGTAGTTCTCTCTTTCTGGTCCAATTAAGATTTAGCTGTTGCATGAAAAGTGTAATGATCAATCCCATAATACCCTAAAGATTGCTCTTATGAGGGATGTAGATCCAAGTTGCTTGAGGCAGTGTGAAAATGTGTCATAGAATCATAGAATCATAAAATTAATGAGTCAGAAGGGACCTAGACAGCTCATCAAGTCCAACCCCCTGCCATGGGCAGGAAGGAGCACTGGGGGTGGCAGGGGTCATAAGACCCCAGCCAGGCACCTATCCAGTCTCCTCTTGAAGATCTCCAGGGAAGGTGAGAGCACCACCTCTCTGGAAAGCCTATTCCAGGCTCTGGCCACCCTTACCGTGAAGTAGTTCTTCCTAATATCTAACCTAAACCTATCCTCCCTCAGCTTGTGGCCATTGTTCCTGGTGACTCCAAGGGGGGCCCTGCTGAACAGACTTTCCCCAAGTCCCTGCTGCTGGCCCTTGATAAGGTTGTAGGCAGCCACAAGATCCCCCCTCAGTCTCCTCTTGCAGAGACTGAAGAGATTCAGGTCCCTCAGCTTCTCCTCATAGGGCTGGCCACGGAGGCCCTCAACCATATGAGTGGCCCTCCCCTGGACCCTCTCCAGGTTCTCCATGTCCCTCTTGAAGTGCGGTGCCCAGAACCGGACACAGTATTCCAGCTGCGGCCTGACCAGCACCGCATAGAGGGGGAGCTTCTTGCATTAGTGAAGAGACACCTTAATCCTCCTATGGGATCTCTGGGCACCCCCCTTCCTGAGAGACAACTGGTCCCTTGGTATATACCTGAGCTCTTACCTGGGCAGGTCCTACACCTGATTGAGTTGTATCTTGCTCCTGAGGATCCCCATCCCCCCGATGAACTTAGTTTAAAGCCCGCCGGAGGAGGTCAACTAGCTTGTAAGAAAACAAACGCTTACCTTTGGGGGAGAGATGGAGACCATCACACCCCAGGATGCCCTCTGCTCTGTACCCATGTCTTCCACATTACAGATAAACCCTCTAACTACTGGGCTATTGGGTAAAAGGAAGACACCAGACTGCCCCATCCTCAAGGCTAGTACCACATTCTCTTGCCTTTTCTCCTTTTAGAGCCATAAACATTGCTTTCTAAATGTATACAATGGCCTAGATTCAATAGGAAATGAGGAATGTGCACCCACTCAGCCTTGAGGCTCATGAAGTGCAGTTCATAGGCCCAGATCTGAAAAGTGGTTTGTACATTCAAACAAGCACCTAACTTCATCAGCAGTTCGCTCGGGAACTGAAGCCAACTTTCTACAGCTCCAAACACAAAACCTGCCACCTATCTCTAGTACCTCCACAAACTGCACACCAGAATCTATCAAAGACAACAATACCCAACTACCTGTGGGGGCACATTCCTCACCAAAAAACCACTCTGCCTCCAGTCTCTCAGGCCTGATCCAAATTACAATGCAAACCACTTTTCAGAGCTGGGCCAATGAACTGCACTTCATCAGCCTCCTAGGTAGTAGGTACAGAAACTCATGGACTCAATATACACAGTAGAGTTCTGGCACACTGTGACCAGCCAGACATCTGACACCCCAGGCACCTCTGCACTTTTACCTGTGCTGCTACATCCCCCTTCCCCCCTGCCCCCCACCCCAGCCTGTCCCTCACCCCCTGATGCCTCCATTTCCATTTTCACTGATTGGCTTTCTTTCCTGCACTGTATGCCAGGCTAGCCTCTGGCTTCTTTACTATTCCTTCCATCCAGGACCAACTGCAGGTACTTCCTCAGCCTGACAAAGGGGTTTTCAATCCTAAAGCTGTCATCCCAGGCAGCTAAGCTGAGCTCACGGGGAGCCTCACAACTACATTGCAACCAGCAAGTGTCAGGCCTGTCAAAGATGTGACAGGTCTGGGCATTCCCCAGCCAGGACTTTGTGCATGCATGCATTAGCTGGAGGTTATGGTGCCTCCTTTCCACCTTTCTCCAGGGGATCGTTGGTCCTGGCATTTACAGGACTGCCGTGCCACCAGCAGTCCCACCAGGCCTCCCTACCCTCGCAGGGTGCAGTTTTAGTGGTCATGCCCAGGACCTGGGGCCTCCTCTTTTCCCATAGCCCCAATCCCATACCTCCAAGTTCATCCCAGCAGGGGAATGAGTTCAGCAGGGACATGTTCTTCTCCTGCTGGCTGGTGATGCAGTTAGTGCCCCCTCCAGCTGAGACCAGGGCATTACTCAGCTTTTAAAAACCTCCAAAAAGAAAATCAGTGCAGACAGAGTGAGGAGGGTGGCACTCAGTCCATCTGCAGGTGGAGCTGGGGGACCCCCAGCAGTGGGAGGTTCACCTTTAGGAACATCAGCTGCTCCACCAAAGCAGGATCCAAGCAGGTGTGGTGGGGTGTCACAACATCCCCAGCAATGCTGCACACCCTCTCAGTTGTAACACTGGTCGGTGGACAGGACAGGTGTTGCCTGGCAACTGTGGCCAGATCCTGCCACATCTGGCTGTGGCTTGCCCAGTAGGTCAAGGGGTCACATTCCAGTGGCTCCACATCCTCAGCGAGATAGGTAGCTACTGAAGCCTCAGCACTACCTGCCCGAGGCTGGGGTCTGGTGCATTTGGACCCCAGCATTGAAGCCATGCCCATGGCCCACATTGGCAGTGGCTGGCGTGAAGGATACTGGCTAGTGCTGGTGCTGGGAGTGCTGGCACGGGAAAGTTGATCCCCGTCTTCCACATCCCCTCACCTCTGCACTTCAGCCTCCCTGACTTTGTTTACCAGCACCTGCATCCAGTGATCAAGTGTTTTGGGGCTGCCAGTGCACATGCTCCTCTTCACCCTTGGGTTGCACATGCACACCAACATGTGGATTGCAAGTGATCCAGTCGTTTCTTCGTGTCCTCCTTCAGCTGCCTCACCAGTGCCTACGCGTTTGGTGACAGCAGCCTGCCCCAGCCAGGAACATTGCTCCCCTGGAACTTCTCCATTTGGTTCCCTCACTAGGGGGATCACCTGGCTGAGGAGGGCATTGCCAGTGCTAAGGGTCTTGGTGGCCTCGAGGAAGGGCTTGCGGACCACCAAGATCTGGGAGATGGTACCTCACTCATCTCTGTTCAGGGGCTATCTCCCCAAGTAAAGCCATCTCATGGATGGCCTTTTGTTGCTAAGCCATCTCATGGATGGCCTTTTGTTGCTCCACCAGCCTCTCGAGCATCAAGTATGTGGAGTTCCACCGAGTCTCCACATCCTCTATGATTCTGTGCTGTGGGATTCTGAGCTCTGCCTGTTTCTCCCATAGCATCTTGCCCCCCTTGATGCTGCGGTGGAAGTAGCCCGCCAACTTCCTGCATTTTGAAATCATCTGAATTGTAGCAGTACTGATGGTGGCACCATCACCGGCAGCCCTGTCCCCCTCCAAGACATCCCTCACTATTAGGTGCAGCTTGTGTGCCACACAGTGCATGCCAACAAAGTTGGCATCATGGGTAGACTTCACCATATTGGCCCTGTTGTCGGTGACCATGAACCCACGGGTGAGCTTGGTCTGCTCAACGAGCCACCCCTGCACCATGCGGTTCATGGCCCCCATGATCTCCCTTGCCATGTGGGACTCATCCAGCACCTTGACTTGCAGTAGAGCCCACCAACAGCCTGACTGATTGCACCAGTGCCCCATGAGGGAGAGATAGGCCTGATTGCCACCCTGGCTGCTCCAGATGTTGGAGGTGAAGTGCAAGGCTACCTGTGGCCCTGCCTTGCACAGCTCCTCCCTCAAGTACTCCCTGTATGCCTGATACAGGGAGGGCACCACCACCTTGCTAACAGTGGTGCATGTGGACACTTAGTAAAATGGGACCAGAAGTGCTCCGACTGCCTGAACCCTGGTCGCTCAACTAGCAATGAGGGCTAGTTCTAGGTCTCTGTGTATGTGCATGTGTGTGTGTGTGCGTGCAAGCAAGCAATCTGTGCCTCCCTGCACAGTGATAGATCACACTGGCTGGAAAACACACCTTTCTTTTTGCAAAGTTTCAAAAAAAAAAAAGAGTGAATATAAATTCAAACAAATAAATTGAATTGTAATACTACTAATAATTGATTTGAATAACTAAGCTAAACTAAGGTAAGCTAAATCCTAACCACTCCTTTATAACATGAAAAAGCAGCAGGCAGGTCTCAGTTGCAGCGTTCCTCTCTCACACAGCTGCTGACAGGGAATGAGCTGCAAAAGGCATGGAAAGGCTGGAAACAGGGGCTTTTATACTTTTTTTTAGTCCCACCCCACAGACGCTGCCATTGGAAAGGTAGCCAGGGAGGAATCCTTCTCACTGGCTACCTACAGACATCAGTCTTCCCCACCCACGCTCCCCCTCCCTCCCCCACTCCCACTCTCTGTCCCTCCCCATGTTCCCCCTCCCTCTTCTAATGCCCTCAAAATGGCTGAAGTGGATCCGGAGCATCCGAAGTGAGTCCAAAGCACTTTGGATGCTGCCAACCCACTCCGGACACCATTGCTTGAATCCCGCTTTGCCCCAGAAGTGCCACTTCAAACGCCGGATCATCCAAAGCAGGTCTGGATCCGAAACAGAATGGAAGCCTCGCACAGCCCTAGTAGTTGGTTCCTTGTGCCTAGTTTGGATTTTTTTTCTTTATAGGTATCAACCTTTCTATTAGCTCAATCATCCCGACTGAGTTTATCTCTGAAAGGCATCACACTGTCATACACTGCCTGTAAAAAGTTTGTTAAGCATAACAGTAAGTTCTTTTCACAATGAAAAAGTACCGGGCTTCAGAATTTGCTTGCTTAGCTATGTTTCTAGCTGTGCAAATTCAGCCTAGTATATTAATCCCTTCTTACAAATGCTTTAAATTAGAAAAGTAGCTCAGTTGATGGATCGTTCCTCTTTCAGCATTCTGTTTTTTAGCTCTTTTGCAATACTACCTCCAGCATGCACTTCAGAGCTCAAAACTCCCATATACAATGAGATGAAATAAACGTTGCCATCACACTTTTGCTGGGAGCAGAGATATGTGTAAATCACCAGAGGGTCGAGTCACTTAAGGAGTCAATGAGTAGCCATTCTCCTGCTTACGTTGTTGCTTTTTGCCATTAGATTTATTTTCCAGTCTGTCGATCTTACATAGTTTTAGTTGGAATATCAAGGGTCCTTTATGAAGCAGAGCTCCACTATTTTGTGTCTCAGTTGTAGTGCTAGGAAGTCCACTCCTGCCTCTAGATTCTTGATTGGTTAGAGATTTGGCAGATTAGGCATAATGACCTTTCTCTGTCTCTCCCTTATAGCACAGTCCAGCTACCAAGCTGTAGGAAATCTCACCCCTGATCTCCTGCAATCAACTCTTCTCTCAGGGGAGGATGGACAAATAGCTCAAAAATAGACTGTTTAAGTACAAGCTGCTGTTGCAGGCATGCAGATCTGAAGGATAAGAGAAATATCTTGGGGAAGCATAAGTGCATCCCCTTTGCAGTTGTACTGCCCTGGGTGCAGGAGAAAGCCACTACTCAGAGGAAAAGAGATGTCTTGATTGGTAAGTAAGTGCTCAAAGCTCTAAGTGCAGTTTCAACTCCTTTGGCAACAATATGGTGCTACATTTTTTCTCTCTCTTTCATTATTCTCCCAATACCTGTTCCATTTCATGACATGCCAGGTCTGCCCATGTTAATAATAATCTTATGATAGGACTTTGTTTCACAGGGGTAAATCTGCCTCTCCAAAAGCCCCCCTCAGAACTCTGGATTTCTCCATCACCAGGAAAATTATTGGAGTCTGAAACTAACTGCCAGAGATAAGTCCCCACCTCCACTGTTGGCCTAGTCTGCTCTAGGTACATAAATATTAAGAGAATCAAGTTAAAACTTCTTTGATGGAACAGACAAATTAGGAAATAATTACTATTTATAGCTCTTGTTGGCCAAATCTTGACACACTTACTTGTGGTGAACAATGCGACTGGTTTCAGTGGAACAGCTCAAGCTATCAGGTGATATTGAATGTAAGAAACAATATCATAATATGCTTTCATGTTTACTCACATTCAATACATTTTTCAATCTGCATCTGTTCAGATTCTGTATTAGAAACACTTGGAAGTCCTGCTGACACTTGCGGTCTAAGGAATAATTAGACTGTGGTGTCCCATATGGCATCAGTAGATAGTCTTAACTACGCATCCAGAATATGGGACAAATTCTCTCATTAAATCGTCTTGAAACTGTAATTAAAAACAGCCCAAATATATCTGACACCAATTGTATCCATCAGTAACAATCCTGAAAAAAGAAAAGAACTTGATGACCAAACTACGCATATACCACTACGAGCTGTCTTCTCATAATATGCTTGTTGCTTCTTAGAGAAACAATACAGGGAAACTTCTCTTACTTCTGACTGCTGTACACTATCACTCATTGGCTCCACCTGGTGATCTCCCCTCCCTGCTGCAGTGGCAGGGGTGGGGGCATGGCCAGATGCCAGGCGCCATGGACTCTGAGGCAGAGGGAGCAGGGAGGGAGTCTTTCCCCCCTCTACCCCTGGGGGACCACAGCCGGCGTCTGCCAGCCCCAACCACTGCCTCCCCCCAGTCACTCCCTGTGCAGGGTGAGTGATGGAATAAGCTCCTTCCCTGCCTCTTCCACCAGTTGCTAGAGGAAGGAGGGAAAGTAACCACCATCCCTCCCTCCTTTACATAAGGGGGACATGCCAGCTGGCCTCTGGCCACATCCCCAGCCCTGCTACTGGAGTGGCAAGGGGGAAACAACCTTCACAGGGCAGCAGCCCCTGTCATGGTGTCCCAGGAGCACAAGCCTCTTCCTGGAGGTGGGGTTGTGCTGTAGCGCTGTGCGAAGCTTCAGTCCCTGATTTAATTCAGCAGAGATTTGGCCTGATTCAGTTGCCAAATCTCCAAATCTGAATTGAATCAGGAGACCCTTTAATCTCTCCGAATCGAATCAGAACTCTTCAAATTGATTCGGACAAATTTGGAAAGATTCAGCAATTCGGCCATAGACACAGCTTTAAATGTTTTTCTACATACTTCAAGGTACCAGGCAGCTAATGGAGCATCCCACAGGAACATGGGGAGCTCCACAGCGTGCTCAGCAGCAGACCCAGAAGTGGACCAGAAGCACTTCCAGTCGACTTCTGGGTCTGCCGAGGAGCACATGGCGCTGTCCCCTCCCTGTGCCTCCCCAGCTTGGTGACCGGTGCCTCCTGGGTCTGAGAGGGTACCTATGGTCCCCCTGGAGCTGATTGCTGAGCCACAGGGGTGTGGCTCCCCCTGAGCTCCCCAGTGGACCCAGAAGTAGACCGGAAGTACTTCTGGTCCACTTCTGGATTCACTGCCGAGCGTGTGGAGGCCCCACCCCAGGCTTCTGTGGGATGCTCCATCTGTCCCAGCATTTCAGTGATCATGAGTGGTGCCTGCTACCTCAAGGTATGTAGAAAAAACATTAAAAATATTTAAAGCCGTGTCTATGGCCAAATTGTTGATTCTCTGAATCAGCGTCGAATCTTCAGATTTGGATTTGGCTGAATCGAATCAGGGACAGTGATCTGAGTCAATGTACCTCATTTGGGCCAAATCTGAATTGAATAGGGCCTGTTTCGCACACCCCTACTGTGCTGTGGGCAAGAGTAGGGCAGGCAGAGCTGCTGCAGAGTGCATGGGGCAAGCAGCAGCGGAGCTGGGGGAGGGGTGGGGACTATAGATAGAATAAGTTCAGGCTGTGGCTTTTTGAATAGTTTCATGGTTTGTAGGGTCGGAAGGGACCTGAGCAGATCATCAAGTCTGACCCCCTGCCATGGCAGGAAAGAGTACTGGGGTCAAACGACCCCAGCAAGGTGTTCATCTAGCTTTCTCTTAAAGACCCCCAGGGAAGGAGCCAGCACCACTTGTTTGGACAGCTCTGCATCACCAAAGAAACCCATACTGCACTTAGATTTTTAAGAACCACACTGTATCCTTGCTGTTATTCTCAGTAAAAAGACAGTCTCACAAGTAAGCTAAGGAAATACTGATTGGATAAATGGACTGTAGAGTGAATAGAAAACTGGCTGGATTGCTGGGCTCAAAGGGCAGTAATCAATGGTTCGATGTCTAGTTGGCAGCACGTATTAAGTGGAATGGCCCAGAGGTTGGTCCTGGGGCCAGTTTTGTTCAATATCTTCAGTGATCTTGAAAATGCGATGGAGTGTACATTCAATAAGGACAAATGCAAAGTCCTACACTTAAGATAGAACAATTCCATGCATCAATACAGCCTGGGATGGACTGCCTAAACAGCAGCTTTGCAGGAAAGGACCTGGGGGTTCTAATGGACAAGAAGAAGAAGATGAATATGAGCCAGCAGTGTGCCCTTGTTGTGGAGAAGCCTTATAGCATACTGGGTTGCATTAGTAGGAGCTTTGCAAGCAGATTGAAGGTAGTGATTTTTTCTCCCTCTGTTCAGCACTGGTGAGGCCACATCTGGAGTACTATATCTAGTTTTGGGCCCCCCGCTACAGAAAAGATGTGGACAGATTGGAGAGAGTCCAGTGGAGGGCAACAAAAATGGTGAGGGGGCTGGGGGACATGACTTATGAGGACAGGCTGAGGGAAGTGAGCTTATTTAGTCTGGGGAAGAGAAGACTGAGGTGGGGATTTAATATCAGCTCCCTGCAGGGTAGTTTCAAAGATTATGGAGCTGGACTGTTCTCAGTGGTGGCAGAATACAAAACAAGGAGCAATGGTCTCAAGTTGCAGCAAGGGAAGCTTAGGTTAGATACCAGGAAAAGCTCCCACTAGGAGGGTAGTATACAGCACTGGAACAGGTTACCCAGAGAGGTTGTAGAATCTCCAACCTTAGAGGTTTTCAGGTAGACAAATTCTTGGCTAGGATGTTGGGGATGGTCCTGCCTTGAGCAGGGAGTTTGACTAGATGACCTCCTGAGATCCCTTCCAACCCTAATTTTCTATGATTCTACGATTTCCCTTAGAAGGGAATCAAAATGCTTCCATTGACTTCAACATGTAAGCTAACAAACTCTCAACTGAGTATGGAGGCTGAACGTCCTTTAGCCTGGTGTGTGGCTTCTCCAGGAAAGATTGGGCTGCTACTAACAGAAACTTATAAAAAAATTTTCACTATGATCTGTTTTATAGATAGAAGACCTTAGGACTTCATCCCTGGGGAAATCAACTGGAAAAGCTATTGCATAATGGCTCCCTATGTTAGGGAATAATATTTACTGCATTCCAAAATAACTAGTGTACTTTGGAGACAGTTATTTTTCTGGAATAAAATCAGTTGTATTCCAGGGGAGACCACTGATGCAGCAAGTGATTTCAGAATAGCTATGCTAAAATAACTTACTCTGTTCTAGCTGTATTAGTTAATTTCCCTGCATAAATAGGCTTTTAGTTTCTAAAATGTTCATTACTGCAGCATTGTTTTAAATTGAAATAAATAGGGCAAGACTGAATTTGTCCAGCCCCAAGTGAAAGATCTTGCCATAGACGAGACATAAAATTATGAAAATGATTATGCTGTCTAACCTGCAACATTAGTAGAATCAGATACTGATACTGGCCCATTCAAGAATTCAGTTTTGTCAGTCAGAAACTTTGGCAGATCTACCTGTGGCCCCTTGACTAAAAGAAAAGGTTTAACTAAGCATTTTTTGGCTTTCAGATAAATTCAGGACTTCACAGAGACTTAGATTTAACAGGATGGAAGTGTTGAAAATGTATATACCATGGTACGTTTAAAAATTTACCATGGTACCATTCTTGTTTTTCCATTTTAACTGCTTTTTGTTTATAATTAACTTGGGGTTGAGACATACCCTATCAGATCTCTGGGAAGAAAAAAAGTCTTTAAAAATAAAATTAAATCAGATCAGTTTGGTTATCTGAGGGTTTCCCTTGAGCAAATAACATCTAAACTATTGGTAGCTCTGCAAGACTGTTACTCAAAATGCTTTCCTGTATCTCAAGGAAGTGAAGCACAGTTGGCAATGAGACAAAAATATGGATGTTTATCTGATGAAAAATTAGTGGATTGATTCTTCAGAAGTTGCAAATACCCATAAATCCCATGTTTACCAACAGGAACTACAAGGGGCTGATCACCCTTGAAAATATGTATCTTTATAACCAAAGGCCAGATTTTTATTTCCTTTGACCCTGCTAGCTTTATGTTATGGACTTGTAGATTGACCATTCCACATCTCTGCTTATCTGTGTCACACTAAAATCTCAGCCTGTCTTTCTGACATTTCATGGAGGGCTTGCCATCAGTTTGAGCTCCCTGGCCATGTCTAGACATTCAGGGGAATGTGGTTTGTGGTGCCACAAACCTCTCTGTGGTGCCACAAACCACATGTGGCAAATGTTAAAACATGCCCTGTGTGGCAGAAGGGCACCTCTGTTTCTCCCCAAAAACTCTGCTCTGTAACAATTTGGTTAGGATGGGCCCAGCAGAGGATACATACCTTTACCCTATCTCTTTAGGTAACCTGAGCTGGATACATTCCTGAGGGAGGGGGGAAACCTGCTCCCTCTGCCTACGTGACTGGTATCACATACCTGGGCAAGGGGCTTGCTCCCTGGGGAGCTAGGAACTGCCAGTCTGCCCAGCAACTAGTGATGCATTTCAAATTGGTTGGCTGATAGCCAATAGGTGCTGGCCTCCATTGAACCAGGTAAATGAGGTCACAAGGGCTATATAAGTTAAGGACTGCCCAGGAGGAGGGAGCAGTAGCCATGAGGAAGACTCAGAGAGAGAGAAGAGCTAAACCATCTGAAACTTGCTCTCTCTCTCAAAACTCATGATCAAGGAACTGCCTGCCTCCAGAGGGAATCTCCTTCTGCCTCTGGATGATGCTTGCGAGTAAGCTACCTGACATCTAACTAGATATATAGCTTGCAGTAGCACAGATGCATGATCAAAGGCTACCCAGCCATGGGAGTTTGCTCTATGGGATTTCTCTGATATTGCTCCACCCTGTACCCTATTCCAACCCTACCCCTTGTAACCAATAAAGTTCTCCTTGTACCTAGTGTGGGAGACTTATTGGGAGTGGGTCTAGATTATGCCTTGGAATCCCCTTGGTTTGGCTGACTAAGGGAGACCACTACTTGTGCTTCTGACTGAGGGAAGCATCCCAAGTTCTTGAAGTGTATCAAGTACTCTCGAGGGCTACTAGGCCTGTGTTTCCCAGGGTGCACAGAGCCAGAATCAAGCCCAGCCCTGGGTGGTGGCAGTGGAACCTCCAGGCTAGTGGGTGTGCTCCAGGAAGGGGGTCAGCCAGATGTGAGGTGCCCCCAGGGAGGCACTCAGAGCCTGGAAGGTGGTCGGGCACAGTGAGGTGGGTGGCTTAATGCAGGAGCGCCCCCTACTGGCCCGCCACATCCTGTGCTGCAGATTTGCAACATGAGGCCAAAATTTGCTACTGGAATTTCTGGGTAGCCAGAAAAAAAAAAATGGGCACACAAAGTAGTGCCATGCACCAGCACACATGAAGGCTAGGCCATCCAGAGCAAAGCTCTGACTGCTGGCCAGGCCTCCATGCTGCCCAACCTGTGCTCCTGATGCTCCAGGCCACCAGGTAAAACTGCTGCCTCCAGCTTTCCATGAAGAGCCAGAAGGAGATGGGCAATAGTTTGTCCTGCACATAAGTGCAAGTGCAGGGTGGCAATTTGTACCATTGCAAATGCACACTTCTGCATATCTGGATGTAGCCACTGTGTTCAATACAGAACTTTTAATTGTACCCTCACATTGTCCTCACCCTCTTTTCTGTATCACTGCATCACCATCCTTACTGTCTAGACAGGCTAATGATCAGGGTGTCACCTTTGACTCTTCCATTTTACAACACCATCTCTAAGTTTGCCAGTTCTTGCTGGACAGTATCACAGAAATGTAGCTTGTCCTCTCCACTGACACAAATGATACTCTAATCTGGACCTTCATAATTTTTTGTCTCATCTATGGCAAGATCTTTCACTTAGGACTCGAGAAATTCAGTCTTGCTCTATTTATTTCAATTCAAAACACTGCTGCAGTAATGATTTTTCTGGCCTCTTCATTTTATCATCTCAAACCTGACATTGCATCCTACTGCTGGCTTATCCTTCTCTATCATACCCAAACCAAACTGCTTGTCTTCATTTGTAAGGCCATTCATAGACAATCCCCATGGTAACCACTATCAAGGTACTAATGCAATACAAACATTAAGGAATGTCAGAATCTTGTCTTAAGAAATTGATTTCTCATTGAAAGGCAAAGGAATTACACCATTCTCTCCAAAGGACTTTCCAAAGAACTTGGCAACTACCTTCCAAAGATACCAATCTAAACTGGTGCCTTCATTCCTCTCACATTCAGAATTAGACAGCTTAATTCTGGGGAGAACTACTTTTCATCAGTGATGTAAGCCAAATGGGTGAAATTTTCCTTTTTATAATAAATTAACTATTTCTCCAAATTCTCTGGAATGGTTGGAAACCCCACTAAGTTTGTGCAGGAGTAACAAATTAAGTACAATTCAGGCTTTGCATCAGGAACAAAAATTCACAGATAAAGTTATTTCTCCCAAGATACACTGGGGATTCTAAGTTTAGAAATATTTAACATACCTCAGCATTTTTCTTAAATTAAAAATAAAAATAAAAATGTAAAACTAATTTTCAAGATCAAATTGCATGCAAGGGAGGACTAGAGTAAAAAAATCTATAACGTTGATTTAAAAAAAGATTTTTTGAAAGGTTAGAAAACCTCCCCTCCACACACACAAATTATGGTTTGATCAACATGTAGAGATGATTGGAATTTTTGAACATGCAGTGAGTACTTTCAGTCAAAAATTTTCCATATTTTTCAAATAGCCTTAGCGTTCAGTTTTACACTCATGACACATAGTTAAGGATCTAGAAATAAAGTAAAATGGAGCTCCATCTCTCTCTCACACACTTGAAGTTGCTCTTGAATAATCTATTCTGGTGCAACTAAACAATCCATTCAGGCTTCATATTTCACAGACTTTGAATATTATACATTTTGATGAGAGGTAAATCTGTTACCTAACACTGAAAATTTTGTAAGCACTTTTATGGCTTATTATCTGTATGTATTAAATGCTATTAAAATCATACTGGCCTCCACAATATAATTTTAAATGAGTCAGTAAGTTTAAATAGGCCAAACAAATTATTAAAGTTAACAGACAAGCATACACCAGATTTGTTTGCATGGTTTTGACCAGACTCAAATTGTTGTGTGTGGAATGTGTAGTTTAATATAAATACTGTCTGGACTGTATGGCATAATCATTTAGCTTGAGATAAATATATAGATAGATATATAAAATAATGTGTGTGTAACAGAGATAGATAAGTAGATAGATATTTCCCTTCTGATGTTTTTCTTCCTTTTTAGAAGGACAACAGAGGTAAGATAATATTGTAAGGTAATTTGTTGTGGATTTTTTTTCATTTGTTGTGTTAAAATGGATTCCCAGCAGGTCATATTAAGATCCAGAAGCTTTTCACCATATGTATTTGGGAATACACTGGGAATACATAGGGTACTCACTGGTCCCTTTCCAGTGGGACAGGGTCCCCTAAATCCTGGGTAGAGTCCCCCTAGCCAGGGAACAGTGCATCTCCAATGGTGGGCCCACTGTGCATGTGCATAGTTAAAAAGGGCCCGCCAACAGTAAAAAAAAACCTCAGTCAGGCTCCGGGAGCAGCTAGAGACATGTGGGTGAAAGCCCACTGCATGCGCACTCCCCAAAGCCCTCCCAGAGACTCCCAGCAGCCGTGGGGCCTGTGGTGGGAGGGGGCTAACCCCAGACAGTGGGAGGATGTGGCTGAGTCAGCTGAGGAGAGTCTCACCTTGCCCTGGCCCCTACTTCACCCAGCCCCCAGGAAGCTGCACGAACAGGTGCGCTTATCTGCCCAGTGCATGAGTTAGCACGGAGTTTGGGCAGGAGGGTGAGCAGGAGGGCCTGAGGCCCGGCCTGTGAGCCCCCTAGGGTAGGCAGTCCCAGCCACAGCTGGCCTACCAGCAACATGATGCAGATGAGCATGCACTGCACCCTCAGGCTCCCCTTGGGGTCTGCGGCCCCCCCCGCATCTGGTACCTCAGAGGCCTCTCCCCAGACAGAGCTCATGGTTCCAGGCTCCATGCAGATGGAGCCTTTGGCTCTTGGCTGTGGGGGCTGCCTGTAGCTTTTTCAGGCTCTGGGACCCAGGAGCATGGCCACCTCCCCTGTGAGGTCTTCTCCCTACTGGGGTCTCTGGTGTGCCAGCTGGAGGAGCTCCAGGCCACAGTCCAGAGACTGTATGCCATCAGGGACTGTGAGCAGGAGATAGACTCCTACTGCCGGGCCTTTCTCCCCCAAAAGCCAGAGGGCAGACCACAGTCTCCATCCAGGACAAGGGAGGACTCAGGGAACCTCCCACTGTGTCCAGCCAAGGGGATGGACCAAGGTGGTCAAGGGCCCCAAGGCCCACCACACCAAGGCTCCTTCCCTGCTGGAGCTCAGCAACAGGTACAAACCTCTTGCAGCCCCAGCAGAGCCTGCTAAGTTGCCAGCTCCCTCAAGCAACATGGGCTCTACTGTAACTACTGCCCCTGCTCTCCCCAAGACAAACGCAAAGTATTTGTCATGGGAGACTCCATCCTGAGGGGGACTGAGGAATTAATCTGCTTCCCTGACCCCTTAGCCTAGGAAGTCTGCTGCTTCCCAGAAGCCCACATCTGAGACATTGTGGAGAAGATCCCTAAGCTCCTCCAGCCCACTTACCATTATCTCATGCTCCTTATCCACGTGGGCACCAATGACATGGCTCAGAACACTCCCAGCGGGTCATGAGGCACTACAGGGATTTGGGAGCAGGACTAAAGGGTCTGGGGGCAAAGGTGGTGTTTTCTTTGATCCTCTCAGTCTTGGGCTATGGGCTATGAGGGAGAGGAGGCTCCAGGTAGTTAACCAAAGACTGCACTGCTGGTGTCATTGGGAGGGCTTTGGCTTTCATGGCCACAGTCTGCTCTATGGTGAGAGAGGCTGTGAGCTTCTGGGAAGGGACAGCCTCCATCTCTCTCCATTGGGGAGGAGGCTCTTCTCAGCCAGACTGGCTGACCTGCTCCACCGGGCTTAAAACTAAGCCCACCAGGGGATGGGGAGGCTACTGCCACTGCTGACCCACTGAGCAACCCTTGCAAAGCCAGCAGGCTAAGGCACTTAAGGAAGCCAATCCCTGCCCCAGCCCTGGAAGAATCTGTGGGTAAGGCAAAGGGCCCCTAAGGGGACACTTGCCTGCCCGTATACAAATGCCAGGAGCTTGGTGAATAAGCAGGAGGAAATTGTCCTCCTGCTTAATACAAATAATTACAACATCATGGGGATAATGGAGATACGGTGGGACTCTACCCATGACTGGACCATGGGTATGGATGGCTATACCTTGTACAGGAGAGATGGAGTAGACAAGAGAAATGGGGGTATTGGCAACCAGGGTGGATGACTGGAGACCCTCTGGGTTAAAATCCACGGGGAACATGGCGCAGGGGATACTATGGTAGGGTCTACTACAGACCCCCTATCCAAAGTCAAGAGCTTGACCAGGAGATCGCCAGGGAATTGGCTAAGGCCACATGCTCCCAGTGCATGGTTGTCATGGGAGACTTCAACTACCCTGACATCTTGTGAGAACAGCGCTCAGCTAAATCTGAGCAGTTGCAAAGTTTCCTGTCATGCGTGGATGACCTCCATCTGACTCAAGAAGTCTACGGGCCAATGAGAAGTAAAGCACTGCTCGACCTGGTACTGGCAACTGGGGACAACCTAATCAGTGTCCTAATGATCAATGGGGAGCTGGGTGACAGCAACCATGAGCTGATCACCTTTACCATCCACTGTAAAGCTATCAAGTCAGTCAGCAATACAGAAGTCCCTGACTTTAGGAAAGCTGACTTTAACAAGCTCAAGAGGCTTGTCAGTGACACCCTAAGGGACCATGACCCCAAGGGGAGGGGAGTTCAGGAAGAGTGGTTGCTCCTCAAAGGAGCAATCATTGATGCCGAAGCTCAGGTATTCCATCTTGGAGGAAAGGCAGTAAAAAGGGCACAGCAGCCCCCTTGGCTCTCCAGGGAACTAGTGGACCTTCTGCAGCTAAAAAGAAAGGCCTACAAAGAATGGAGGATGGGATTCACCTCCAAGAAGGAATATTCTGCACTGGTCTGGTCCTGCAGGGAGCAAACCAGGAAAGCCAAGGCTGCAATGGAACTCCAACTAGCTACAAGTATCTAGGACAATAAAAAGTTCTTTTTCAGATATGTGGGGAGCCGGAGGAAAAGCAAGGGCAACACTGGACCCCTGCTAAACCAGATGGAACAACTGACAACTGACGCTGAGGAAAAAGCCAGCCTATTAAATAGATACTTTGTGTCGGTCTTTCATCAGTCCCGCTGGACGCCCATGCCCATTATGGGACACTGAGGCATGGGTGAGGGAGATTCCCTGCCCATCATCAATGTTGACCTCGTGAAGGAACACCCTGAGAGGCTGGACACCTTTAAGTCAGCTGGCCCTGACAATCTACACCTCAGGGTACTCGAATATCATAGCTCAGACCTGGCATGGATCTTTGAGAACTCCTGACACTGTGGTGAAGTGCCCGATGATTGGAAGAAGGACAATGTGGTGCCTATCTTCAAGAAAGGGAGGAAAGTGAATCCAGCAAACTACAGGCCCATCAACCTGACCTCTATCCTGGGCAAGGTCTAAGAAAAGAATATTAAAGAGGCCATTCTTTACAGACTGGCTGATAGCAACATCCTGAGGGAGACCCAGCATGGGTTTGTTGTGGATAGATCTTGCTTGACCAATCTTATTTCCCTTTATTACCAGGTGAACTATCACCTGGACAAGGGAGAGGAGATTGATGTCATATATCTTGGCTTCAAAAAAGCCTTTGATCTGGTATCCCACGGTCACCTCTTGGCAAAACTGGCCAACTGCAGCCTTGGGTCCACCACAATCCGCTGGCTGGGGAATTGGCTCCGTGGTCAGACCCAGAGCATGGTGGTTGATGGAAGTCAATTGTCATGGTGCCCTGTGACCAGTGTGGTCCCCCAAGGCTCTGTCCTTGGACCTGTATTGTTCAACATTTTCATTAATGATGTGGACACTGGAGTCAGAAGCGGACTGGCCAAGTTCACTGATGATAACAAACTCTGGGGTAAAGCAAACACCTGAGGACAGGAGGGCAATTCAGGCTGACCTGGACAGGCTCAGGAATGGGTAGACAAGAACCTGATGGTGTTTAACACCAAAAAATGCAAGGTTCTCCACCTTGGGAGGAAAAACCTGTAGCATCCTTATAGGCTTGGCAGTACTATGCTGGCTAGTACTATGGATGAAAGGGATTTGGGGGTCATGATTGACCACAAGATGAACACGAGCCTTCAGTGTCATGCTGCGGCTAGTAAAGTAAGCAAAATGCTGGCTTGCATCCATAGATGCTTCTCAAGCAAATCCCAGGACATCATTCTCCTGTTGTACTCAGCCTTGGTGAGGTTGCAGCTGGAGTACTGCATCCAGTTTTGGGCTCCACAATTCAAAAGGGATATGAAGAAGCTTGAGAGAGTACAGAGAAGAGCCACGTGCAATGAACAGTGGTCAGGAAAACAGACCTTATGACAACAGACTGAGATCTATGGGGCTCTTCAGCCTGGAAAAGTGCAGGCTCAGGGGCGATCTGACGGCCACTTATAAGTTTATCAGGGGTGACCACCAGCATCTGGGGGAACAATTGTTCACCAGAGCGCCCCACGGTTTGACAAGGTCGAAAGGTTTATAAACTACTGCAAGACCATTTCAGGCTGGACATAAGGAAGAATTTCTTTACTGTCTGAGCCTCCAAGGTCTGGAATAGCCTGCCATCAGAGGTGGTTCAAGCACCTACATTGAATGCCTTCAAAGAAATTTGGATGCTTATTTTGCTGGGATCCTATGATCCCTGCTGACTTCCTGTCCCTTGGGCAGGGGGCTGGACTCAATGATCTTCTGAGGTCCCTTCCAGCCCTAATGTCTATGAAATCTATGAAATTCTCCATGCATATGAACTCATAACCATATGATCATGAAACTTGTTATTTCAGAACCATAAGAAATTATTTTGAGCTTTTAATTTATCAAGCTAAATGGTTGTACCAATAGTCCATTACAAAGAGATGGTGAATGTAGTACTGTTGCCAGCAATAAGGCAGGTACTGACATAACCCGTACAGCATGAACAGCAGCAAACTCAGATTCCCCATCTTCAGCAATCTCGCATGGTCCTGTCTTGATGAGGATCCATCTTTTAGAATGAGAGGATACAGCATTCTCCATCATATAGCAGCTATTCACCAGAGAGGCAAAAACTCTGTAACTATTCACCACTGACAGACAAAAATTTAATCTTTAAAATGTTTGGTTTCCTGGAAAATTATACCTGAATGTTCTGCTTTAAATCTAAATATTCACCATCTGTCAGAAGTCAGGGCATTAGGCAGACTAAATTGGCCCTGGTTATTAGGTGGGCTGACTACTTCCAGCTGGACCCAGTTGCCTCCCTTGGTGTGGTTGCCTGCTAGCAGCAGCTCTTTACCACACTGTTCAGCAGAAGAGATGCCTTGCTGTCTAACCTAGGGCTTCGGACCCCTTGCTCATAGTTTCCCACTTGTCAATTCCTAGTTTCCTCGTTCTTGTCCACTGACCCCTTTGCTCCAGGCTTGTTTGGAAAACACCTATATCCCAGTTCTGTAGAGCTACAGCTGCTTGCTCCTGACCTACTTATTGAGTCTGCTTGGGCTGTCTGCTTCCTATTCTTGACCCCCCTGGCTTATGGATCTACATCTACATCTACCTCACATACAGAAGTCCCCAGGCCAAAACTGGGCAGAAACTTTGTCTGTTCCTGATCTCATGGGTTACGACCCTCTATGGTCAGGCCATACAATCAGGCCTTATCCTGGTTGTATCCCTGATAACATCTTATCACAGCTGTCACAGGCCAGCTGGGCACTGACTGACTGACTGAGCACTGCAACTTTATTAGCCACTGGGCTTTTTGGTTCAGTATCGAGAAGGTGATGTTGGAAAGGAAAGAAATGACAAGTTTCACTTACGAAAAGGAATGAGTTTTACTTATGACAACAAAAGATATAGTTTGCATAGAGAATAGTTAAAAAAAAGGTTAAGCTAATAAGCAGACAACATAATAATGCAGATTAAAATTGACAGTGATAATAAAACAGATAAAGAAATGAACCAAGAGTTCCCACTTGGTTAGTAACTTATCGATAGTCCCTCAGTTAGAAGATGCACGTCAAGTTGAATCAGCGAAGTCAGATGTCTCTGAACTGGGCTGCCCAAAGGACACTGGTGGAAGCCCCTCAGTCAGGATTTGGTCCTCGCTCTCACAGGGAGTAAGAGAGATCCATGGGGTATAGGACAGCAATGACCCTTCTGTTCCGTCCTTCCCAAGGGTTACTATGATGTGTGTGTTCTTTTATATTCTAATTATGCTATTTTTTTTAGTACTATAGCCATTCATAATATTGCTTTATAGCTGTTATTCTATGGGGTTAAAAGGTGTTAGAAATTATTATAATAAGTTACTGCCCAAGCTTGGGTTTATCCAATAAGCAAATTGCAACACAACATCTTCAGGTTTAAAATTAACATTATCCCACCTAAATCTAGCCCCTTCAAAACTCTCTGACTATGCTTTTTTGAGATGTCTTTTCTTGAATTGTACTGGATAAGCTGGGCAGTTGAATCCAATTTTTATCATCATCAAGGCTAAATTCTGAGCGAGAAAGAACTATTAGGTCAGCTAATTTCACAGCTATAGCTTTGTCTTTGAGGCCTAGTTAGTTCCACAAACAATTACAAGTTACATTTGCGGGTTACAAAAATACAAGCTTCATATTGTTAGAAATAGAATATTGTTAGAAATGCACAGCTTGCATCTTGCACCTGATAAGAAAGAGATACTGCCAAAGACTTCTTTGTTTCCCAGTCCTGCCACAGCCTTTCTTATACTAATTGCAGACTCTCCCCCAGCTTCTCCCTAGTCTTTCTCATACAGATTACAGAAGCTGGAATTCAACTGACTGTGGCCTTGGAGGGGGGGGGAAAGTAAACTCTTGGTGACCTGTGGAAGTTTCTGAGCATGCTTAATTAGCTGATGAATATTTACTTCTCCGCCCTGCATACTTAAGTAGTTAATTATATTATACATGCGATGTATGTAGTGATGTAACCACATGTATGCTTGTATGAAACGGAAGTGAGCTGTAAGAGTTCCTGTTTCTGCACACGTGCCCAGGGGAGAGAAGATAAATTTTGCTTGCGAATACCAATGCTTGGTCAGAGTAATCTGAGTACCTGACTCTGCTCTGACCTTTGTTTGCAAACACATACCACCTTTGTGCCGTTTAATGTATGTGTGTCTGTGATTTTTGTGGGCCTCCAGAGAAACGAACCGCTTTATGCATCAATATTAGAAAGAAGTTCCAAATGCCTCCAAGAAGCACAAATTTATTGCTTATTAATTTCTTTGGTTCTGGCCATCACACACACAACAGTTAAAATACAGTGGAACTGATTATCATATATGCATTAATAGAAGTCTTTCAGGAAACAATATGATTACAATCCCTCACTACATTAAAGCAATCCAAAATACATATTGGTAACATCCATCCTCTTATCAAAGCATCACAAGATGGCAAAAAGCCTGAGTGGCCTTTCAGACTGTCGAGTTTAGATTTGCACTCATCAGCTTTTATTGACGAGAACAGACAGAAAATTCCAAACAAGAAACAGATCTGTCCATGTTGCTTTAAACAACAATTCTTCTGGAATAGGGATGGGGGAAAAAGAGACTAAATTTGAAACGATAGATCAACTACACATCAAAATCTGTCAGCTGCATGACTCAGATAGCAGTCATTTTTAGTGTAACAAATAGGCCATCATTGCTTTTCCATGCTGATTTTTCTCAGTTGTCATTACACTACAACACTGCACAGCATTGAAAGCCACATCCCAGGGTGTCATGTTGAGTCCATTGCTGCTTGTATTGCTTTTTTATTTTTGTGGTAATGTGAAATAAAATGATGGAACATCAAATAAATAAAATCAGGCAGCAGGTAAATTAGGGAATGGATAATGTATTGCTCTTACACGGCAGAAGATATGGAACATTTTCCAACACACGGTCACAGGAGGAATTCAGCCAAAATTATTAACTGCTAGAATTTAAAATGGTCCTTTCATGTCTGTGCATAAAGGAGTTACTAGCTGCAGTTTATTTCTCAATGCACAGGGTCATTTTCAAGCCAGCCCAACACTCACAGCTCCTATTGTTTGCCGTTATGGGCACAAAAAAAGGCAGAGCATACTGCATGGTGTTTATCTCACTTTCCTAAAAATATCCCTCACTCTGTTCTTTAGAGGGCCTCCTGCTTTTTTTTTTTTAACCTCATAGAAATACATGCTGCATCTCTGCCTGCCGCCTTGCTAGCCCTTGAATATTTCTTGCAAGTCCATTTGGCCATGTACAGGCACCCAGGACTGGTGGCTGGCAAATCTCCTCAGCTCTACTTAACTCTGGGGTTTCCTGGAGCAGATACTCCTGAGACTCCTTTGTGTACCAGAGTGCATTAGATTGTGAAGTCACAGCAGATGAGGCCTGAAAGCAAGCAGGTGGGATCTGTAATGAACCTTTAAAAGGAAAGAATCTATAAAGGGAGGGAGGATAGGTAGCTAAATATAGGAGACTACTGAAAGGAGGAAAGAAGTTGAGCTCAAAGGGCAGAAATCTTAGGCACTGCAAACTGGCAGCTGGATGCTGGGTGGGCTGTTGTGAGGGAGAGAAGAGGGTACCACTTTTTCTTCCATGCTGGTGATCGTAATGAATACTCATGCTCTTTGTATCTTATCACTGGATTCTCTTCCTCTTTGAAGAAACAGATTCTCAAATTGTGGTTCAAATATGAATTTGCTACACCAGGGGGTTAAATTCATCCAGCCCCATGAGCTCAGTGAGCATCACTGGGGCAGATTGCAGGCCAAACCGGACTGCTCTCCTGTGCAATGCAGGGTTCAGCCCATATGCTGCATGCTGCGTGCACTGGCTCCCAGGGCTGGCATGGGGTACCTGCTACGGTACATGGGCAGAACCCAGAGCTGCACATGGCACAGGGGTTCTGGGCCACAGGCTGCATGCAATGCCCTGTGTTAACCTCCTGTGCTGTGTGCAACACATGCAGGGCTGAGTCCTGCCTGTGCGTTGCAGGCAGCATGTGGGACATGGGGTTGGTCCAGCAATCCATGGGCGAGATCATAGTTTCAAGGACTAGATCTAGCCCATGTGCCATATGTTTAAACACCACATTCTACGTATTAAAATCTGAGTTGAATAACATCTTTTTTTAAAATTATGTCAGGGGGCCATAGAGCCCCTGTTATATAGTGCCATGTGAAAACCAAGGAGACTGGGTGGAATTCAGGAGTTGCAACAAGAAAATTTAATGTAGCAATGAAATAAATTCTTTTGATATATTCACTGCAGAGTGAAGCTCATTTAATTAATAATGCTTAAACACAGTCCGTCTGCCTTCTCCATATGAGCAGATGCTGTTTTCCATCTGGGCCAGAGACAAAATGTGACAGAATGAGAGTTCCTCTGAATAAATAGGAATTGTAAAATCAAAAGCAACCTCTCCAGTCTGAGTGTTTGTCCAGTGAGACTATGTATGTTTCAAGCATATCCACTTGTGTATAAAAAAGAAGATGCATTAAACAGCTATATAGGTACTTATCCTTTTTAAGCTGACCTCTGTCCTAATTGAACCATGCAAGAACTGATGAGATCAAATTATCAGAAGTGTGTAGCACCCAAAATTGGAGTCAGGTTTTCTAAAGGGCTGTCTCCCACCTAAGCACAAAACTAAGCTCTTTCCTATGGTACCAAACTGAAAACAAGGCCTATACAAGTTCTATTTATTTATGGCAATGCTTTCTGTATTTCTTGCATTTTTATCACACAGTACAGAACTTATTGTTACATTTATCAGACTTTACAGACCTCTATAACTAAGCATGACACTTTAGGTTTAATATGCTCAGTAACATCCTGAATTCTCTTTTTTAATATTAGAGGCATTAATTGATACAATCCAGTGAAGCATCAGGGAGATTTGCTTGTGTGTCACTGGCAGAACTTTTTAGACCAGGAAGCCTTTTTTGAGTTGTCTAAAGGACTGACTAGTTAGGAATTTGTCAAGAAGTCAGGAAACCTGGCTTGGGATTAAGAGCAAGAGAAAGGAGAAAAAGGCAGTCATGGTTAACACACATTGGAAATGCAAAATCTTGTTTTCAGTGAAGTTCTGAGGTGTTTGGAATAAATTTTAAATGCATATTTACAGCTGCATTAAATGAACTATAAAGGGAATGGAACATCTAGTGAATCAAGCACGCCGATAAACTTAGAACTTACCCTTTGCTTCCCAGCCTATTCTACCAGCCTTCCTCTAAGGCTAAGTACAGACAGTCAAAAAGCCTGAGGCTGAATCGATTCAGTCTTTGCAGGTTAGTAGGGCTCTGCAAAGCTTCGGTCCCTGATTCAGTTCAGTGGAGATTTGGCCTGATTCGGTGGCTGAATCTCTGAATCTGAATCAAATCAAAGGACCCTTCAATATCTCTGAATTGAATTTGAACCCTCCAAACTGATTCGGAGTATTCAGAAAGATTTGATGATTCAGACACAGAGGCAGCTTTAAATGTTTCTTCTACATACTTCTAGGCAGCAGGGGCTAATGAATGCTGCGATGCTGGGGTGCATGGAGTGTTCCACAGGAGCGTGGGAGGCTCCCCAGAGCGCGTGGCAACAGACCCAGAAATGGACCAGAAGCACTTCCAGTCCACTTCTGGGTCCACTGGGGAGTGTGCAGGGCCCCCCGGTGACTTCCTGCCTCAGCAACTGGCGCCTCCTGGGTCTGGGGGACACATCCAGGGTCCCCTCATGGCCGATCGCCAAGCTACTTCTGATCCACTTCCAGGTTTTCTGCCAAGCACATGAAGGGCCTTGTGCACTCTTATGGGACACTCCATGCGTCCCAGCATTGCAGCAATTACAAGCAGTACCTGCCACCTCAAGGTACGTAGAAAAAACTTTTAAAGTTGTGTCTATGGTTGAATTGACGATTCTCTAAATCAGCATTGAATCTTCAGATTTGGATTTGGCCAAATCAAATCAGGGACAGTGATCTGAATCAACAAATCGAATAACTGTCTCTGATTTGGGCTGAATCCGAATAGAATAGACCCCGCTTTGTACACCCTTAAAGGTTAGTCTAAACTGCAAAGATTAAGCTGAGAAACAACTGGACATACCTTTACTTTTAATTCAGGAAATGCAGTCACTTGCCTGCAGTGGCTCAGGCCAGAAGCCTGGAGGAGTTGGGAGAGGGTCCTACAGCACAGCTCTCCGGCATCTACCACACCCTGATGCCACCAAATGTCATGGGCTGGGCCAACATGATGTGGCTGATAAGGACAAGGCCACCCAGGACACCATGGAGTCTGAGGTGCTGTGGCACCAACTCCAGACTATTGAGCTCCAGTTCTGACCTCCAGCATTGACTGGTGGGAGATCATCCTGAGAACCTGGCACAATAAACAGTGGGTCCAGACCTTCTGCATATGCCACATGAACTTCATGGACATCATCACCCACCTTTCCCCCACATCTCTTGCTAGGATATCATCATGCAGCCATCCCTCACTCCAAAGAAGTGGGCGGCCATTGTCATCATGAACCTGGCCACCGTGGCAGTAACTGCCACATTGCCAATGAGTTTGGCATGGACAAAACAATGATCGGAGAGGCCATCCAGGAGCCATGCCTGGCCATCCTGCATGTCCTGACCAACTACTTCATCTGCCTTGTCAACCCACAGGAGGTAGTCACTGACTTCCGCTGTATGGGCCACACCAGGTGCATGGGGGTCATGAACAGCACCCACATCCCCATCCTTTGCCCATCCCAGACCACCCAGGCATTCATTAACTGCAAGGGCTTTTTCTCCATCATCCTGCAGTGCATTATGAACTTCCAGGGCTGCTTCACCCACATCTTCCTGGCCAAGCAGGTAGCACCCACAATACCCACATCTTTCACAACTCCCTGCTGCCTGGGCTGATGAAAAGTGAGTGGTACACTGCCAAGATCCTCAGTTTCATCATCAGTAATGTCATCATCCCTTCCACCTATCATGGGGGACCTGGCTTACCCGCTCATGAAGCGCTGATGAAACACTATGGGGAGCAGCTGGACCACCAGAAGGAGCACTTCAACTTCTTTCTGAGCTGCATGATGGTGGAGTGTGCCTTTGGTCACCTTAAGACTCGCTGGTGGGCTTTCAGCACATGCCTTGAAGTGGATGAAGAGAACATGACTTCACTCATTATTGCTGCATGTGGCCTTTACAACATGTACAAGATCAGGGCCAAGGCTGAAGCGGTACGGTGAAGAGTGAACATGAGTTCCACTCACTAGCTAGAAAAACTTGTGTAGACTGGATTGATTTCCATCTTCGGCTTCTTGAATGTTTGCACTTAGCCTCAAGTTAATGTAATACCCACTATTTTAATGCTGTATTAAAGATATGGCCCTGAAAATACTTAAACAACTTAACATCAAATAACCTCCCAACATGGGAATAATTTGAAAATAAAAAACAAAAAGAACAAAATAATGTCAAGTCCTTGCTTTACCAAAAATTCAAAATGGCTTCACAAATGAGGATTCTGAGTGGAGATTTCATGACAAGAAATTCTGCAACTAAAAGCAGAAACAAGGAAGAGAGGAGTTTGGAGACAGAGGTGGTATGGCTACTGTAGAAGATGTTGTTTGAGAATAATGGAAGGTTATTCATTAGTAACTGAAGCTACTTTGTATTGCCCTTTTGGATGTGGCATAGGTGGTTTATACCATGTACACAAACCATAGAACAGGTCAACTAGAAAAATGCTATGGGTGCTCATAGCAATTCTTAATAGCCAAATGTATTGACACCAGAGAGCACAAAAGGCTCTGCCTAAAAACACATTAGCATTAAGCAAGTTTCAACATGCAAAATGGTAATATAAACTACAGCAGTGGTTCTCAACCTATATCCCATAGTGGGCTACACTTGCAGCTCTTAATGTGTTATGTGGACCTCACTCACACAATTTAAAACATGTTTAAACAGGATGTCATGTGAGCTGCAGCAGTGTGCTGATTGGTGCCACATGTGGCTGGTGGGTTGAGAACCACTGCACCAGAGAATTTTGTTTGATTTTTTAATTTACCTTTTTAAAAAGAAATTAATGTAGGTAAACCAGTTCATTGTTTCAAAACAAAAGGTAAATACAAAAGTTTTTTTGAGCCACACTAGCGGTTTTCAGCAAAAAAAAAAAAAAAAAAAAGTTTCACCAAAAATGTCACCTGAAAAATTGTGTCCAGTTCTAGTAACCACCCTTCTGCCAGTCTTCTTTATCTACTAATAGTAAAAAAGTAATACTAGGTTTGGTACTTGTTCTAGTGTAGTTATGCATGGGCCTGGATTCCTAGGAGGGCTTATTACAAAATGAGAAGGGCAGTCGCTGTTGCTTTAATATTCAGTGAGCTATGCTACATGTTTGGGAGTTCTGTTTCAAGTGAATGCACAAACAGAATAGATCAGGGTTAGGCAACCCTAGTACGCGTGCCAGAGCAAGCCACGCATGGGAATTTTGCTTGGCACTTGCACCTTGGGGAAAGGACTGGGGCTGTACTGCCACAATAAGGATTGGGCTCCTTGCAGCTGCCCCTCTGTCTGCCCCTGGCATGCCAACATCTTACCAGTCAAGGTTGTGGGTATTTTTGGCACTCTGCCCAGAAATGTTGCTGACCCCTGCAATAGATGAAACAGATCTGTGCTCTAGACGACCTAGGAGTATGGCTATAAAACTAACACTGTTTAAACGCAGGAAGGATAGACAGATAGATAAATAGCCCTTGTGGTTTGAAATTACCACTTCAAGCAGCTGAGAGATTAATTGAATGAATAATTTAATCATTTGATTTCACCAGTTTTGTGTTCATAAAAAGTGTCCCTGACCTGTGTCTATGATTTTCTCACATCTATTAATTATTCAAAGCTTTTCATCAACTAAGTACTTTGAATAATTGGTTGTTTGTTTGCAAGCATTTTATTCATGATTATTCAACTAATTCATCCTAAGCTTTTTTGAATGGACACGTATAACAGATACTTTGCATCACTACTTCCACTGGAACGCTACCACTCGTAATTTCTTGGCAAATAACTTTTAATTCAACTTTCAACCTTCACTTCTTGCAAATGCTCTGGGATATTTATTTAAAATCCAGTGTTTGGATGAACAATCTAGGCAGTAAACACCATTCTGTAGAATGTCTTGGGCAATCAACTCTAAAATGTAAGAAGAGAGCCACCATGAATTTGTACTTCATAAAAATTCAAATGAATATTCAGGGAAATTATATTGACATATTTGCCCAGCTCTATTCTTTGGTCTCCAGACATAAAACAGAGCTCGGTTCTCATTTGGTGTTATACTTTGGTTCCAGGAGAAAGAAAAATGGGAATTGCAAAGACCTTGGTGTTATAGGGTTTTTTGGTTTTCTTTGTCAGCCTCCTGTGAATGGATAAGGATAACACACATTCACCACCAACTATATGACAGCATAGTGAGCTGTCTCACTTTTTATGTTTGTAAGCTTAATTGACTTGAACTTGTGCCCTGATTTAACACCACATACCTTTGTACTCTTCTTTCAGAAAGTGTAGCCTCTCAACTGTGATAAATATGTGTATGAAAGGTTACATGAGAGAAACCAGGGAAACCAACAAGAGATTCATATTTAGCACTTTATCTCTCCCTTCTTGTTTAGTACATAAAGTCTAGGGTCATGAAAAGGCATAGTAACCAGATACCTATTGAAGGCCTGCCTCAGTAGCAGCAAAAATGACCCTTTCATTGGTTGAACTGAAAGCCTGTCCCAAGCATTATTATTTTTCATATAGACTTGGTGAAGTGACTTGTTTATTGTAGCACAGTGAGTTAGGGTTTGCCTATATTATAGACCTGCTACAGATAGGCAGGGATAGCTATATCATCAGAGCACCTTGGTATAGATGGAGCATATGCTCACAGGAAGGGTCTTTTGCTGTTGTTACTAGTGGATGGGGTTCCAACAGTTGCACCAGTTGCTAAATGACACAAACTAAATTAACAAAAGCCTTCTACAATCAGTATAGCTGCATCCACACCAAATGGCAAACCCTTTGGTGATGTAGCTATGATAGCAAAATGTTGTCATGCAGACCAGTTCAAATTCAAGAGAGGACTTCTAAATCATAACCTATGGAAAGTTTCCTAAAGCCAGCTAATTTTAAATATCCTCTACCTGCCACACAATAAAACATTTGGACTATAACACATGGGATACCCAACTCTAGACTCAGCCCTTTAAGGCACAGTTTTGTTTAGGGGTTGTTTTTGTGGGGCTGCTGCAGATTTTTAAGGAGTCTCAGTGGGTGCGTCTACACAAGATGCTATGTTGCCATAGCAACGAGGAACGTAGCTCATCTCTTCAGCGACATAGAGTCAGCAGGCATGAATTGTGAGGCTGCCACTACTGTGCAGTAGCAACAAGCTCATTGCTACTGCACAGTAGGGTCAGAAATGACCCACAGGGTGCTGGGACTGCAGTACTGGTGGTTACTTTGCAGTCAGGTGCACGTGTAGATGCTCCCAGTATTACTCAAGAGTTCTGGAGAGCAGGCAGCTCTTCAACCCTTTGCAACAATACAGCATGCACTTTCCTTCGTGTTCTTTTCTCTTCCTTGTTTGTCTGATTAGCACCAGGAACAATGTTGGTGATAAGGCACAGCTTGAGATTGTGCTTCTGTCTGTGAGCAAAAGAAAGTGCTGCCTTTGGAAATGCAAAGAATAGGAGATAAGCATCCCAGGTAATTTGTTTCAAACCATGCTAAAGCCTCTTCACTGAAGCAAATTAACAATCTTGTTTTATGTGGTAACACCTTTGTTTTGTTTATAGAAACTATAATTAGGAACCTGGAGGCAAATTACACAACTGCTTAGGAAGAGCTTAACTGAATGGCAGAGCCTGGAGAGGGAGGGTTCTGGACCTCCAGACTGTACCCACAACATCCTCCAGCAGGGTCTTCTAGATCATACACTCAGCTGTGAAACTCCGTTACCAACACTCTGTGTTAGTGTCACTATAACTGTAATGCTTAAAGGCCCAGGTCAAGGCTCCTGAGTGCAGAAAACCAGGTCTGTATTACCAGAATTGGTATGCATTTAAATTCTGAGATTCTCAGAGAGAGTGCTTTCAGTCAGGATAGGAAGAGAAGTGATCCTGGATAGATATAGCTGTGGCAACAAAAGCCCTTAGTAGTTCTACAGGCAACAGTGCACTTCTGCTGGCAGACCATATTTGGCTAGGTTTGCAGGGGTGGGAGGTGAGAATGGGGAACAAAATACTGACTAAGGTACAGTTTTGCTAATATACCCTTATCCATAATTATATACTGTTAAAGCTATGCCAGCATGTATTGCCTTAAGTATCTGAAATAATCCCTCACAAAGGGTATGTCTACAATGGCTTCTTGCCGCTCTCAAGGCTGCTAGCCCTGCCTGCCCATCCACCCATTCCCTCTGCACACTCTCCAAACCTGGAAATAGATGGTGGTAGTAGGGGAATGCCACCAAAGGTGTCTCTTCCACCATCACCCACAAGACCTTGAGTGACATGTGACATCAGCGGGTACCTCCAGAATGTCTGCAGTACCTCAGTTCAGGATTTCAAGCACATTAGACTGAAGTAGTTGGTGGATGGATCTTATTTTTCACTGCCTGTCTCAAGTGAGACATGGAACCTTAGGGCATTTTTACACATGCTGTGGGACACAGCACCAGGCACTTTAATTAGCAAGCCATGCTAATTAAAAGTGCCCATGTGTCATGTGTATCAGCATTGCCAGGAGTCCCTGCACTGAAAAAATGGTGGTGGGGCACTTTGAATTAAAGTTCATCAAACATGTTTTATTTCAAAGCGCCCTGCCACCATTTTTTCAGTGCAGAGACGCGTGGCACTGCTGATACATCTGACATGGAAGGCTGCTGGAGCACATCAATTTCCATGCTCCAGCAGACTCGATTAAAGTCTGCTCCAACATGCTGGATTTCCAGCGCATCAGAGCAGGCTGCGTGCATGTGTATAGGAGTCTGTAGGGTATCTCTACCCTAGGAAATGCCAACATTGCTATTAATACCACAAATACTATACCTAATGATAGTTGATCCCCACTGAGCTGGTTCAAGTGTGTGTGCATGCTCTTATACATGCCTGATCTCTCTCTGTCTCCCTCACACACCCCCCACTTTCACACACTGCACATACATACATGTTTAAGACCTGACCCTCCTATGGAGTTTTGAGAAGCACATAAACACCACAGAGAGAAAAAGAGGAGAAAGAAGAAGACAGAACATTTTTCCAATGGGAGTGGGGGAGGGGGGTTGTTCTCACAAGCATAGTGAATATTGTACTTTGTGTTGAAAACAGTTGCACTGGAAGACAGGACACTTCTGAAAAATCAGAGAATTATAGCTTCCAGAGTGCTCTCAACTCTCTCCAAGCATATTTCCAAATAAAAGTCCTGCAACAACAGGTGCCATTAACAATAAACCAAGATTGTATACATAAAGGACATTTTTATATGTGTTCCTGACGCAGTGCCGGGCACTTTTAATTTGTGAGCTGTGCTAATTAAAAGTGCCCACACATCATGTGGCTCAGTTGTGCAGTGCATCCCCATACTGAGAAAATGGCAGTGGGGTGCTTTGAATTAAAGCACATTGAACGTGTTTTATTTCAAAGTGCATCACCATCATTTTCCCAGTACAAAGATGTGCTGTGCCACTGATGCACACAACGCAATTTATGTGTTCCAACAGACTCAATTAATTGAGTCTGCTCTGATGCACTGGATTTCCAGTGTTTCAGAGCAGGCTCCCTGTATGTGTGTAAGTGCCCAAAGGCTTTAAATGAATTCTATTTAATAGGAGGAAAAACTTAAACATCTGGAGCAAAAATAATCCATCTGTCCCTAAAATACATGAATATATTGGAAAAGGAGATATTCCTTTTTAGCAAAGTGCAAGATTATCACCTCTCTCTTCTCCAGACTGTAACAGTTTGGGATTATTATCACCTTTGATTTTACCGGGTTTTTGTAAGACTGACAAAATTAAAGGCTGTCAAATTCACATTCTTTTCTTTCACACCTAAGAACATCCAATTATTCAGATGAAATGTGTTGCTGTTTTGCTGCAGCACTGGGCCAGGGGGCTTTTTAAATCAATAAATGAAAGGCTGAGCTTTTATTTACACAGAGTTTATTCTATAACCCCAACACATTCTGAGTAGTTATTTCTTATTCTTATTTCTTGAGATCTGCCTCAATGGAGCTGCCACCACCTTTCCTTCCAATTAAAAGTGTCACTCACTTGGAAATAACAGATTACATTTATTTTGACCCCATTACATGGCATTTAGGAATGACTGTTCTTTATACTTGTACTATAAACAAAATGCCTCTTCCTTCTCTCAACAACTGTATTTTGTCTTCTGTTTTAGCTCTGCTGCTTGCAAGCTTTTTTCTGATATTAGCAAGTGAGACTTAACTCTTTTAAAGATTACTAAATACAAGCAATAAATCCAAATTAATGATCAGCTTTTGTTTTTGGATGCGTAACTGAACTGTGTATGGACAATGCAAGAGTTGGACAACAGAGTTTTATTTTCTTTTTTACATCACACAATCCTCATTTCCATAGAATACATTAGAATCTATGGGTGCATCTAGCCTATTTTAATGTGCATTAAAACATCACTTAAAAAACCATGGGTGCCTATACAATGCAGCGAGGCTACTCTGATGCGCTGTAATTACAGTGTGTCATAGATGTGTGCATTGGGGCACCCAATCCACACAGACTGAGGACCTTGGCCTCATCCCATAGTGCAATGAGGTCTGTAGTTTCCTCCTGGGACCAATTGGGGCCCTGGGAGGTGACGTGGTGTCGGGGAGGACACCAGTGTGGCTCCCTCAATGGCTCCCTGGGCCTCTGCATGACAGTCCCAGTGCTGGCGGGCCTGGGCAGCTGCCTGCAGCACCCAGCACAGCGGCTTGGTGCAGGACAGGCAGGCACATGGTGAGGGTGTGCTAGGCACCAGAGGTGAGGTCCAGCTGGAGTGAGACTCAGTGACCAGAGGATAGCTGTAGGTGTCCTAGGGTGCTGCTTGAGCCTGGCACATGCCTGTAGCACTCAGCACAGAGTGATGGTGTGGGCCTGGCAGTTGCATGGCACCAGGGCCTGGGCAGACTGTTGTGGCTGGCCTTGGGGCCTCTGCAGGGACACTCAATGGCCCACGGCTGGCTGCAGGTAGCCTTGGGTCCCAGTATCTCTGCAGGCTTTTAAGGGCTTGGGGATGGAGAAGTGCCCCGTCCCAGGGCCCTGGGGCTGAGCTGAGAGTTGCTCCCTGGTGGTGAGGCTGACCAGGAGCAATTTGCTCCCAGTCAGCATCTACATGTACATTACTGCAGATTAACTAATTATATTTGCTACTTGCATTTACAAGTAGCAAATTTACTCGTATTTAGAATGAATTGCTGTGCGGAAAGCATCTGCACATGTAGACGCAGATGCTTACTGCACAGTAACTTGCTCTACAGCACAGTAAATTGTCTCGTGTAGATGCGTACAGAAAGTGGCAAACCACTCCTTACCCCACCTCAGAGGCCCGTGGCTAAAGAAATTCATGATAAAAGTAGAACAGTTTAATTAAGTGGCTAAAATTGAGTGAGTCTGGCACTGGGCAGGACCTAATGGATGATTGGGAAATATCACAATTGATGAATTGACCAAGAACTGTATGGGTGGCTTCGTCTTCCCAGACAAACCTCACCACAGTGAGAATTAAGGTGTGATCATGTATATTCAATTAATTAAGGATGGGACTTGATCTATGTATAAAAGTGATGAGGTGATGGAACTATGGGTAACTAGTGGTCCAAGCCCAAGATAAATAAAGGAAAGGGGTGCCTGACAACACTCTCTGAACTATTTGCTGATGACTAGAATCTGAATGGGTGTATGATGGTCAGGGTGTAAGAAAGGAGGATTCCCTGCATAAACATTTCAGATTTTCATGGTTTGATCCATTCTGCAGGACACCTGCCTCCCCTTTATTCTATTTATGACATCTTACCATGGAGGGTAAAAAAGAAAGTAGCAGAGAGGCAACAGAGTGAGAACCGTTTTATTTATTTAATAACCAGACAGTTAGTGGACCTACCACTTACAGTCTACTTCCTTAAGTATTCTAGGATGGAGATTATCTGCCCCCCCACCCTGCCTCCACTCTTAGCCCGCCTCCCCACAAGATATTAAGCAGTCAAAGTGTTGCTCCCACCTCTGATTTGGTAATTTCCATAACTAAGTACTCATTACCGTGCAGTACCCCACAATGCTCTCAATTACATCTCCATCCTTATTGAAGATTGAGATAACCCTTTATTCAGTTCTTGAGCAGTAGTGTACCTGAGTCATCCATGAGCTGAAGCATATAGCAGCCCCACTTCTTCCCTCTTAGTTCTCTTTTTATTTATAAAAATAAACACGTTTGCCATTTACTGTAATATTATTCACGAGGTCTAACAACTAAGCTTCTAGTCACTATCACTTTATTCCTTCACTCCTTGACCACAGTTATTGCTCCCTCCTGATACTTTTTGCCATTGCTTATATATATTCTCTCTTAGCTAACATGCTCTTTACATTATCTTCTTATTCATGCAAGTGTATATTACTTCCCTTCCAATGTTTTCCTCTTCCTTTGGGAGGCAGGTTCCTAAGAGAGTTTACACTTTTACCTTTATTAAAAAACTTAGTAAAACAATGGAAATTTGTAGAAGCCATGCTCTTTTGCAAACACATTTCCTGGAGGTAATAAAGATCAAACAAACCAACCATCATTTTCATTATTTTGCCCTCTACCCACAGAAACTTACAGAATGAAGCTACTTCCTGGTTCTAGACTCTGACATGTAGGAAGGTTCACACATTAATGGATGGGATAGAAATCCCACCTTTGTTTTTATTGAAGATTATATTTGCAAAGAACTTCTGTAAACATGGTAGGACTTGTCTGACCTAGTTTTCTACCTTGTTAGTTACCTCCTGGCTATCTCATCTGTGGTTCCACCTGCTGCTTCCCCATCTGCTAGACTTTCTTTAGCTCAGAGAAACCTTTCTGAATTACACAAGAAATATCAGGCAGGTTGTGAAAAGGGTTATGAATGTTTTTATACAGATTATATTTTCAGTTAAGAAACAACCAATTGTGCATGTATGATGGTCCCACCCCTTCTTTACGCTAAAGCATTTAGTAGTGAAAAACAGAGGCGAATCATGAAAATGCAGTCCAAGAACATGGCAGAACTATCATGCACAGAAACATTCAAGGTTAAAATGTTCTGCTTTTCACTAGGGTTATTCAAGAGCAACTCCATTTAACAGTTATTTCTAACTTACAGCACTGCAAATAAGAGTTGCACTTAGCCATTTAAAATGTGATATAAATCTTGGGACAGATTCATATTATTAATTATACACTACATAATTATTAATTACATAGCATAGATAAAGACTGTTCCTGCCATGAGAGCTTGAAAATCCAAATAGAAAAAAAAGAAAATACTATCTCCACCTATTAGAGGAAAAACCGTGGGTCAGAGGATGTTATGAGCATGTCTGCACTGGCTCCACATTAGCGTCAAAGCTGCCACCCAGAGTAAGCCGTGCCCACCCCCTCCACTCCACACTTGAAAATGCAGAAGGGCAGTAATGCTGCCCTCTGTCCGCTACTCTGAAACACACCAAAGATCTCAGGAGCCGTGGAATGGGTGAGGTGGGAGGAGGAAAGAGGCAGTACATCCTTAGAGCATCTTCACTATCACCACCACTCCTGGGTTTGGAACATGCAGAGGAGACAGCACCAACAAGCCTATGTATACGTACCCTAAGTCAATAGTATAACTAGTAAGGGGTCAGAAGGACACCAGCTCTGGGCACCAAATTCGAGGGAGTGCCCACTTTCCTGTAAGACATTGCCAGGTCAGAAGCAAACCCCACTGCACCCAGCAGTAGAAGCTGAACTGGTGCGGCCCCCTACTGCCCTTATGCTGTGATATTTGGGAGAAAGTTTTTCCCTTCTAGCACACAAATTAGCAGGAGGCAAAATGTCATTCTCCTCACTATACTTTCTAGCTCTACTTATGAACCACAGTACTTTGGAGAACATGTTACAGAGATGAACACATGCTGCACTTTTCAGAAAAAGATCAGTATCTCCACTTTACAGATGGAGAAACTGAGGCACAGAGAAGTGACTTTCCCAGGGTCACCCAGTAAAGGCGTGGCGGAGCCAGTTCACTTGAATGCCAGGCCAGTGGTCTTTCCTCTGCCTTGTTACAGCATCTAGTTCCATGTAGACTTCTGAGACAATGGCTTTGCCCTGCTAAACAGGCTCAAACTAACCTTTCACATAGCTTCTTGGTGCTTTATCTACATAAGGCTTCTGGAATTACACTTTCATATCACTGTCATTACAGTCTGTTAAATCTGGGATGAATTTGGCTCAGAGATTCCCTGTTATACTTAGGAGACTCCAACCTTTCCTCTCAGTTGTGTCAAAGACTGTATCCAGAAGCATAACTTACAGTAACATTTAGAGGAAAATGAAATATGGAAAAATGTCATTAAGCAAAGAATCTCAACTATGAAGAAAGTTATATGACCCAGTGAATTAAAAGAGTGCACCCCGAGATGTATTAAACATAAGCTTATCCCTGTGTCTCCACATATAGTACATCACAATATCTGTGATGTACTATATGTGGAGACACAGATATAGTGTTCCCTCTACATCTATATCTGGATGTAGAGGGAATGGCACACATCTCAGTACCTTGAGGGGGTCATTGATTATGTCAAAGTAATTCCATCACAAGCATGTACAGCAAATACTAACAACACTATGATTTACAGTAGTAAAAACATAATTATTCTAATAGGCCTAATTAGGAACAAATATAAGGCCAATTAAGCCTGTCAAGTTAGGAAAAAGCAACATTTAGTTTTCCCTGGAGAAATGCAAACACAGTGAGATGCATCAACTCTTTTTAATCTGGGGACAGACTGTTGCTTTTAGAACAGTTAATAACACAAAATCAGATACTTAAACTGAGGGAAGGGGACAGCTTTTGATTTCTGTTGTCTCTAAAAGGCACGTGTTGCATTGCTTTCTAGCAACTTAAGCAAACTCGCACGATCATATGGCTGTCTTTTAATATTCAAAGGCAGAGAGTTATCTAGGTTCCGTTAAAGTAATATTTGTTTAGATTTGGCTTTGGGGTCTAACACAGTTCTGACATTTGTAGTCCACACATTTGCTTTCATTGCACTCCAGGAAATAAGACCAACTGGCATTTACCTGAAAAAGATGGCTAAGCAGCTCCGGAAGAGTCTAATTAAAATGCAGCACGTTACTAGAGCACTGCATCACACTGTGTTGCCATAGTAACCAGGAAGTCCTGTAGACTTTTCAGGCCATTTGAGGGCATGTTTTCAAGAGGCACATGAATTAGATAGATCACCTATTGTATATTTAAAATGACTTCCAATCTATGAAAGCTTTGTTCATGTTGACCTAAAAATAAAATAATTAACTCGTTAAAGGACTGACCTCTCTTAGAGGTTCATATTTTTCTCAAGCTATTTCCATGGCTGGTTAGAAACGTATAGCTTCTTTGCAGCAATTGTGTAACAATACCTTAATTACACATTTTGATTTCTCGATTCAGGAAAATTGAAGTTACCCCCTTAAATTGTGCATGAAGCCAATTCAACACTGGATGCAGTTGGGCTGAAAATTCCAAAGTTTCCAATGAAAGTGGACATCTGAATCTCCTGTATAGCTTGTGCCTCTAGCACAGGGGTGGGCAATTATTTTGGTCAGAGGGTTGCTTACTGAGTTTTGGCAAGCCATCGAGGGCCACATGACAAGCAGCCCAGGACAGATAAATATTAATTTTCTAAATTACTTAGGGGCCCCACAGGTCGGATAGAATGGCCTGGTGGGCTGCATGAGGCTCCTGGGCCACATTTTGCCTACACCTGCTCTAGCAGTCCCTCTTGGTAAGCCATGAAAAGTGACTTGGTTCTACACAGTTGTTTTTTTCCCCGTGCTTCCACTTAGCAAATCATATTAAGAGAAGCTTAAGTTACATTAATAAAATGGAAAATGTAAAATTTTCATTATACACTTTCCTAATATCAGGTTTCTACTGAAGCAATTGCTGTACTCTTTATAAGGATGTTATATGAATCCCATTAGGAGGAGGAGGAGGAGGAGAACAACATGAATGTCATTGTTAATGGAGGTAACCAGTCTAAAAGATGTGGTTTATATTACGAAGGGAATTAAGGAATTTCTGCTTTGTTTAAGAACATTATAAGCAAGTTGCTTAAAATAACCAAGAAGATTTAACTGCTTGCCCTCCCCTGCCCCCCTTTAAAAAAAAATTCTTCTCCCCCTCCCCCTTTTTAGTTGTTCTACGCTTATTTCAATCATCTGTATAGAAATGCAGTGGTGCAAAACAGACAAGAGGAGATAGCAGACAGGAAATTAAACAGGAGCTTGCAGTGCAATAGGCCAGCATGATTTTGGACTGCTGAAGGGTCACATCAAGTCCTTCAATGCCCGATCCTCATGAGCCCATGCCTGGAGTACTGTCTTCAGTTTTGGGACCTCCAAAACCAGGTAGATGTAGACAATACAGAAAAGAACTCACAGATCAAAACCAAAATTAATAAGTATGGCTTGAATGGGTGGGGCACTGGATTGGTAATCAGGGCATCTGGGTTCTATTCTTGATTATGTTACCAGTCTATTATGTAACTAATGTCAAGTCACATTACTTCTCATCAGTGTCCCTCTGCCTCTCAGTTTCCCCATCTGCAAAACAGGGCTAGTGATATTTTCCCACTGTAAGATCTACACAAACATTGGCTACACATTGGCTATAAGAAAAGACTGAGGGCAAAAATCCTGCTTATGACCATATATAATAATAATAGGTTAAATTAGTAATACTGCATCAGTCATGTTAGAGGAAACATTTGAATCCAAAGTGAAAAGAGTAGAATAACAAGGGAAAGAGAAATGCAATCTGTTTTTATTTGGGTCATCCTCCTAAAAAGATTATCAGTATGGTTCCCACTGAGCAACTACACTAAAATTCAGTTGCATGAAACAGAATAGTGCGTATTTTTGCTAAAACAAATGATAGGCAGATTCAGAATGCAAGAAATAGAGTGCAACCAATCTATCATTTTGCTGGTTTCTCCATATCACAATAGATTAATGACCTTGAGGAACAGTTTCTTTCTACTACCTTACAATTTCCTGATAATTCACTGCATCACATTATTGAAAACTGCATTGGTTTTATGGTTCTCTTTATAACAACAAACTTACTTTCACCATCTGCATATCCATTTTGTATACAATGTATACCAGCTCAACATGGCCTGCGTTCTTCCGTTGTTTATGCTGCTGCTGGTATAGCTTTTTTCTTCTTTGTGGCGGCAACTTTTTTACAATGAGTGCCTTGACCTAAATTGCTAAAACATGAATTCTTGGAACAGAAAGAAGGTGCTGTAAATTACCACCAATTCAGAAGTTCATTTTTAATGGGTTTTGTTTTATTTCCTTCAACTGAACATTATTTACAAACAGAAATTAATAAAACACATCACAAAACAATAAAATTTCAACAGTTAATATTTATAGGTGCATAGGTCATGCTCAATTACTTTATATATGTATATATATTAACAACTCTCACAATAAGTCATCTCTGCACAGAAATAATTATCATAGGAAACATAAAAAAAACCTTTTATCAAACAATACCATGTTACTGACAACCTGTCAACAAAACATGTACAGCTTTAGAAATAAGCAGTAGACACTTAGGTGATTTTTATTTTTGTTTTAGCTTTTTAAACTTGAAGCCACAATATCCACAGCACAACAATGGGCCTGCCACCCAGGGATTAGTTTCAGCAGGAGGGAATCACTGAAACAAGAGCTGGACGCAGTCATAGATACTCCAATCATTGCTGATGGAAGACTTCAAAATACACTGTAAAAACTGTAAAAAAAGTTAACCACTGGGCACATTGGAACTCAGCACTTGTACAGGATGGGACATCTTTGTTAGCAGATTTCAGAAGATAGAAAGAGGGGAGAGATTCTCATGCTTCAGGTTCATAGTCTTGATACTCTTCCTATTGAGAAGGGCAAAAGTCAGCATTGACAACATTTATGAAATGCCACATTTTAGACCCGATTCTATTCCCATTGCAGCCAATAGAGAAAGAGGTGCTATTATTTTTAATAGGAACAGGATCTGAGCATTTATCTTTATTTGGTTGGCATTATTTTATCATGACTTTCAAATATTTAGTTTATAACCAAAGGTATTTATAGACTAACTAGATGCCTCCTAACTGAACATACCATTCAACTATGGTATCAGCTGCAAAATGACTTTAAATAATGCATCTGTGAATAGTACCCTTAAGAAATAAGGAATGAAGAGGGGGAAAAATCATGTTCCTACATATAACATGTACTAAGTATTCCTCATGAGGGAAAAGCATGTCAAAGATAAGAAATGAGCCTCAACCAGTGATCCAGGAAAGTTTGTTCAAAACTCTAACTCATGAACAGTCCTACTGGAATCACTGGGACTACTTATGTCCTTAAAGTTAAAGAGGTGAGCACAGATCATGTCCCAAGACTGCCATAAAATAATGTAGTATAAAAATCTTCATCCCTCAAATGTTGAATTCAAATGGCATGTTGGCAGGCTCTAGACTTCACTAGATATCCATACTGAGCAGAGAGTAAACTTATATGGAACTTTTGTATGAGAACAGTTACAACTTGATCCAATGCATGGTGAACTAGGTGGGGATTCTTCCACTGACTTCAGTGGAAACTAGATCAGGCTCTTAATGGCAACTGGTAAGTTTGTGGACTTAAATTCTCGTTATACAAAGAGGCTCAGGTGCCATAATTCGATATGAGTTCTACTTTACACTGGCGCTGCAGCTGCTCACCTAGTCCAGTAAATCACTTATCACTAATTATAAAAATAAAAGTAATCCCTTAATTTTAATGGCATAAATTTTAAATTTCTGAGTAATATATGACTCGAAGTACTTTCCTGGATCAACACTTTAGACAACTCATGTCCCTCACAATCAGACCCAATCTTCTACAGCTTGACAAAATAACCACTCTGATTACCCTTAGTGATGTGTTCCATGAATTGCAGTAACATATTGTAACAAGCTCAAAGTAATGCAAGGTTAGCCAAAGGAAAGTGATAAAAATTATACCTTCACAATATATTTGCCTCAGGCAATAATAATGATTTGCAAGTCTTATAAAATGTGGTTTAAATGTTAGGAAGCTAAAGAATATACTTTGAGCATACATTTCTTTTACTGAAATCAAACAAAGATATATTTTTCCCCATCTCTCTTCACAAACACAAGAAAACATTCTGAATGTATTATGGATTGTTCTAGAGTGATGAAAGAAAGAATATTTTCAAGCTATGTCAAATGATTCTCTTAAAGATTATTCCTGTAAGGAAGCCATTAAGAACAGTAATGGACTTCCCCTCCCTCACCAGCTGGGTTGCAGATGGGTCTGCTTTAAGAGAGGCTGTGCAGGGAAAACAAAGAAGTAATGGAAGTCGTCTTGGGAACAATACTGCTTATAGCCAATTCTTGGATAAGCAGATGCAAACATGGAAGAACCAAGGCAGAGTTCAGCTATATTAAAATGGTAGCTGGACTATTAGACAGTACAATCTTGCCTCCTTCATTCAAATGGACTTAATTAAAAATACATGAATGACTTTCTTTTTGCTTTGCTGGAAGTTCTAAAAATGTGACAAATATCATTTGAGATCAAACAAAATACTATGTTTCAAATATGAGCATTTAATAAGTTCAAAGGAAATTTGGAACTGAAGGGCACATTAATTATAGGATTTAGGTGCTGTTCACAAACTGAAGAGGAGATTGCACATAGCCCATCCTTCTAAACACTGATTAAGAAAATATCTTGAGATGTGGAAGATTCACTTTCAAGTCTCTATTCTGCCTGACTTGAGGCAGAAATGCAAATTGTAGCCTCCCACCTCCTAGAAGAATACCCTAGTCACTGGACTACTCTCAATTCTGGGTCAGATCTCATTGGGTGGCTGGATACATCGGCGGGGGGAAGTGCTCCTAAGAACCTCTCTAATTAAGGCATGAAATGTTTTAGATGTAGTGGAACAGATCCAGTAGGGCCATAATGGGCACTTTTACATGTCCTCTGACATGTTCTGATTAGAACGCAATTAGAACACTCTAAATCAGAACATTTTAGACATAGTGGAACAGATCCAGTGAAAACGCTGCAGTGTCTTGTTTATTCAGTCATCCATGTTTCAAAATGGTGGCAGGGGTGCTTTAAGTAAAGCTTCTTGAACAAGCTTTGGTTAAAGTGCCCCTGCCACCATTTTGAAATGCAGGGTGCTGAATACACAAGATACTGTGGGTGTTTTAATTAGATCAGCTGCTAAGAAACATGGGGACGCTAAATACATGAGACACTGCAGCACGTTGGGGCGTTTCATTAGCACTCTCCCACAGATTTGCTTGAGTTTGCTCTGATGCGTTCTAATCCGAACACGTCAGAAAACGTGTAAAAGGGCCTGTTATGTCCTACTGGATTTAGAGGCCAGTCTAAAACATGTCATTTCCACTGGGCCTGAGGCGTTCGCCTGGGAGGTAGGGCACACAGTCCAGTCCTTGTTTCAATACAAATTTTACTGTCGTCATTTTTAGAAATTCCTGCTTCCAGCCAAAGACAGCTGGTTCCTGAAAAAACAGTGGTGTAACATTTAACTCAATAACAGGCAATGTTGCACAAAGCATCAATAAGTCTTTAGAACTTATGAATTACATAAGAGGACACTTAACATATTAAATTTTATAACTAAGCATGATGCTACTGCAGACCTCTACTCCTTGGGCTCAATCATGCCATTTTGACATGGGAAGGAGTAATGGGGAACCCCAAGAGATGTTCTGCCTCATAAAAATGTTGTTCAGAAATGCTTTATGCCTTCTACCATGCTGCAGTTTGCTAACCCCCTGCATAGCTGACTCCACACCTTTAGGCATATAGAAGATTGGAGTCAGGGACTCGCCTCCTCTCTGAGATGTTCTGAGCATCATGTACCCCTGAAGGCAAGAGATTCGCTCTGTGAGTGCCTGGTATGAGCTGGTTATTCTGCTGGAGCTGGATCATGCTGACAGAGTCCCTGCACTGAACTCTCTGCTGCCATCTGCTATATGCATTCACTGAGCACAACAAAAAATTTACCTCAGGAGGCATTTCATAAGCCTCATTTTCAGTGTCCACCGGCATGTCTGTATTATCCATCATTCCTTCCTGTGGGATGCCTTCTTCATTCTGATGTTTCAAATGAGAAGAAAAACAAGAAAAAAAGAACAGCCTGTCATTGGTTTCTTCATGAAATATTTCTATTGGTTTTGTTTTTCCCGCTAAATATGAAAATGATTGTCCCAAGAAGCTGATTATGAAGGCAAACAGACATTTCACTTTCTATGCTGCTGGCAAAGATGGGTCAAAACCCAGGGAACTCCCACAACAGTAAGTCTCATATTCAGCAAGAAGAGGAGTCAGTGGAACAGCATCCCTTTACATGCTAACCTGAAGAACTCCCTTCAGGACTTCCATGTGGCTCAGCCTGGGTGAGTATTTTGATTGGGAAGATATGACCATGTAATGCTGGTGACTCCAGGTGGTATCTCCAGGTGCCCCACTAAGTGCTGCCCTTATCATTAATGTCTAGAAAGTCATGTTCTGGGGCAATCCATCCAGCTTTAGTAACCAAGTATAGAATAGACTAGGTGCCAGTTGCAACAGTCTATAAGGGAGCTGTGATCGAATGTAGAAGTGGCGCACAGATGCCCATACCAGATATCCGACAAGCTGTTCCGTTTCCTTGTGCTGTTAGAGAACTGCAACTCTATTCACTTCTTTCCATGCATGGGCCAAGACCTGTCTTTAACTCAAGAGAATGGCAGTAATGTCAGCTTTCAGAGCCTCTGGCAACCCCTGGGAATTGATTTTGTCAAAAGACAGCCAATACAACACAACACACTAGTGATACTACAACAAAATAGGCTAATTTTGAAGATCATATTCTGCCATCACCCAGCCCAGCAAATACACACATATGTGAAAGTATGTTTTATTCAGGTGATTTTTCCCACTGACTTCAGTGTTGCTACTTGTGAGAGCAATGTTACTCATCCACAAATGAATCTAAAGTATCAGGCTACTGAAACAAGTATGATTTTGAGTTATATAAAAGATTAATATTAATCTCAAAAAGTTTGTTTTGTAGACTGATCAACCATTCTCATTGATATCAGCATCAGTTTCTAGCAGCTATAGCCTTTTCAGAGTACATGCTTCAATCCTACTGGCCAGCAGACAGTTATACCATATTCTTACATATATAGCACACACATCTACCCCTCCCCCCAACAAAAAAAGCAACTACTGAAAACTGGAGTGTACATTATCTGTGAGAAATACTGTAAGGGCAGTTTCTGCTGCTTGCTGGGCAAAAGTGAGAGCAAAGTCCATGATCCACAGCAATGAGGGGTTCAGGTCTCTAGCCTGCTGCTATTCAGTTACTTACTACAAGGAAATATTTTCTCTTCTTCGTTCTACCTGTCAAACTAAGGTGTGTATCTTATTCTAGGACATGCTGTATGCAAGAAAATATGGGATATATAGATCCTGGATTTTTCATAAGGTTAGGTTCCTGAGAAGATAAAGGTTTGTAACCTAGTCCACTGTATACAGAGCTGCAGCAAAAAACGATGTGGAATTACTGAAGTGCTCTGGCAGTTTGCTGTGGTTTTTATTTCAAAGGATGCCATAACTTCAATCAGCTGTGTGAGGCCATTGATGAGCTCCAGCTGAGTAAAGAGACACATTTTGAAGTAAAAGCTGCAGCTAACAATTGAGCAGTTCATTCTTAATTTGGCAACCCACTGTGAATTAAGTGGGTTGCAAACCATCAGGGTACAAATGATGCAGGTACTACTGTATAAGAGCACAAAACACTGTAGGCTCCCCCACCACATACACATTTCAGGACGTCGAATTAAGGACACTGAGCAAAGGTCATGGGCCAGATTCTAACATCCTTGTGTTAAATAAAATGTTCTCCCATGGGTAATGCTGTTATAATTAATAGGATCCCTGCAACAGTAAACGTAACTCATGGAGAAAGGTTATTGAAATCTAGTCCTAAAATTAAACATTATTTTCTATCTAGAACAAATTTAAAAGACAATGCATATGGCACTTATTTAGGCAAAACTCCAACTGAAAACAAGTTAAAATTTGCCCTAAGAAGGAGGTATTCCAAAATTGAAAGGCTTGTATGAAAAGCCATATTTTAGCTGATATAAATCAGCTCCACTAAAAAAACCAAAACAAACAAACAAACAAAAAACCACAATGAAGCTATAATGGTTTACACAAGCTGATCATCTAAACAGAAATAGGTGTAAATTAGAATATACAGGATTTAGTTGAAATTTAATTAAAATATTGATAATCAACAATTTATGGATTTAATATGGATATTAGTGAAAAAAAGAAAGTCCAGGGATAATTACTCAGAGCCCAAGGTAGTCATTCTAAAGGAAACACAAGCTGCATATAAAACATAAAGCAACAATTTTAAAAAACAAAATAACCCTCTCTCTAGGCTGACATGGACTAAAGATGAACAGTCCCAAAATGCAGCTCCTATTAAAATTTTAACTCTAATTTAGATTAAAGGCCATGAGGCCGATTCCCACTACTGACACAAGATATTTTCACTCCGTGGCATGGATTTGGAAAAGTCCGCCCTCCTCACACTCACACAACTGTTTGGGTCAGATGCATAGAAGGGAATTAAATAAGGAACAATATTTTAATCTTTGTTGTGATGCACAGTTCTAAGGGATGCTTTGTTTGTATTGCTTGTATTCCATTATGCAAGGCATGCAAGGGGAAAGGGCAGCTTCATCTCTAAAATTTATATTAATAATATTCAGTTTTGAGATCTCTCACACCATCATTTCTATGCCTTCATTTTTAATTTACAGATCTGTTCTCCTCTATTCCACTTTCCTATCACTATGTATTTCTCTTCATTCTCAGTTTTATTCCTGTATTCAGATATTCCCACTCGCTTTACCCACTCTATCTCTGCTGTCCTACCCAATTTACCCTGCCCTCTGCCTGGGGTCACCTAGCTATTTTCTGGACTTCCTACTCCTCTGTTTTTAATCCCCATGCAAACTGACCTATCCAGACTGCCTGTTTCCTTCAAATGCCTCCCTCCCTTGGTTCTCAAATTCTGAAGTGTTCTTCTTTCTTTCACCCCAACACACCCTTTCATTCTTCTCACTTGAACCTCTATCGCTCAGCAAGGGTTCCATAGTGTAAATCCTTCCTGTGTCCTCATTTTGCTGTCACTCTGCTACTACCTTCCTGTACACGTATTTTGTCACAGCCAACTGCAGAGTGCCACTCAGGTCTCCTGAATCCCTATTCTCTCATCTTAGGTTGTATATTCAATTAGAGAAGTCTCCTATGACAAGAGTCCATGGATTCAGCATACAGGAACAATTGCAGGATGGCCAATGCCCCCATTATTATTCCTCCCATGTTTGAGATTTATTCTCCTGTTACTGTGAGGCCACATCCACCAAGTTTGCAGAAGGGACAAAATAAATCCAAAATGGTATATTCTTCCTCAAACCAAAAAAATCCTGAATGAGGATGCATGTTCTTTTTGAGTGATGTGATCAACTCAATGTTTTTTACCAACTGCTTGAACGAGATCTTTACACAAGATTCTTTACTGCATAGTAAAGCATCACTGTCTACATGTGTACACCATTAACTTCACAGTACATTAGTCTACTGCACAATTAGCTACTACCTGTAAAAACCCTCCAGGAGCTGGAAGCCAAGCATCACCAGGACAGGAGAGCTCTCTACCCCACCCCATCGTGGCACAGCTTGGCTCCCAGCTTCCTACAGGAGCCAGGAGCTGAGCACTACCAAGATGGGGAGCTCTCTGCTTTTCTGCCCAGCCAGGGGTTGACCAGGAGTTTCCCCAGAAGTGGGACAGCTCCTGGTCAGCCCCCAGTTGCACAGGGAAGCTTCCCTGGGCACAGGGCATGTCTGCATGTGCACGGGGCTGAGAGAACTCTGCAGTGGCAGCTATCGTCTGGCCCCATGCACATCAGGACCCATTCTTATGTACACAGGGCCAGGAGACAGCTGCCACTGTAACCAACAGAACTCTCCTGGCCCTGTGCACATCAGGATCAGTTCCTGTGCTCCCTGCCAGCCCCTGGGCTACCACCCTGAAGGAGCCTGAAGCTCCCTTTGGCTACTGCAGGAGGCCAGAACAGGGTAGGAGCAGCCCTGTGCTCCCATTGGGAGCATATTTTCTCCCAGGGAAGGCTTACTGTGCAGTATTTTACTGAGCAGTAAGCCTCTGTAGCATTAATAGCACATGTAGAAGTGCCCGCAGTATAGTACTACTATCTGGATTAAAGGAGTTTGGCAGGTTGGCTAGAGATAAAGAGGCAAGAGGCAGGTCTATAGCTCAACCTTTTATTGTTTACACTCCAAAGCACTTCTCCAAGTGTCTACCTGGTTACCTGCCACAGTGCTATTAAAACTCCTGACAGATTTTAATCACGCCACAAATGTAACATGTTAATTATGCAATAAATGGCAATATGACATGTATTTGGCACATTTTTGGTGCCATAAAATGGCAAAATAGTTACATAGATGTTCCACAAGTAATGTAAGATATCTTTGTGTGGCTTGTTCACATGGTGCTTTAAATTGACCTTGTGACATGCCCCCTCTCAATGCTAACAATCAGCTGATGGTCTTCAACTGGATGGGGACTGCTTCCCTCCTGATACCGACAATCAGGGCCTGTGCTGTGGTTAAGTGCTGGGCAGGGGAGCAGACTGATCCCTTCCATGTGACAAGTTGAAGGTTGTGCAGCAGCCCTGCACGCAAGGATACCACCATCTAGTTCTGCAACTGCTGTGGTGGGAGGGGAAGGAAGGGCAATTGCCTCCCCCCACACTTGGCAAGTGCAAAGCCACATGCCCAAAGCCCTGCACGCAAAGCCTTTAAACATGCTGGTGCATGTGGAGTGCAGAATCATAATACTGAGCTCTGTCTGTGCTGTCAAATAGAAAGGGACATGCATAGGGATCTGAATCCATACATGTGAATGTTGGGATCAGATCCCATCATGCCATTACAGCAACATCTGCCAGGGCTATATTCTTACCCGTTCTTCATAGCTTCATAGTTGGTAGGGTCGGAAGGGACCTGAGCAGATCATCAAGTGTGACCCCCTGCCATGGTAGGAAAGAGTACTTGGGTCAAACAACCCTGGCAAGGTGTTCATCTAACCTCCTCTTAAAGACCCCCAGGGTAGGAGCCTGCACCACTTCTCTTGCAAGTTGGTTCCAGATCCTAGCCACCCTGACAGTGTAGTAGCACCTCCTGATGTCTAGTCTGAATCTACCCTCTGCCAGCTTGTGACCATTATTTCTAGTCACTCCTGGTAGTGCTTGGGGGAACAGGGACTCCCCCAATGCCTACTGGTCCCCCATGACTAGTTTGTAACAGGCCACTAGATCCCCCCTCAGCCTTCTCTTGTGGAGGCTAAACAGGTCCAGGTCCCTTAGCCTCTTCTCGTAGGGCCTGCCCTGCTGCCCCCTAATCATGCAAGTGGCCCTCCTCTGATCACTCTCCATGTTGTCCACATCATTCCTGAAGTGCGGCACCCAGAACTGGATGTAGTACTCCAGCTGTGGCCTGATCAGTGTCACGTAGTGGGGGAGGATCACCTCCTTGGACCTGCTCGAGATGCATCTGTGGATGTATGACAAGGTATGGTTGGCCTTTCTAACCGCGTCCCCACACTGTCGGCTCACATTCATTTTGGCATCAATAATGACTCCGAGATCCTTTTCTGCCTCTGCACTGACAAGAAGGGAGTTCCCCAACCTGTAGGTATGCTGCTGGTTATTCCCCACCAGGTGCAGTACCTTGCACTTGTTCTCATCCGCTCACCCCTGTAACCTGTCTAGGTCTCATTGCAGCCTATTCCTCCCTTCTAGTGTGCCCACTTCTCCCCACATCTTAGTGTCATCTGTGAATTTGACCAGGGTGCTTTTTACCCCCTCATCCAAGTTGCTGACGAAGATGTTGAACAGTGTGGGCCCGAGGACCGAGCCCTGGGGGACCCCACTGCCCACATCCCTCCAGGTCGAATAGGACCCATCCACCACCACTCTCTAGGTGTGGCCCTCCTGCCAGTTAGTGACCCATTTGACTGTGTAGGTGTCAACGCCAGAGTCCCCTAGTTTTTTAATGAGAATGGGGTGAGAGACAGTGTCAAAGGCCTTCCTAAATTCCAGAAAGACTACATCCACTGTAACACCTGTATCTAAGGATTTTGTGACCTGGTCATAGAAGGCCACCAGGTTGGCCTGACAGGACCTGCCTCTAATGAACCCTTGGTTGCCCCTAAGCATAATCTCCTCTGCTGGCCCCTCGTGGACATGCGCCAGGATAATTCTCTCAAAAAGCTTACCCAGGATCGAGGTAAGACTAATTGGCCTATAGTTCCCTGGGTCCTCCTTCCTCCCTTTTTTGAAAATGGGAACCACACTGGCCCTTTTCCAGTCCTCTGGCACCATGCCAGAGCACCATGAGTGCTTGTAAAGCCATGCCAGGGGTCCCACAATGACTTTTGCTAATTCCCTCAGCACTCTGGGATGGAGATCATCAGGACCAGGTGATTTAAATGCATTCAGTCCCTCCAGAAGTTCCCTGACTAGGTCCTCACTGACCCTAGGCCTGGGTGTGCCTCCCCTGGGGCCTACGGGGGTCCCAGTGTTGGGGGGTGGCCCAGTCCCTGCTCATAAAAATGGAGGCAAAGAAATTGTTAAATAGCTTAGCTTTGTCATCTGGTGCAATGACCAGATTTCCTAGTGTGTCTTGCTTAGGCCCCACATTACCCAGTACCTTCTTTTTACCCCTTACATATTTAAAAAAGGACTTCTTGTTGACCTTGATTGGGGAAACTAGTCCAAGTTCCATCTCTGTCTTGGCCTTCCTGACCACCCCCCTACATTCCCAAGCAACCGAGGTATAGTCCTCCCTGGTAATGGCCCCTCCCTTCCATTGGGTGTATGCCTCCTTTTTAGCTAGATGTCCCCATATGCTTTTGGTGAGCCATGGGGGCTTTTGCACCCTCCTGCTCCCTTTGATCTGCATTGGGATTAGCTCATTTTGGGCTTGGAGGATAGTCTTCTTAAGGAGCAACCACTCTTCTTGGACACCTGGCTCCCCTCCCCTCCAGGACCTCAGTCCTTCCCTGACTATTCTCCTTACCTCATTGAAATCCACCCTCCTGAAGTCCAGGGCTGCTGCCTTGCTGCAGGCCTTTTCCACCTTGTGCTGGATGGTGAATTCCAGCAGGCGATGATCACTGTCGCCCAGGTGGTCGAGCACCTGCAGCCCCCTCACCAGGTCATCTCCCATGGCCAGCACCAGGTTCAACAAGGTGTCTCCCCTGGTGGGGCTGTGCACCTCCTGGGTTAGATGGAGGTCCTTCATTCTGGATAAGAACCTACGTGAGTAGTTAGACCTGGCTGACTGCTTTTCCCAGCAGATGTCTGGAAAATTCAGGTCACCCATGATGACCACATCTTTTGACCTAACTACCTCCATGAGCTGACTTAAGAATTCCCGGCCTAGCTCTTCCCCTTGGTTGGGTGATCTGTAGTAGACCCCCACCGTTAAGTCCCTTTCCCCTTGACTTCCTTGTATTCTAACCCAGAACACTTCAGTGAGCCCGTCCTCTGACTCTGTATTACTCGTTGAAGATGTGTATTTCTCCATGATGTAGAGCGCTACGCTCCTACCTTTCCTCCCTGTTCTATCCCTCCTGTTCTGCCTGGGAAGACTGAGAAAGGAGAAGGAGAATGCAACACTGACTAGCAGTAGGTGTTCTTGGATTTGATGAACTTTCCAATTCTCACTCCAGTCTATACCCCATATTTATACAGGGCTTACTGTAGCAAAGATTTTTGTGACCTTGAAAGGTGTTAACTATGTGAGATTTATGTCCTTGTAAAATGTACGTGTGTGCATGCGCATGCAAACATGCTTTCTGATAGGGAGGACTTCTTATCTCATTCTGTTAGGGTAACAATATGAATTTTGGGGAGTACTGGGTGTGCAGCTGAATGAAGGCTTTTTCCTGTGTCTCAGCAAAAGCTGCTGGTCACAAGGCTGGATGATACATTAAAAGTAACTAACTTTGCTAATGCTTAAGTAAGCAGATTCTTACCAAAAGGATAGGGTGCAAAGTGCATGATGTGTTGGGTAAAAATAGGATGCAGCCCACCAGCTATCAGCAGGAGACAAAGCAAAAGTATGGCCTTGGAGATGGTGCTGAAGTCAACAAGAAAACCAGAAAGAGCCATCGAGAAACCATAACTGACTGGGGGATGACAGGGCAAAGTCTTACTCATGTGCTTTTAGCAGAAAGGCATGTAAATGAATGAAATGCATAGGCAATACCATGCTAAAGAAGCAAACAGTAAACAGAGATGGAGCTTGAGATGGGAGGATAAATGGGTGGAACTGAAGGAGGGACATAGGAGGGGTGAATGTTAGTATGTATGAACCAAGGTGTATAAAATGTGGAAAGAACTAACGTTCAAGGCAGGCCCCTTGGTTCATGGGCTGCACGTCTGTGAGGGACCCTTGTCCAAAGCTATCTCCATTCTAAATAAAGCTGTTGTAAGCAATGTGTGCTGGTGTTTGCTCCCTGCTTGCTCTGGCTAATGAGTGCCAGGATCCATGAGCAAATGGACCATCATCTCCCTAGTCATTGGGTGCCACATGGAGTTAGGGTCTAACATCTTCCTTCACCATATTTGAATGTCACTTGTCACTGGCCTGTTTTGTTTTCACTCTGGGTTATAATCTTCACTAACAAGACTCTTTTGCTTTTACAGATTATCTAACAAACTTAACACATATGTATTAGATGTAGTTATGCTATAATAGTAGTGACAGTCAACACGCTCATTGTGGGAATGCTCAGAGCCTGGGACCCCAGCAACGAGAGCATCCTGCATGCCTGCTGCGTCTCCCGCTGCTATGCCAAGTTGATGTGTTGTCTCATAGTGTCTGACACCATCCGTTGGTCCTGCAAACACGTCATGGGCCTCTGCCAGTACTCTGACCCCACCAGATGAACTGCCACTGGACTGGACCCAGAGGGGACCACCTGAACCCCCCTCTGCACCAGATGGACCTTCACTTTTGAAAGGATTCTTCAGCCGTGGACAACTCCACTCCACACGAAGAGGACCCCTGCGATGAGACTCTATAGGGACTGAGACATTTTCTTTGATCCACTTCCTCCACCATTGCAGACCATTGTAACGGGTTTGTGTGTATCTATCTTCTTTCTCTCTCAGCGTTGCAAACCCCCTCCCTCCCCTTCCCCCTTCCCCCAACCCCAGGCTTAGTTGGCTAACATTGTATCTCCTGTAACCTAGTTGCGTTCCCCTCCTCACCCTCATCCCTCACATGTTAGTCCCTCGCTCAGGCGATCTGTATTTCCCTACTGGCTTTGTTATCTTTTTTTGGATTCACAATCCTAAACATCTTCTAATAAAAGTCAATTAGTATAGTCGATTCTATTAACATTTTAAAGCTAAAGCTTGATATTCTATGTCTGGATTCTCTATTTTAAGGTTTTCTTGTATAATGTTTCCTTTTTGGACTTGCTTTGTTTAATTTATCTTGCTATGAGTTTAGCTGCATGTATTAATTACTTTCTTTACTTTGCTGACCAGGCTAGTTGTGATGCCTGCAAAACTGCATTCTATGACCACCCAGAGACTGATTTGGGGGCTTTCTGTTTTAGCTATAATTTTGCAGCTTGGCCACAGCCCACTGAAAATTACTAAGTCTAGGAACAGTACTTATAGGTCAGTCCTTGGATCTTCTCAATATGCCCCACAGGCCTCCAATTATGACAGCTTTAAATGTACTGTATGCTCCTACTGGCACAAGCAACCACATGTACTGCAATATTCCTTCAATTCTCAAAGCTGTTAGTGGGTATTTAAAAACAGGACTTTTTGGTATTTCGCTCTGCATTTTCCAAACCAACTAGTGACTTTGGGTGCTCAGTTTGACACCTGCCTTTCAGAAGATCCTCGGTACTTCTGAAATTTAAGAGGTTGTAATCTGACTGCCCAAAACTGATTGTCTTCACTGTGACACTTTGAAAAAGTAGGCACTATCATTTTAAAGAAACTTGTTTCTTGTTAATTTTCTGAGAAAAGCAATGCCCCAGCCCACATCTGCCTCAAAGGCTAAGCTGCTCTGTGACAAGCAGCCAATATTACATTTGATTTAGAGCTGAAAAAGTGTTCTTGTGATGAATATTTTAATGGTGTTACTTCACAAGTCATGCGGCATTTCACTTTTTGGACTACATTTCTCACCTTTACTCAAGTCAAACATGTCCATTTTTGCTTCCCTATCATGAAAGAACAGATTTTTCTAGCAATCAGTGTGGCAAGTAAAGCTGCGCCTGAAATTATTCTTGAGGCTGCACAAGAAAGCAAGCATTCAGCTTAATGTTATCTGTAACAAGAAAACAGACAGCTAGTTAAATTGCCAGAGCCATAACAGAGATGAAGGAAGTTGCTTGCCAACGGAGTTTGAAAGAAGGGTTTCAAAGTGCATGCGCTATTCATCAATGGGGTGTCTTTATCGCAGGCCTGCATGCCCATCAGAATTATGATGAACGCAGTGCCTAAAATGAGTCTAAATTTCTCATAAGACCAGTGACAAATTTCCTTACACCTCTAAACACAGAGTTGATCAAAATAAGACATGCATCAGGCAGTGTCCAAAACAACATTAATGCCTTATGGTCTTTTCCTTTAAAGAAACAAAAACACATCCTATATGAAATCAACAAAAGAGCTGCCTACTTGTGAAAAGATACATCAACTTTGTCTTCTTGTAAGCATGACTGCTAGGTACAGACATTGAACATGAACCAGTGTAAGTGACTGGAAATCAGTCTAAACCTGTAACAACAGAAGTTCAGCACACACAGACCAGTTTCAAAATGGCTTAATCCAGTTTAAGATAGAGCTGGACAGATGTAGTATCAGACTTAATCCATTTAGGTTAGAGTAGTATATCAAACTTCTGCCCCAGATTCTATAGCAAATCACCTTAGTTCGCTGTCCTCTAGCATCCCATACACCCCTCCCAGGGTGGTGTGCTAACCTCAGCCAGTGTTTGCCTGCTCTGGGAGGGTGCTGGGCCAGCTCTGTCCCTAGGCTGTTGCAAACAGGAGCCAGAAAGAAAACAGGCAGAAAACAGAGCCCCCCATCATGAGGTCCTGAGCCAGCACAGGAGAAGACAGTATTCTCCCACCTGTTCCCCTGACCTGACCAGCTGTAGGCAGGAGCCAAGGAATTCTCTGGCAGCCTGCTTGAGTGCCCCCAGTCCATGGCCTCGGCCATTGCAGGCTGCCTTCATGCCCTTAGTCCCGCAACAAGGGCAAACATGAGTTCTGTTCACTCCTAAACTAATCTAGGGCACTTAGAAAAGGCAGTGAAAATTAGTGCAAATCCATCCAGGGCTTTTTGAACCTAGCCTATGACATCAAAATGCTACCCTTATCCATTTTGATGTCAAGCTGACTAGAACTGGGGTTTAATTAAAATGATAATGACATTAGAAATGCAACGGAGAATTTCTTACATCTGAAAACTGCTCTTCTAGTAACCAAACTTTCTTAATTTTTAGTAACAGATTTACTGCCACATACATTTGTTCCTTCTGCTCTGAAGATACTGGACGAGAAAGCATTAACTATCCTTGAAAACAGAAGCAGTTGAGGCATGTCCAATGCCATTATTTACTTCTTGTAAAATAAGTAAAATGTACCTGTACCGCATAAGAAATTAATCAACACCCAAAATTATATTCCATGACTACTATGAAAGCTAACAAACTGTAGAGATTGCCAACCCGTCCACCTAGCCTTGATAGGTTCTGTGGTTAGGATACCTATACAGCTCAAGGACCTACAGGCCATGGTCCATCCTCAGTGCCTAAACTGGTAATTCTCAACTGGGTTCCACAGCAGCCTGGGTTGTCTTGAGATCCTTTTAAAGGTGCTGCAAGGTGTTGTGTGATATTAGCTCTGTTAAATGTATGACCACCTCCACAAAATACACCCAGAGACTACCAGTTGGAATCCATAGTGTCAAGGCCTGTTGTGGTCCTTCTGAGATCTTTGCAACAGACAAAAATTGCACTGTTGTTTCTCCATAGTTAAAAAAAATAGTGAAAAAAGTAAGAGCAGGCATTTTCCAAGAAGCACTTTGAGTCTAATGAGGTATGCCTTGAGTCTAACAAAGTCACACATCTACACACTCCAATGGAATAACCTGCTACAATACATGTTCTGTGGTGTCCAGGAGATGGCGTGATAGTTCTTATGGTGTTTTTCCAATTCATGGACTCCTCATATAGGAGAATAATTGTGGATCTATTTAATTCAGCAATTCCATTATCATGTACATGGCTGTGTGAGGAAATAGTGTTTCATCCTTTCACAACAGAAAAACAATATAGTAAACATAACACCAATTCAAATCATATTCTAAAACCTTTTGGCTCCATGGGCCAGAGGAGTGGGGCAGGGCCAGTCTACAGGCTGGGTCAAGCCTCACATGCCAGGATCAGGCCTTGGGGCCAGCACTGCCCCAATCCCTGCCCCAATGTGCCAGGATTGGTACCCAAGGGCTTGGCAACCCCCTCTCCCAGCCACCTGTGTGATACCATTGAGTCTTGGGGCCCAGCACCACCCCTGCACACTGGGATTGGGTGCCTGATACAGTGCACAGGTCCGGGGCTCCCCCTGGATCCAGAAATTTGGCAGTAAGGGAGTGGTGTCATCACTTTCCTGCTGTCAAATTTATGGAACCATGGGGAGCCCCACAGGCCAGATAACAGAGGAGTACAGGCTAGATCTGGCCCATGGGCTGGGGTTTGAGCACCTCTGTTCTAAATCAAATGAACAATTACAGCTATATTTGGCTAGAGCTACAAAAATACACATTAAAGTTTCCAAAAGTCTCCAGCAGAAATTTTACTATAAACCATCTTGTGTATGGGAAATGGTCAAAGTGTCTGGTTCCCTTTGCAAGATAAGCAGTGGTGCAGCAAATACTGACCAGCCTTATGTGAAAGCTCCCCAAAACTAACATATTTACTAAAATATAAATCAAATAGATAAAAAGCACATCTAGAAGGCTGGCCTTGTTTAAAGCAGATATATGTGAATTAAGTTCTCAGCTCTTACCTCCACCATGAAGAAGAAAATAAAACTACTTTCTAATAAAGAACTAGACAGTCTTGAGTAGAAAAAAAAATCCTGGCTATCCCATTGCTTTTTCTCATTCTAATGTTTTCCTGACAGGAAGGAATAGCTTCTTCTAGGCTTTGCTACCCAAGGGGAACAGAGAGCAAAATCTGCTTGGCTTATTTTTATTATCATGCCAGGTAGTTAGCTGGTCTTGAAATCTTCTCAGTGACTGTACACTGAAAAAAAAGCAAGTTATTTTTTTTAGAACTACATTACTTCATCTCTCATCACAGAATGCCCCCCTCCCCACCCCAAAATACACCTTATGAGGAAAATATGTTAAAATTGTAATATCAGAAGGGACTATATATGCTATTACTATTTACTGGCCCTTGTACTCTTAACACATTTTTCTTCTCATTAAGAATAATAATAAAAACCAACATAATCACATTTATTTGGATAACTATGTCAGCCTAGCCCCTGTTTACAAGATCATACTTGTAGTTCAAGCTAAATAAACCCTGAGCTGAAGTGTTCCTCAGTTAGACTATGTTTATTAATGAATGAGCAGGGATCACCCATGAAGTTACTTTTATATTGATGCATCTCATGCTCACACAAAATACCTGAGATTCACACTCTAAAAAGCCTTTATGGAAGGTTTTTTTTGAGTACAGAAGTTCTGAGAGACCCAAGGCAGACGTCAGGTTCCCAGTGTGCTAGGTCCTGTTCATCAAGATAAGAGGGCTCCTGCCCTTTATAGCAAAGGTTAGAAACACCAGGTAAATTTAAATAAACTGATACCTCAGGAAGCAAAAAGCAACAGTGGGATAATTCTGATAAAATTAATTAGCACATAAGTCGCATCATACCAGCTGACCAGCCTGGCCACTGCTTAGGGTCTTATAGGCACCATGGCAGAGGTTAACCACATGAAACAAGAGGCAATGTTGCCTACTGGGTAGAACTCTTGATTGGATCTTGAGCTTTTTACATTAATGGCTTTGCCACTAGGTAGTCTTGGGGTGTCTCTTCACAGGTCTGCACCTCAGGTTCCCCATCTGTGAAACAAGGTAATGATACTTCCTTTGTTACTTGCTTTGAGGTTTTCTGATAAAACCTACCATTAAAGACTGGATTTTGATAATGTTTTTATTATATATGCTCAAGGAGCCATAGCTGTGGTAGGCATAATTACGCCATAGTTATGAGAATGGGGGAGTCAATAAACAAGAAAGAAAGAAAGAATGCAAAACTAGTAAGCTTACAGCATTAAGAATTACTGGGCAAAGGTGCAATAGTAACTGTGTGTATAGTATCTGTTCAGTAGCACTGGCTAAGACTTGCATTTTAGAGGCTCTTTAAAGAATGTACTGCAGAAATGTCTAGTCGGTGTTTGATGGAATTTAATCAAATGCTTTGGGATCTTTGAAGGAGTGACTGTTTCATGAATACATCCAACGAATGCAATTGGCATGTAGTCCAAGTTTCTTCCTTTGCCTAGCTGCAACATGAAGCATAACAAATGTTGGTTCCAATAGGCTTAACATTCCCTTTTGAAAGGGAAATCATCTGTATTGAGGGTTTTCCTACAGGACTCAGTTTTTCCTTTTGACAAGATATAGTAGCCAAGTAACAGAATAATGCTTTCCCTCAGCTCAGCTCAGCTCAGCCAGTAATTCTCATCCAAGTTATTTTGCCCAAAAGCCTTGTTCTCTTCAAGAGATAAGAATTCTTCTATGTATTATGATAAAAAATACACTTCAACACCCTCAACAAAGCCTTATCACAATTACTTCCATTTGTTTTTCTCCATTATTTCATTGATTATGTGGAGCTGACTTGTTACAACTACAGCTGTCTGGCAGTGTTAGTTAACTTTAAAGCTCATGCTCAGTCAATCAAGTCAATTGCTCCTCTTTCACCTCTTTGGCATACGACTGTGAGCATCAGCTGTGGATGACAGATGTGTAGCTGCAGCTTAATGATTTTCATCCCAATGATAGAGTAAGATACAGATAAGAAGTAGATCCATGCAACTGCAAGTAGTGAACTGGGTTAATTATTCCGAAATTGAATTCTTAAATGAAGGAAAACATAAGAAATCATTATGTCCAGATTCAGTCTTGCATGAGAAGACACTCTAATGCCCAAACCATTTAAAATACTAGTAATGAAATGAAATACTAATAATGAAACTAGTAACCTGCCTAACCCTCATGCCTCTATAAAACATAATGCAACTGAAGCAGAAGAGGCATTTACTTAAACAAATAACATGCAACTGCATTGAAAGACTAACAATGCAACAGTACTGGCTGTACTGCAGGCTAGATTTTGGAGTCACTGCCTAATGCTCTCAAATTGAGAGAGGATTTACATCCATAAATCGGCCTACTGTTAATATCTCAAGCTCAGTAACAAAGTAACAAGACTTTCCTGGTACCTACAAATGGGAATAATAGGCATGTGTTACTTAACTGGAATTCTCAGAAAGAAACCAGTTACAACACAAATTTAAAATTCTTTGTTCCATATTCTACTTTTATTACTTTCTCTCCCAAGTCTCTTTGTGATGTATGGTGTCATTCATTCTTAGTTCAAAACTGAAAGGATCCCATCTTTCCTCTGAGCAAGCATTTATACACTAAATACCATGGCTAGGGACAGAAGTCACACACAAACCAGTTGAAGTGATCAGAAACTGGTTTAAACCTGTAACAGAATAGAAATTCAGTGCACATAAACCACTTTCAAAATGGCACTCACTTCCAAACACCCCGCGTTCTCCCCAGTGCTGCCTCACAGAGGTCAGGCAGCTGCCAACTCTGTACCAGTGTAGAAATTTACTAACAAGACCATGAATAATAGTGTAGAAGTTAACTATAAAGCAGACTCAGCCTCCAAGGACAGGCTGATAAGACTCTGCAATGACCGAATCTTATTCACTTTGAAGTCTGAAGTAAGCAAAGATATAGTTCTCCTCCCTATTAGTTACCATTTCAAAACAAACTTGTAGCCAAAAACCAGTTTTGAAACAATTAAGAGTTTTCTCACACTGACGTGATATCTTATAGTTTCATAGTTTCATAGTAGCTAGAGTCGGAAGGGACCTAGGTAGATCATCTAGTCCGACCCCCTGCCTTAGCAGGAAAGAGCACCGGGGTCAAATGACCCCGGCAAGGTGCTCATCTAACTTCCTTTTAAAAATCCCCAGGCTAGGAGCCTGCACCACTTCCCCTGGAAGCTGGTTCCAGGCCCTAGCCGCCCTGACTGTGAAGTAGCACCTCCTAATATCTAATCTAAACTTACCCTCCGCCAGTTTGTGACCGTTATTCCTGGTCACTCCTGGCAGCGCACGGGGGAACAGGGACTCCCCCAATACCTGCTGATCCCCCCTGACCAGTTTGTAGCAGGCCACAAGGTCCCCCCTTAACCTTCTCTTGTGGAGGCTAAACAGGTTCAGGTCCCGTAGCCTCTCCTCATAAGGCCTGCCCTGCCGACCCCTGATCATACGAGTGGCCCTCCTCTGAACTCTTTCCATATTGTCCACGTCCCTCTTGAAGTGTGGCGCCCAGAACTGGACGCAGTACTCCAGCTGCGGCCTGACCAGTGCCGCATAGAGGGGGAGGATCACCTCCCTGGACCTGCTCGAGATGCATCTGTGGATGCATGACAGGGTACGGTTGGCCTTCTTGACTGCCTCCCCACACTGCCGGCCCATGTTCATCGTGGAGTCAATGACGACTCCAAGATCCTTTTCCGTCTCCGTGCTGGCAAGAGGGGAGTTCCCCAACCTGTAAGTGTGGTGCCGGTTCTTCCTCCCCATGTGCAACACCTTGCACTTATCAGTGTTAAACCCCATCCTATTCTCATCCGCCCACCGTTGCAACCTGTCAAGGTCAGCTTGTAGCCTATTGCACCCTTCTAGTGCGCCCACATCCCCCCACATCTTAGTGTCATCAGCAAACTTGAACAGGGTGCTTTCTACCCCCTCATCCAAGTCACTGATGAAGATGTTGAACAGTGCGGGCCCGAGGACCGAGCCCTGCGGAACCCCACTGCCCACGTCCTTCCAGGTCGAGAAGAACCCATCCACTACCACCCTCTGGGTGCGGCCCTCCAACCAGTTGGCGACCCATTTGACCGTGTGGGCATCGACACCACAGTCTCCCAGCTTTTTGATGAGGACAGGGTGAGAGACAGTGTTGAAAGCCTTCCGGAAGTCCAAAAAGACTACATCCACAGCAACCCCTGCGTCTAATGATTTGGTGACCTGATCGTAAAAGGCCACCAGGTTGGTCTGACAAGACCTGCCACTGATGAACCCATGTTGGTTGCCCCTGAGCATGCATTCCCCCACAAGGCCCTCCTGGATGTGTGCCAGGATAATTTTTTCAAAGAGCTTACCCGGGATTGAGGTAAGACTAACTGGCCTGTAATTTCCCGGGTCCTCTTTTTTTCCCTTTTCGAAGATAGGGACCAAATTGGCCCTCTTCCAGTCCTCCGGCACCTCACCAGAGCACCACGAGTGCTCATAGAGCTGCGCCAGGGGTCCCGCAATGACCTCGGCCAGTTCCTGTAGAACCCTAGGGTGAAGATCGTCCGGACCAGCGGACTTGAACACGTCCAGCCTCTCCAGAAGTACCCTAACTAACTCCTCGCTAACCCCTGGGCCAGGCGTGTCTCTCTCGGGGCCCGAGGGGGGCCCAGCAGGGAGGTGGCTGAACTGGTCCCTACTTAGGAAGACAGAGGCAAAGAAATCGTTAAATATGTTAGCTTTGTCATCTGGCGTGATGACTAAGTTGCCCATCGTGTCCTGCAGGGGCCCCACATTACCCGGGACCCTCTTTTTACCCCCTATGTATTTGAAGAAGGACTTCTTATTGTCCTTAATCTTGTTTTCTTTCACAGTGGAAAATTCCCACCTGCGCGCACATCTTGTCTGTAAACTATAAATCACCTCTAACAGTTTTATTTGGGGCCTCTGACCTTGCTCAGGGTGCCCAGCATGCTGAATAAATTTTGAGACTGACAGCAACTCTATGTCTTTGGGAACAGCTCCGCAAGGGGTCATGAACTCCTCAACACCAGACAACCTCAAAGAGACAGTGATTTGGTGACAAGGAGTCCCCACCTCCTCCCTGCTTGTCCAGGGTGTGGGTCAGGCCTCTCTCGCTCCCTCCAGCCCCTTAAAAAACACAGCAGGGGGTACCCGAGGTGAAGGGCCCTGACCCCTGCTCGTGGCTGTGGGCAACCCATGGGAAAGGGAAGGCAGAGAGCTGGGGCTGTGCAGCACCAGGCCCTGCTTCACTTAGTGGGTGTGTGAGTGTGAGAGAGAAAGAGAGACCCTTGGCTTCATACAGCCCCTTGTGTGTGTCCCAGCATGGAAGTGACCATCCTGGCAGGGAAACAGGCCTCAGGGCTTTCCTTCTCTTCTTTCTTCAGTAGAACGGGGGCCTGAAGTGCTCCATTCTTGGAGGACTTGGGGGATCTTGCAGGTGCAGGCGAGCGTGGGGGTTTAAATGCCTCCCTGATCACACTCAGTGGCCTGCCAGGGTCTGACCAGCCCCCAACCCGGTCAGCTTCCCTCCAGCCTTATGGCTGCTGCAGAAAGGAAGGGAGGGCTTGCTCTAGCACCCCCAGCTTCTAGCCCAAGCCACTGCAGGAATGTGCCTGCATTTGCTGAGTCAAAAGTCAAAGTCTGTTAACTTGCCTCCCAGTTCAATCTACACAGGTTAAACTAACCTGCAAAGACTGAACAGAATCAGGCTTGGGATTTTTGAATGTCTGTACTTAGCCCATGTCTGTATTCTTCATTACACAAATGGGTAAACATACCCAGTTGTGGCTGCTGATATAGCATGCAGATATTTGCATGAGGCTTATAGCTTAATCTCTGCCCATCTCTCAGTGTGAAATACTGAGTGTGAAAGTCTGATGACTTCTAAAGGCAGAGAAGTATAGATTAATTACTGGTGACTTTCAAGGCAGAGAGTGGTCTAGAGGGGTTACATCTACATGTCATCAATAATGCATGTTAAAGTGTCTCTTAACACAGTACTCTTAGCAGCATCAATTTGATTTCCTAAATGTATGAAGACACTGAAAGCTCAGCAGTTAATGAGAGACAAAGATGCAACTCATAACCCCTTAAAAAGATGGAAGGTCTTTTTAATTGCAACACAGTCTATCTTTCCTACTAACTAAATACCAAATACTAGGATGCTATCCACAACTGCAGAAGGCCCAGAATTGTGTCCACTGATGCCTTTTTCTTCCTTGCAATTGAGACTTGAGAATAAGAACCATATCCTTGTTGGCTGGAAAAAACATACTAGGAAACTGAGGCCCATGCTGAATTCTGCTGCTAATGAAAATGTGACTAACATAGCGTGCAATTAGTGCAGATGCTCACATTTCCCTTTGCTGGGGGCTGGGTGGTGGGAATCAAAACTGTGACAAAGGCAACATCTTCCTTTCACTATAAAGTCATTGAAAAGCTGAACTATACATTTACTGATAATGTCATATGCTGCCCTGGAAAGAGCCTGGTGTGAGAGTCTTAAAACTAGAACTTCAGTGATTCCTACTCACTTCCATAGAGAAAAGTGTCTATTCATTTTATCCTTATATGGATGAACGCTGTAAACTTTGTTGTGTTAACGAGCACAAGGTTTGAACCATGGCTTTACAGTCTACAAAAGCAGAGGGAAGTCATGGTCAAGATTGATCCTAGAAGAGTTTGGTTTACGTCTGTTGTATTCTAACACAACCAGATTTTCTAGGGAGGACAAGCTCTAGCAGAGGTTTCTGACTGTAGAAGCTCAGACTGTAAATTAATATCACCTTTGACATGGTGATATTAGAGTTTGACACAGATCAAAGCAAGAGCAGCACAGACGTTTACACAAGTCACCCTTCCAAGTTGTGTTGCTGGTCCTCTGTCAATAGGTGGCTGGGAAGAGCACTTGACCAACTTGTCCTAGGAAGGACCTACAAAAACCTTACAAATGCACACCACATGTTGTGGGGAAAAATGATAGTGCATGTTATCATTCATACTTTGGCGGGACTTAAAGCGAGATAGTGGACTTGTATATCTGTAGAGTTGCGGAACAAGATGGTTGTCTTCTGGGATAAATGTAGCATCTATTTACAGCTTCAGAGAGTTATAGATGGTGTCCCGGGGACAACAAGAAAAATGATCTGGGAACCGCACATGCTGGACATGGCAAAGACGGATACAAAAAAAGAAATAAAAATGGTTACTTACCTGCAGGGGAGACATTGCTGGAGGAGCGGCGGAGAGAGCCCACGCGGTTCACAAGCCATGCCTTTATTCAATTAAAGCTGGCAGGTGACATCATAAGGAATCACCAGCCAGCGGGAATAAAGGCAGGCACTGGCGAAGAGGCATGGGGAATGAGAGAGGCGGTGGAGGCTCCTCATGCCGGTAGCCGGCTGTGCTGGCATGATCAAAGGCAACCTGGGTAGGGAGCGGCAGCAGAGTCTGTGGGGGCTCCCTGCGCCAACGGAAACAAAGTCGAACCCCAGACAGGGGGAGTGCTTGGGGTGATGAGCTCCAAACACGACCGAGGGAGTTATAGAGGCTACCGTGGCATTGGAGGCACCGGTCGGCAGAGACACAAAGACGGAGACCCGGGGAGAAAGGTTGCAACCAACCCTGGGGATACGGAGACTCATCTGCCAGTCGCTCCCAGGTATTGGCCCGTGGAGATGGGCTGGGGATGAAAAAGGAAGGAAGACATCAGGGGAACAACGAGCCGCATAAACATCCGGCTAGCAAAGTGATCACTTCTGAGGAGTCTCCAGATGCTACCCCCTCCACTGGTGTAACATTCAAAGTCATGGCAGGAGAGTTTGCGGGTGGTGCCCAAGGCAACCAATACCTGCCTCAGGAGTTCCACAAAGCTACTGAATGCACACCCTTTACTGTGCAGACTAAGGCAGCACGTGAGCGGGTGTTCAGAGCCAGATGGGCACAGATGGGTACCTACCAAATTCAAGGTGGCTGCCAGCCAATTTCATGGGGAAAACACAGACCCAGTAGCCATTTCTGTGGTTGGAGCATGACATCCCCCCATGCCTTTGACTGGCTGAGGGGCTTGATGGCCCCATCCCTCACCACTAACTGGTTCTATGTCATGCAGTCCTGCCTCTCACCACCAATTGGTGGAGAGGGGTCAGGCCATAAATCAGACAGATCTCACAGCCAATTATCAGTGAGGAGCAGCAATGGCAGGAATCTTGGGCTGCCTGTAGTGGGTGAAGCCCCATCTCCCTCCGCACCCCCACCAGTGGGTTGCAGTGCAGTGAGGACTGCTAGCTTCCACTGGGGAGCCAGCACTTTTCTTTCATTTAGTTTTCTTTTTTCTTTCATGGATTTTGGAGGCAATGCCAGATTTCAGAAAAGGAGGGGAGAAAAAAATTAAGAAGTCAAGTACAATCATTTTCTCTATAATAATGCCACTGTCAGTCCTTGAACTCTGTAGAATTTGATGAACTCTGCTTCACTTTTATTAAATATTAAATTCCATACGGCTGTCTAACCCAAATTCCATTAATTGGTAATATTTTGTATTTGAAAAGATTAGTCTTGAAACAAGCCTGGGAAGTTGTAGTTTGGGTTTTGTGTACCTTAGGCCAGAGAATATTTGCACTTTAAGATGGACTTTGCAAATCTGCAAAATCTGACAGGCCGCAAGTCTTAACAAATTATAATGAAGGTTATACAGCTTTGTAAAGGAAGCTAGAATCTCAACTGGAGTAAATTAGTTTAACTCCACTGGGAGCTAGGCGAATTTCAACCCGCCTGGGTTTTAGTACTCTCAGTAGATGACTGTTGATAAGTAACTTTCTAGCTATTGTTGCCTTGACAACTACATTAGTAGGGACCTACCCAACTTGAGAAGGCAGGAGGCTGATTTCATGGGCAGATCGTGAGGCCAGCTGCCATTTTTAAGGGCTTATTGCAGGATGGGCCCCCATACCTCTGGCTGGCATGAGGCCCCAGTGACCTCACCTCTGATTGGTGGAGAGGGCTGTCCATCATGTGGTCCTGCCCCTCACCACTGATTGGCTGAGAGGGCTGTCTGTTGTGCAGCCTCACCCTTTGACACTGATTGGTGGAGAGGGGCAGGGTCACATGACCAGCAGCTCTCTGTGTCAATCAGCAGCGATGGGCAGGGGCAGCAGCCATCTTGCTTACTCCCCTTTGTGCTGGCAGGCCCCCTCCCCTCTTTTGTCTCCCCAGTGAGCTGCATAAATAGGCTGCAACAGCCATAAAGGACTGCTGGTTCCCACCATTTTATTTTAGTAGTTTTTTCCCCCCACTTTCACAGACATTGCTGGATATCCATGAAATCACGAATTGAGTAGGTCCCTAATACATTAGCTATGTAAACCAAATCAAACAGACATTTAACCAGCAAGTTCTTTAACAAAATAGCCTTTAAAAACAAAGCAGAACAAAACAAAGACCTCCTTGAAGTCAGTCAAATACTTTGCAGAATCGTTTACAACTTGAAAAAGCAGGCTCAAAGGAATAAGTCATTGTACTACTCTTTTAAAATGGTACCTCAGAGACTGTGCAAAGCCAGTTAACTTTTCAGGACTCAGAGAGCTATACAACATGAGGTTCCCAATCCTTTACTTATTACCCTACAAGCATTATCCACATGTTCACTTTTTTAAAATAACTTTATAAATAGTAGGGTTGTTGGTTGCAGCTGTGTTGGTCTAAGGACATAGGCAGGCAAGGTTCTTTGGGTAGATGTGATATCTTTTATCAGTTAGTCTAATAAAAGATATTATATCTACCCAAAGAATCTTGTCTGCTTATAAAATTTTATGTACTTAGACAACATAGCAAAGTACCCATCCTTTCACAAATCTGTTCTTGTGATACACAACATAAACAAGCAAACAATTCTGTGTATGAAGATTAATTCACTCCCACTGGCTTTTGGTGGGGTTGATTGTCCTCTGAGAATAGCTGCATTTAAAAATAATAAATGTATACTGAGTATCTTCTTAACCTATGTCAAGCACTATTAAAATGGAACTCAGGAGTTGTCCCTAATGACTGGAACAAGGCAAATGTGGAACGTCTTTAAGAAGGGAAAGAGGGATGACTGCATGAACTATAGACGGGTCAGTCTGACTTTGGTCCTGGGGAAGATCTTTAAAACAAATTGTCAGGGAAGATATCACCCACAAACTCACATCTGGTGGGATACTGAGAAGCACCCAGCATGGCTTTGTAGAGGGGAAGCCATGCCTAACAAACCTGATGTCCTTTTATGACCAGGTAACTAACCAGCTGGACATGGGACAGGAAGTGGACATCATCTATCTAGATTTCAGCAAGGCCTTTAATACATGAAATTCTCGCATTTAAGTTGGAGAGTTCTGGCCTAGACCAGGCTACAGTGAGGTGGGTTGGGAACTGGCTCAGCAGCTGATCCCAGTGAGTCCTGATTGATGGGGTGGCCTCATTCTGGAGGGCCGTCTGCAGTGGTGTATCCCAGGGATCAGTGCTTTGGTCTGTTCTTTTTAATATCTTTATTAATAACTTGGACAAGGAAGTGAAAAGTGCAATGATTAAGTTTGTGGATAATACCCAACTGTGAGGACAAGCAGGCACATCAGAGGACAGGTCAACGATTCAGAATGACCTTGACAGGCTGGTTCTATGGGCCGAACAAAACCAGATGAGGTTCAACAGGGACAAATGCCAGGTCCTTCATCTGGGTAGGATGAACTCTCACCATATCTATATGATGGGTGGTGGTCCACTGGCTGGCACTGAATCCAAAGGTGACCTAGGAGTGACAATTGACCAGAAGATGAATACGAGCCACCAGCGTGATGAAGCCACCAGCAAAGCAAATAGAACTCTGGAGTGCATCAGCAGGTGCGTCTCCAACAGGTCCAGAGAGGTGCTCCTCCCTGTCTATTCAGTGTTGGTGAGGCCACAACTAGAGTACTGCATCCAATTCTGGACACTGCACTTCAAGAAGGATGTGAACAAGTTAGAAAGGGTGCCACCGGCATGATCAAGGGCCTGGGGGCAGTCCCTATGACGAGAGACTTCAGGATCTGGGACTGTTCAGCTTGAGCAAAAGAAGGCTGAGAGGTGACTTGATAGCCACCTTCAGTTATGTCAAGGGACCTAGGTGAACAACTCTTCAGAAAAGCCCCCGAACTGGGGAGACATGGACCAATGGACACAAGTTACTTGAGGAAAAGTTTTGGCTGGACATAAGGAAATACTTATTTTCTATATGGGTAACTAGATTCTGGAACACACTTCCAGCAGAGGTGGTATAGTCTCTGGTGGTCTTTAAGAGAAGGCTGGACAAATACCTCGTTCAGCTCATTTGAGCCCAATTACCTCCTGCCCATGGCAGCAGACTGGACTTGATGATCTGATAGATCCCTTCCAGTGCTTCTTTCTATGATTCTATTAAAGTAAATAGGTCTAAAATGGAGTGAGGTGCTACCAGGCATAAGTAACAGTTTCAAAGTTTGGCCTAAGAAAAACTTATGGGCCAACAAATGGAAAGAGAGGGCCATCATGTATCCAGTGAAAGGTTGTTTGAATGGACTGGACTGCTCTCCCTTTTTCTTGATCCTGTGGAAGTTTCTCACCAGCAGTTTAGAAGAATCAAAGTATGCCAAGAATATCAGTTCTTTCAAGCTAGAGAGTACTCTGCAGGCACAGAGTTTGGATGTGGGGGTTGAACCCTTCTTTATCCCTATGATAATAATAAAAAAACTAATATTGCTACTATTAATTTATTTGATTTCCCCCTCAGTCAACAGTCAGCAGAACTACCAGAAATGTAGCATCCATCAAAGCCTATACTGGATTGGAAAGACATGCTATTAATAAAGTGATTATCTTTCAAATTATTGTCACCAACTGTCTTTCAAGTGTTCCTTTCAGGTTGGACACATTATAGCATTCTGGCTATCTGGGGGAAGTTTAAAATATCTGTTTGTTCCAAGAAAGAAGCCATCACTCACCATAGAGAATGCCTGCAATGATTATTTGAACTACAAAGCTTTCTGGAATCTCTTCTGCGATTGCCGTCTATTCAGAGAAAGAACAAATGCTGCAAAGGAATAGAGAAATGAGCCTGCGCTTTTATTTTTCTAAGTATCAACCTTTTCCAGAAAGAAATAAGTAACTACTCCCAGCTTGTATTTGTTTCCACTTCAGGTTACTTCTGACAGTCAGCCTACAAACTTATAATATAGAGAATTCTATAACTGAGTTTTGGTGCCTTTACATTCTCTCTCTCAAGCAGGAAGAGGAGCAACTTTTGGCTAAATAAGATACTATTATTTAGTAGTGTTTATCTAGAGGACTTTGAAGCTAGGTAGACTTTTAAAGGGTCAACACAGTAGAGTCATAGAACTGCAGGTCTGGCCCAAGAGTAAGGCATTATACTACCACTCCTCCAGGGTTGCCAACCTAACAGTTTTTTAAAATAAAAGTCAGCAAACTTTTTAATGACAAAAAAGTCTTTTTTTTTTTAATTGACAGATGTTTTTACTGACATCTTACAATGTAGAGGTAGCCCTTCTTCCGGGTGGTAGTAATAAGGGCTTGGTTCAAATTTAAAGGTTTAAACACCAACATTTACCTGCAGCAATGGTTTTACATAGTGCTGCTCCTATCCCAGAAGTCCCCATCTCACCTTCACACCACTGTATCCCTAACCGCATCCTGATTCCCCTATCCACCAGCCCACCCAATGACCTGACCCTACTGTCCACATTCTCCTCATCCTAGCATGGATCCCACCCACCACCTCCCACCCCTCCTGCTCACAACTCTATCCCAGCTGTCCCACCCCACTTCCCTGACCAAGTGCCTCAGACTTCTCAGGGCCACATAGTCCTGCTTACCTTCAAGGGAAGTAGCCATTGCAAGGAGGCAATAGCGGATGTGACTCAACAGCAGCACATGAATGGGGGACAGAAGGGAGCTATGGAAACTCCCATGGGCCATAAAGTCCTAGGAGGAGAGCTCCCTGCAGGGTGCTGTACTTCTACTCAGAAACAAGGTACTGCTGCTCCATCTATCCTCATTCTGACAATGGATCTTTAGTCAAACTCAGAATTTCTTAGTTCAGAAGGTTTTCAACCTTTTTTAACAAGTGTACTCTTTCTGGTGGTGGTGGCTGGATGCAGGGGGAGGGCCCTTGAATGTGCTGGGGGGGGGCTTGCACGTGGTGGCCACTGCTGCCACCCACCACTCCACGCTGCTGCTGCTGCCACCCACTGCCCTGTGCCATGCTTTCCCACAGCTGGTTGCATGTGTGGCTCTGTGGGCTGCTGATGGGCCTCGCATCCAGCCAATCGCACATAGTTCACCAGCAGCCTGCAGAGCTACTGGCCGGGTGCCTTTGCTCTCCTTTGACCCTGCTCTGTCCCCACCTGCCCACACATACCCCCTATCAGCTTTCCCCTGGTTGACAACCCCTGTCTTATTTGTTTTTTTAATCACAAGCACTTTTTTGTTACGGACAAGTATTTTAGCTCCCTTCTCCTACTCCCCCGCTTTTTTCCAAACAGACTGCACTGTGCTACTCTACCCTTTTGGTGCCACTGCCCATCTACAGACTGCTGGAATAGAGAAGTCTACTTTTCCTCCATCCTTTTTAGGGATTTTTTTCATTAGCTATGTAGATATGTATATAGTTGTCTTTGTGGTTCAGATTGAGTGCTGCATAAATTTGTTACTTTCTAAGTACTGCATTGGAAGGAAGTGACTATCAGTCTTTCCAGGCTACATTCTGATCCCAGTTACATTAACAGAAGCTTAGCATAACTCATGTGACCTTGATAAACTAATTGTGGATGTCAGCCAACATAATTGTGAATGTAGTCTGTCTACACCAGATTGATTTTAGATCTCCTCCATGGCTGCCCACGATGCCCCAAAGAGGCCAAACAGCCCAAGAACAGTTCCTAAGGTATTACAAGGTATTATCACTCCTCAGGAACTAGTTTAAATCAGTGTTTCTCAAACAGTTGCAAGCAGGTCTACCCAAAAACCCAGGAAAGCATGGATATCCCCTTGCAGGTTGGCAGCATTTCAGCCTGCAAGCGGCTACCTGGGATGACTGCAGGCAGAGGGTGCACATGTGTCTGTGTCTGCAGATACACGTGGAGAGCATAGAGTGAGGCTGGGTCATGGGAGCAGCCTCAGCCACTGGACACAGGTAAGTGTGGGGAGTGGGAGATGGAGGTCCAGGGGACTGTCCACAGGGCTGGAGGAGGAAGATGTGCATGTGTGTGCGCATGTGTGTGCGTGTATGTATGTGCCAGCCTGCAGGCACTGGGAACAGTGGCCAGGTGTGGGGCTATGGCAGGGTAGGAGGGGTGGCGGGGAGAAGGTGCCTGGCCCTTCAGTGGGTGAGGGAGGCAGGCGTGATATTTCACCATGGGGAGCTGCATGCCTGGGCTGGTGGTATGAGGCAGAACCCATACACACAGGGGCCTGCACTTGCTGCTCATGCCCTGGCCCAAGTGGAATGGAAGCAGCTGGTGGTCCCCTCTGGCAAGGCTGGGAGGGGAGGGGGCAGGGGACTGTGGATTAGGAGCGAGGGGCACCAGCATGGTGCTGGGGGGAAGGGGGCTGTGGATGGCACTGGCAGGTCCAGGAGGGTGTGGGTTGGGACAAGCCAGCCATTGATCTTGGCAAATGGGTCGTAGTACAAAAAAGGTTTAAAGCCACTGCTTTAAATAAAACAAGCTAGATGCTGTTAAAGTTATAACATTATTTCTGATGGCAGTGCCAGTCACTGTGCAGTAGTCAAAGACATAAAATTACTTCTATTAGGAATCCATTTCAGTCAATTCACTTTTCAGAGATAACATATAAACATTCCCAGAAATATCAAATGATCCAGATGTTTGCCATGTACTACTTTCCCATTCATCATTATAATTATGAAAAAGTGCCTGCATGTAAAACAAATTACTAACTTTCCAACCCCTCCTCCTTCTACGACTGATACACTCCATAATCTTAGCGTAAAATAAGCCTCATGGAATATGTACTCCAGTCAAATAGCCTATCTGACAGAGAAGGGTACCTACACTATAAATGTCATATCAAGGCATCTCAGCCATTCAGGCAGATACAATTTTGAACTGACCTAAAATGTAAAATACTTCAATTTTATTTAGATTTTCAAATATATCAGTGAAATTAAAATTTGCCCAGGAAAAATATAATTTTTGTAGATAGCTGCAGTTTCCATTGAAGAAACACTTCTGTGGAAATTCCCCTCCAACTCTAAAACAAGGTTCATCATAGGATAAGGAAAATATTTGTGGGAGTATTTAATTAAATACAGGTAGCACATCACTGATTTTAACTGCTTTTACTGTCCCCTTCACTTTAGTAGTGATAGTTAATTACAATAAGCCCTTCCTACCTTTTGGCTTGCTGGCATCAGATACAGGTATTGTAGTAAAGAGGTTCACAGAGATGTGCCCTATCAAACTGGCAGAATAAAAAGACAGATATTCCCCAAAGGTATCCAAAATGGGTAATGGCATAAGCAGTATTGTGGAAAGATCAACTCAGCCAACAAAAAAGGGAATTGTTACCCTTCTAGTAGTAAGAGACTTCTGTTTATGAAATCAATGATGTCCATTTGAAAATTGAAGTGTACTGTAGATGTACCTTCATAGAGTCAAAGGTAAATAAAGGGTGGCTTATGATAGATTAGATAGAACACCTCCCCTCCTCTCATTATTAACTACAAGGAGTATCTTCAAAATGCCCTCTACCCAAGAGGAGGAGCTTTTTCACTCTGCACACAACATGGCATTTGAATCAGTACAAAGCCTTGAAGCTCCAGAGAAAGATCCATGAAAAACTGTTCCTCCAACTCCAGTGCCTCCCACAGTTCAATGGAGCATAAGGGAAGGGAAGTGCACATGCTGCATCCTTAGGATGGTGTGCTGTGCATGTTCTCCTCACCATCTGCTATATGGAAAAAGATCAGACCATGGTCTCACAGCTTTTCTATCCATATAACTCAGCTTCTATTATGCCCACTGAATATTAGCTCTAGCTGAAGTAGTTCTCTTTAAGAAAGACAGTACAAGTATTCAGTGTGGGGTGGTATTCAGTGGGCGAATTTTTGTATTAATTGTCTTGTGGCTCCTTATAAAACCTTTCTTCTAAAAAATGAATAAAATGGCCTAGCAGGGTATTCTCATCTCAGATGCAACCCTGAAGAGAGCTTGCCTTTTAACAGGGGAATGATTTAGAAATCTGTCATATAACAGATGGGCCTGCAGAAATAAGCACATAATCTACCTGCCTGCAAAGCCCCCCATAGTGCCTTGTGAAAGATGAGGCCTAAACAGTGTGTTGGGGAGAGGGGAAGGGGACACAGACTTGCAGCACTGCTCTGATTGTAGCTGATGTTCCTCTACATGGGAATTCTTATGGCCATATTGTCCAAAGACAAAAAGATAGTCAGAGAATGTGGAAAGCTACCTCTGTTTCTTAGGCAGACAAAGATACCCTCACAAAAATATATATTACGCAAAGTATTCATTCTAGTCAATAGATTTAAAGCTGCACAAGAAACCCATGTTTAAGTCCTCAAGATTTTTGTGTCCTTATTAAAGGAACAGTGCTGAGAGAAGAACAGTGGCAAACCCCTGAAAACATTTTCCTTCGATTTCATAACATGATCCTCCATTAATGGCGAGCTACGTCAGTTTAGCTAAAATTGAAATTGTGTTTCCTCATAATGGGAAAGATTATCATAAAATTTGATCCATAGAGATTATTAGGCCTGTGCAAGTAAGCAGCTATTCCATCTGGCTTTGGATCCGGCCACTTCAGATGCCAGTGATCCAATCTGGAGCTCTGGACTGGGTTCCCACTTCGATCTGGCCAAAGCGGCTCCGAAGCTTCAGAGCTGCCTCGGAGATCCGGTCTCAGGGTATAACGGGGAATCAATTAATATCTATAACTTTGTTGTTTTTTGTCTTATTTGGATGAAACTTACAGGGGTAGTAGCCCCTGCTGGAAGCATGAAGCCTGCCAAGTTTCAAGAAGAAACTTTTCCCTCTCGGTTAAAAGCCATGGGGAACACGGCGCAGGGGATACTATGGTGGGGGTCTACTACAGACCCCCTACCCAGAGTCAAAACCTTGACCAGGAGTTCACCAGGCAATTGGCTGAGGCTGCACAATCCCAGTGTATGGTTGTTATGGGAGACTTTAACTACCCAGACATCTCGTGGGAGGAGCACTCGGCCAAATCTGAGTGGTCGCAAAGCTCTCTCTCATGTGGACAACCTCTATCTGACGCAGGAAGTCTATGGGCCGACAAGAGGTAAAGCGCTGCTCGACCTTGTACTGGCAACCGGGGATGAACTAATTGGCAACCTAACAATTGAAGGGAAGCTGGGTGACAGTGATCATGAACTGATCGCCTTCACCATCTGCTGTAATGCTGGCAAGTCAGTCAGTTGTACAGAAGTCCTCGACTTCAGGAAAGCTGACTCTGACAAGGTAAGGAGGCTTTCCAGAGAGGCCCTAAAAGGCCACAACCCAATGGAGAGGGGAGTTCAGGATAAGTGGTTGCTCCTCAAGGGAGCCATCCTGGATGCACAAGCAAAGTCCATCCTGTCTCAGAGGAAAGGCAGCAAAAGGGCACAGCAGCCACCTTGGTGGACCTCCTGTGTCTTAAAAGGAAGACCTATAAAGGATGGAGGACTGGAACTGCCACCAAGGAGGAATACTCTGCTTTAGTCCAGACTTGCAGAGACCAAATCAGGAAAGCCAAGGCTGCGATGGAACTCCAGCTAGCTACAAATATCAAGGAAAATAAAAAGTCCTTTTTTAGATATGTGGGGAGCTTGAGGAAAAGCAAGGGCAACATTGGAACCCTGCTAAACCAGATGGGGCAATTGACAACTGATGCCCAGGAACAAGCAAACTTGCTAAACGGGTACTTTGCATCAGTTTTTCAGAGTACGACCCTGCCCACTATGAGTCAGGGAGGCCCGGGTGAGGGAGATTCCTTGCCCTCCATCAAAGCTGACCTCATGAAGGAACAGACTGGATACCTTCCAGTCAGCTGGCCCTGATGGGTTACACTCAACGGTACTTAGGGAGCTGGCAAGCATTATAGCTCAGCCCCTAGCATGGATCTTTGAGAGCTCTTGGAGCTCTGGTGAAATGCCTGGTGCCTATTTTCAAGAAAGAGAGGAAAGTAGATCCGGCTAACTGCAGGCCCATCAGCCTGACCTCTATCCTGAGGAAGGTCCTGGAAAAGTTAATCAAAGAGGCCATCCTTAACAGACTAGCTGAAGGCAATATCCTGAGGGATACCCAGCATAGGCTTGTTGTGGGTAGGTCTTACCTGACCATTCTCATTTCCTTTTATGACCAGGTGACTTATCACCTGGACAAGGGGGAAGAGATCGACATTGTATACCTCGACTTTAAAAAAGCCTTCAATTTGGTATCCCACGATCACCTCTTGGTTAAACTGGCCAACTGTGGCCTTGACCTCACCACAATCTGCTGGCTGGGTAACTGGCTCTGTGGAAGGACCCAGAGAGTGGTGGTCAATGGGAGCCAATCGTCTTGGTGCGCTCTGACCAGTGTGGTCCCACAAGGCTCTGTCCTAGGGCCTATACTGTTTAACATCTTCATCAATGATGTGGACACTGGTGTCAGAAGTGGAATGGCCAAGTTTGACAATGACACCAAACACTGGGGTAAAGCATCCATACCTGAGGATAGGAGGCTGATCCAGGTGGATCTGGACAGACTCATGAAATGGGCAGATGTGAACCTGATGGTGTTTAACATTGAAAAATGCAAGGTTCTCCACCTTGGGAGGAAAAACCCGCACCATGCTTATAGGCTCAGCAGTGCTACACTGGTTAGCTCTACAGATGAAAGGGACTTGGGGGTCATGGTTGACCACAAGATGAACATGAGCCTTCAGTGTGATGCTGTGGCTAGTAAAGCAAGCAAAACACTGGCTTGCATCCATAGATGCTTCTCAAGCAGATCCCGGGACGTCATTCTCCTGCTGTACTTGGCCTTGGTGAGGCTGCAGCAGGAGTACTGCATCCAGTTGCAGGCTCTGCAATTCAAAAAGGATGTGGAGAAGCTTGACAGGGTGCAGAGGAGAGCCACGCACATGATCAGAGGTCAGGAAAACAGACCTTATGATGAGAGGCTGAGAGCAATGGGGCTATTCCGCCTGGAAAAGCTCAGGCTCAGGGGTGATCTGGTGGCCACCTATAAGCTTATCAGGGGTGTTCATCAGGATCTGAAGGAATGACTGTTCACCAGAGCCCCCTAAGGGGTGACAAGATCTAACAGTCACAAACTCTGCCCATGACCGATTCAGGCTGGACATAAGGAAGAACTTTGTCACTGGCCGACTCCCCCAAGGTTTGGAACAGACTGCCACCTGAGGCGGTTCAAGCACCCACTTTGAACGCCTTCAAAACGCATTTGGGTGCTTATTTTGCTGGGATCCTGTGATCCCTTCTGACTTCCTGCCCCTGGGGCAGGGGGCTGGACTTGATGATCCTCTGGGGTCCCTTCCAGCCCAAATGTCCATGAAATAAGATTGGTGCAGGGGTTCGGTGGCAACTGCACCCCAAATTCTTGAAAGAAAAACTTATGTCACATGTATGTGCTACACCACAGGGGGATGAAAAATGCAGGGGTGGTGGCCCCTGGTGAGGCCATGAGGCCTGCCAAGTTTCAAGGCGATAGATACAGGGGTTTGGGGGGAACTGCATCTCAAGCTGCTGGGAGGCAAAACCCATGACATAGATGACCCTGTGTGTGTTAAGGCACAGCAGGATGAAAGCTGCAGGGATGGTAACTCCTGCTGAGGCCACAAAGCTGGCTAGCTGTTGAGGAGATAGGTGCAGGGCTTCTGGGTTTTGGGGCCCTGCACCTCTAGTTGCTGACAGGCAAAACTCATGACATGGGTGCTTGTGCAACTGTGTCCATCTTGGAGCAGTTGATTGTCTGTATTATTTCCTCTCCTTAGTTTGTGGTTTTGTAGGTGTTAATCATTGCTCCATCCCTGCAGCTTTCACTCTGCTGCACCTTAACACACACAGCTTGAGGTGCAGTTCCCCCCAAACCCCTGCACCTATCACCTTGAAACTTGGCAGGCTTCATGACCTCACCAGGGGCCACCACCCCTGCATGTTTCATCCAAATCAGAAAAAAACCAAAAAAGTTATAGATATCTTGCTGATTCCCCATTATACCCTATGGCTGGATCTCTGAGGTGGCTCTGAAGCTTTCTGAAGTGGTTCGGAAGCTCTGAACTGCTTTGGAAAGCCTAAAGAAGCTGGTGCTTCGATCCAGACATGCTGCTTCAGATGCCAAAGTATCCAAAGCTTCTCTGGATCCAAAGCATGGTCCAAAGCCTCGCACAGCCCTAGAGATTATAGTATTTGGTTAAAAGACAGAGTAAGAGGTGGAAGTGGATGTAATTCATGTATACAGTACCAGGAAATTGAGAGAAATCACCACAGTTCTTTTCTCCTACAAATCATATTTAAAGTTGATGTGATCAATAATGACAAGCTGTCAAGAGCTATGTAGCAGCTCTTACTGTGGCTATTCCAGAACATTTTTGTAGTTTACAAATTGTCACTGATATTCAGTATTGGGGGCAGTGGAAAAGAATAACAGAACTAGCTTATACATCAAAAGATGTCCAAAAGATTGCCTGAAATTGACATTACCTCTAGTTTCAAAAAATGCATCAAATTCTGACTGCTTCCATTTCTCACACCTGAAAAGAACAATGCCTATATATACACTAGCTGCTGATCATTCAAAGAAGGGCATAAAGCTCAGATCTTCAAAATCACTTACTGAGGAAGTATCATGCACAACTGACTTGCAGATTGCTACAACTGGATGACCAAGGATATGTTAGAAATATTATTAAAAATGCATTATCAATAGCAGATTTAGAAAAAACACAGCTGCTAGCCCTCCTTGTCTCCTTAATGGGAGAGGGAAGGGGGGGTTGGAAATTGAAGGGAAAACTACCAAAGGCTCTTTGTACTAAGGTATCACTCTCTCTCTTTGTTCTGCAAATTTACTATCTCTTTGTTACACTAAATCACACTTTCTTTCATGGCTCCCACATTTCTTAGGCTAAGATAAGAGTAATTGCCATTTTAGCCTTCAGGTTGAACCTTGAGTAACCTTGGGTCCCTTCTAAGCACACGCAATAACCTAATACATATTAAGCCTATCCGCCCCGCATACTTAAGTAGTTAATTATAATGCACATGGGACGTATGAAGCGACATGTTTACATATATGTTTGTATGAACCGGAAATGAGTTGTAAGAGTTCCTGTTTCTGTACACGTGCCAGAAGAGAGGGGATAAAAGCCTGCTAATGATTGCTCCCGGGGGCAGAGGGTTTTGATCTTTTGTCTTCTCTCTCTGACCCTATTTGCAAATATATACCCTTTTGTATCACCAGCAATGTGTGCCTGAAGGATCATTAATATTCATTGAGCCTCCAAAGAAACGAACCGAGAGAGAGTTTTTTTTACCTCAGATAGGAAGTGCACACACTGAAATGAATTAGGCAGATGTCTAGCTGGTCAAATTTTGCATATGTACAGTTTTCAAGGCCTGGGCCTCTTACACCAAGGCTAGCAATACTTACATGGAAATATGATATTATGAATAAATAGAATTCATACACGTCTTGTGGATGAAATTCACTACCAGAACATATGTAGTCACCTCTAATTTGTTGTTTTTCCTTTTCTTATCACTTCCACATTTTTTAGTTATTTTAATTATCATAAGCCACGCTAGGCCTTTGTTAGGAAGGGTAGCATATAAATTGAATAAAGCAAGAAAATAAATAATGTGTATGACTTTAAAACACTGGCAATGGATGCCAATGGCTTGTACTAAGGTGTATGTATGTATGTATACATTGCTGTGATCTTTCATAGACAACAGTAAGTAAGTATAAGCATTAGACTTAAAGGGACCTAGCCAGCATCAGAAGGTGCACTAATTTAGATCAGGTAACCATTTCTCAATTCAGGAAAGGGTTAACCTGATTTCCAGAATTCCTATATGCATTCACATCACAGTTCTGGGCCTGGGAAAGCCCAGCTGCCTGTCTCAGCCCCAGGGCTGTGCTAATCCCACCCCCTGACCCTGATGAGCTATTTTGAGGCCTGCAACCAGGCAACCCCTCCTGCCCCACTTCCCAGCCCCACAGACTTAACAACCATCCCTGTATACCTGCTAGCTACCTCTCTTCCCCATCCTGCCTCCCCTCCCACCATTCCAAGTTACTTACATTGGGGTCCCCAGATAAGTACAGACAGTTAAAAAGCTCAAGGCTGAATCAATTCAGTCTTTGCAGGTTAGTCTAAACTGCACAGATTAAATTGAAACAAGTGAATACACAGTTTAGCTTTGATTCAGGAAATGCAGCCACATGCCTGCAATGGCTCGGACCAGAAGCTAGGGAGTGTTAGAACACAGAGGTCCCTGGCTGTGTGTTCACTTCCTCTTCCTGGTACCCCCAAGATCTCAGGGATCTGCCATCCAGAATTACAACACCCGGACTCTGTGAGGTTGTTCATCACTTCCTCTTCCTGCTTCCAGGGGCCTCTGGGATTTGTAGTCCACAGTTACAGCCAGCAGTAAGTTTGAGTGGGGGAAGGGGTATTTAACCCCCCCTCTCTGGCTCCAGACCCCAGCCAGCGTTTGCCCCCTCCATCCCACCCCCTTGTCAGCCAGCCCTCACTGCTCAAATTAGGGAGCAGAGGGGCAAGGCCAGCCCTGCTCTCTGGAGTAGACAGCACAGCACAGCCTAGGGCTGGAAAGCATACTGGGGGGCTGTGATTTAACCTGAACCCAGAAGGGGTCTGGGACAGAAGTTTCATAAACTGGTTTGACCCAAATCAGTTAAGTGTGATACTACATTCAACCATATTCATCTTAAACCAGTTTCAAAACGGCTGAAACTGGTTTGTGTGCACTGAACTTCTGTTCTGTTACAGGTTTAAACCAGTTTCGGCTCTGATACTGGATTTGATCTGATACTAAGACTGAAACCGGTTTATGTGTAACTTCTGTCCCTAGCCCCCATGTTGTTTCCAGGAGTAGCAAACAGCTACTCACATCTTCCAGCAGCAGCAGCAGCAGCAGCAAGCTGCTGCATGCACTGCTCCCAGTCTGGCTATAGGCAAGTTAAAGTAGGCTGCCTAGACCTAGATCAGGTATGGTGAATGCTTGTTTGCACCTACTGTTTACAAAAAAGCTCAGTTAGAAAATTCATTTTGAAAAGCAAAGGTTATCCATTTCATATGGCACTAATCTGAACAAGAAACATTAAAGTCACCAAACATTTATCTTTTAGCCCTTGGTTTAACTCTTATTATATGAAGAATATTGTTGGTTGTTCCCTTCCCACACTCCATAGTTATCCTACTGCTTCTATTTGCATGCGTCTTGAGTCTAGTAGCATCAAGGAGGTAAACTAAAACTGCTTCTGAGTCTCAATACCAGAAACATTAGTGAAAAAGTGACTCAAAATGCAAAAACAAAAACAAGGTGGTAGAGTCTATCAGCTCCTACAGATGTGCAAAGAGCTTGCTCCATTGCTCTGGATTTCTAGCATGTCAAAGCAGACTCAATTAATTAAATCTGCAGGAGCACAGAAATTGGTGCACTTTGGTAGCCTTTCATGTCAAGTGTATCAACATCCCCATGCATCCCCGCACTGGAAAAATGGTGGTGGGGTCCTTTGAAATAAAAAAAAATTGTTGAGATTTAGTTCAAAGCACCCCGTCATCATTTTTTCAGAGTGAGGATGCTGATACATGCGATGCACTAGCACTTTTAATTAGCGTGGATTGCTAATTAAAGTACCCGGTGCCAAGTCCCAAAGCACATATAAATATGCCCTATGATCTTACAAATAACTACTTGAAATTTATTTGTTCTTTGCAAAAAAAATATGGTTAGCCAGTTTAGTAAGGGAAACAAATTAGAGCTCAGAAATTGACTGGCTTGAAATTGAATTGTTATGTTTGATATATTCTACTTGATTTAAACCCTGATCCAGCAAAGCACTTAAGCAGATGTTTAACTTCATAAAGTGATCAGTTTAACTGAATTCAGGGCATTCCAATATGCATATACAAGTAGCACCACAAGCAGTGAATCAAGTCCTATAAACTTTTAAAAGTTGAAATATTCCCTTCCTGCTTTTTTCCCCCTCCATTAGGAAATTGCAGTGAATTTTTGGCTAAAAAATGTAAATAAAAGCAAAATCTTCATTTAATGTAATGTGAATACAACCCTTTGAAATATGAAACAAATCTTTTTCTCCATTGAAGGACATGCTGAAACTCAGCATTATGGCTAGGGACATATATTGATAAATTGTAAGGGACGGGAAGGGACCTTGCAAGATCTCAGGGTCCAGCCCCCCTGCACTAGGCAGGAAAGACAACTGGGGTCAGGTGACCCCAGCAAGATGACTGTCCACTCTCCTCTTGAAGATTTCCAGGGTAGGCAATTGCACCACCTCTGGAGGGAGTTTATTCCACATTCTGAACACCCTAACTTGGAAGAAGTTTTTTTCCTACTTTTAAGCCTAAAACGGTCTCCAGAGGTTCGTGGCCATTACTCCTGGTTTTCCCCAGTGGTGCCATGGTGAACAGTTGTTTGGCGAGCCCTTGATGTATTCCTCTGATGTAGTGGTAATTTGCTACCAAGTCCCCTCTCAGCCTTCTATTTTTTAGACTGAAGAGGCCCAAGTCCCTCAGCTTTTCCTCATGTAGCTTGTCTTGCAAGTCTCTGATGATATGGGTGGCTCTTTTTTGGACTCTCTCAAGCTTTTCCATGTCCCTGTTGAAGTTTGGCACCCAGAACTGGACACAGTACTCTAGCTGTGATCTCACCAATGCCGAGTAAAGCAGAAGAATCACTTCCTTGGTTTTGCTTGAGATGCATTGGTTGATGCATGACAAGGTATTGTTTGTCCTGCCGGCTACAGCATTGCACTGATGGCTCATGTTCATAGTATGGTCTATTATTACCCCAGGTCTCTTACAGTCATGGTGCTAGTCAGTTTGGCAGCACCAAGCTTGTGAGTATGTTGCGGATTGATTGTTTGTCCCCAGATGGAGCACTTTACACTTCTCAGTGTTGAACTTCATCTGGTTCCAATCCACCCAAGTTGCCAGCCTGTCTAGGTCCACCTGTATCTGCAGCCTATCTTCAAGCATGACCACGCTCCTCCATAAGATGTTGAAAAGCACTGGACCAAGCATGGACCCCTGAGGGACACCACTGGCCACTTCTCGCCAGGATAACACAGTTCATTAGAACACTCTGGGTCCTACCCTGCAGCCAGCTTCCTACCCACCTGTCTCGGAGTTAAGCCCACAATCCTCCAATTTTCCTGTAAGAACATCATAGGATACCATTTCAAAGGCCTTTTAGAAGTCTAGGTATACAATGTCAACCTCCTCTTTCTTATCCAGGTGGCAAGTTACCTGGTTGTAGAAGGAGATGAGATTGGTAAGACAAGACCTGCCCATCATGAAACCATGCTGGCTGTCATTCAGAATCCTACCTTCTGCAAGCCTATTGCACATTGACTCCTTGATTAATTTTTCCAGGATTTTTCCTAGGATAGAAGTTAGGCTAATTGGCCTATAGTTGCCCAGGCGCTCTCTCCTCCCCTTCTTGAAGACGGGCAAAAGATTGGCCCTCTTCCAGACTTCAAAGACCTCTCCTGAGTTCCATGAGTTTTGGAAGAGTTTCACCAGAGATCCTTTCAAAAAGCCTGAGCCTGAATTGATTCAATCTTTACAGGTTAGTCTAACCTGGCTAGGCTGAACCAGTTTGTAACCATATAGACATCTCAGAAATGCAGCACATGCCTGCAGGGGCTCAGACTAGAATCTGGGGGTGGGGTGGGGGAGAGGTGCTAGAGCAGCCCTCCTTTTCCTTCCATAGTGTTGAGCTGAGGGGGGGTATGACTAGGCCCTAGCAGGATGCTCTGATTAGGGGGGGGGTCCCACCCACCCCCTGCTGGCCCTGACCAGCAAAGAAGCCAGCAGAGAGTTCATAGATTTCATAGACATTTAGGCTGCAAGGGACCCCGGAAGATCATTGAGTCCAGCCCCCACCCCAGGGGCAGGAAGTCAGCAGGGATCATAGGATCACAGCAAGATAAGCATCCAAAAGTGTCTTGAAGGTGTTCAAAGTGGGTGCTTGAACCGCCTCCAGCAACAGTATTCCAAAACTTGGAGGCTCAGACAGTGAAGAAGTTCTTTCTTATGTGCAGCCTGAATCAGTCACGGCGGAGTTTGTGACCATTCAATCTGGTTATCCCTTGGGGCGCTCTGGTGAACAGACATTCCCCCAGATCTTGATGAACACCCCTGATAAATTTATGGGTGGCCACCAGATCACCTCTGAGCCTGAGCTTTTCCAGGCTGAAGAGCCCCATTGCTCTCAGCCTCTCATCATAAGGTCTGTTTTCCTGACCTCTGATCATGCGCATGGCTCTCCTCTGCACCCTCTCAAGCTTTTCCACATCCTTTTTGAATTGCAGAGTCCAAAACTGGATGCAGTACTCCAGCTGCAGCCTCACCAAGGCAAGTACAATGGGAGAATGACGTCCCAGGATTTATTTGAGAAGCATCTATGGATGCAAGTCAGCATTTTGCTCACTTTACTAGCCACCGCATCACACTGAAGGCTCATGTTCATCTTGTGGTCAATCATGACCCCCAAGTCCCTTTCATCTGTAGTGCTAAACAGTGCAGCACTGCTAAGCCTATAAGCATGGTGCAGGTTTTTTCTCCCAAGGTGGAGAACTTTTCATTTTTCGCTGTTGAATACCATCAGGTTCTCATCCGCCCATTTCATGAGCCTGTATCACCCTTCTATCCGCAGGTGTGGATGCTTTACCGCAGAGTTTGGTGTCATCATAAACTTGGCCATTCCACTTCTGACACCAGTGTCCACATCATTGATGAAGATGTTAAACAGTATAGGCCCTAGGACAGAGCCTTATGGGACCCCCCCTGGTTACAGCGCACCAAGACGATTGGCTCCCATTGACCACCACCCTCTGGGTCCTATCGTGGAGCCAAAACCCCAGCCAGCGGATTGTGGTGAGGTCAAGGCCGCAGCTAGTCAGTTTAGCTAAGAGGTGATCATGGGTTACCAGATCGAAGGCTTTTTTAAAGTCGAGGTATACGATGTTGATCTCTTCCCCCTTGTCCAGGTGGTAAGTCACCTGGTCATAAAAGGAAATGAGATTGGTCAGGTAAGACCTACCCACAACAAGCCTATGCTGGGTATCCCTCAGGATATTGCCTTCAGCTAGTCTGTTAAGGATGGCCTCTTTGATTAACTTTTCCAGGACCTTCCCCAGGATATAGGTCAGGCTGATTGGGCCTGCAGTTAGCCAGATCTACTTTCCTCCCTTTCTTGAAGATAGGCATGACATTGGCCCTCTTCCAATCATTGGGCATTATACCACAGCACCAAGAGCTCTTGAAGATCCATCCTAGGGGCTGAGCTATGATGCTCAACAACTCCCTGAATATCTTTGGGTGTAACCCCTCAGAGCCGGCTGACTTGAAGGTATCCTGCCTGTCGAGGTGTTCCTTCACAAGGTCAGCTTCAATGGAGGGCAAGGAATCTCCCTTGCCCGGGCCTCCCTGATCCATAGTGGGCAGGGCCATCCCATGGGACTGGTGAAAAAATGACACAAAGTACCCATTTAGCAAGTTCGCTTTTTCCTGGGCATCAGTTGCCCCATCTGGTTTAGCAGGGTTCCAATGTTGCCCTTGCTTTTCCTCAAGCTCCCCACATACCTAAAAAAGGACTTTTTATTTTCCTTGATATTTGTAGCTACCTGGAGTTCCATTCCACAACCTTGGCTTTCCTGATTTGCTCTCTGCAGGTCCAGACCAGAGAAAAGTATTCCTCCTTGGTGGTGGTTCCAGTCCTCCATCCTTTGTAGGTCTTCCCTACACTGCAGGAAGTTACATAGGGAGTAACAGAACATTTAGCACCCCACCAAGAAAAGAAAAGCCTCTCTCATTAGTTCAAGCTCTTCTTAAAAAACTTTTTCCAAGGTAGAAACAGAGGACAATAACCATCTGACCTTTTGATTAGCTCTAAAAAATCCTAACGGACACTGTCCTGTCTGCCTTATACAGACACCTCTCAGCATTAGCTAGCATACCACATGCTGGCTACTCTCCATGCTGTGGGAAAGCGGAAGGAGAAATTCCTGCTCGAGCAGGGAGTGGTGAGCAGGGTAAGATATATAGGTAGATTACCTATATATCTGCATTTTTACCTGTTAAATTTAAAGAGGAAGGATCACCTATTGCTTCCTCTGTGCAATAGCAACACATACAAAAAATAAACAGGAATAAATTCAAAATCATATAATGAAGGGATGAAATTCAACTACAGATGTTTCCCTAGCTTAAATAAGACTCATGTAAATACAAGAATTTATGCAAGTCAGAGGCAATCTGGTCTGACTTCTTTAATTAAAATGTGAAAAGAGTATGATTTCTCTACATTTCCAACATGCACTTCACTATAAATAGGACACCTACAGAATTAAAGTGAAGTTCCTGAGAGATGTTGGTGATTAACTTTATTCAGAAGCAGTGAAAAGTGCCTCACAATGTCTGGGCAATACTCCACATTATTAATCATGTTAAGCTTTGTGTTGATTTCGTAGTGGTAGTTATAATGTTTTAAATCAGCTTGGGTTGCTACAGTGATTCACTGCTTATCTAACAAGTGGGAGAACTTTAGTGTATGACATTGCATCTCATACTACTGCAGTTGAACATACAGGTGTTAGAGACAGTAACCCATTTTTATCTTGACAGTTTATAATAATAAAAAGTGACTTCTTATATGATCATTAAACAGCTTGTTTAAATATTCAGCAGTAAAAAAAAGGGAGGGTCCATTTCCCCAGTAGCTCAATTTTAAATCTCTGATCTATGGTTTCTTCCACAGCAGCTATCACACAATAAAAAGCTCCAACTAGCTATACAAAATTGGACCTCAAAAATGTGTACTAACTTCATAACTGGTAGATATCAAGTTTTAATTTATATGTTTAGCAGGCTCTCCCCTTTGTCTGAGAGCACTGTCAGCTGATAGGGGTGCACCATGACCAAGGTAAAACCCCTGGCCCTAGAGATTGTGGGGAACCTGAGGCTAGAGGATCACCTCACAGCAATCCCCTGGCCCTGGGGGTTTCCTGTATCCCCAGGGCAGGAGGGGAGGAAAAAATTGCCACAGTGGCAATTCTTCAACCCTGGGGGTTTCATGTACCCCTGGGGCCAGAGGAGCAGGGAGAGGGGTTGAAATCCTCCTACCACTAGGGTGTGTGGGGTGCCCCTGTGTCATCTGACCATAAAAACAGCATTAATCACACTACTGGAATTAAGAGGTCTCTGTTCTATCAAATGTAAATTATCATTGTGCCAATTATCAAGACTCTTCCTTTTGACCTTAGGACTGGACTCTAGCAGTTTAATTATAATACTGATAATTCTTCTCTCACTTGTTTCTGTAGTTTCTCCCCTCCCCCCAAGTAGACAGATTACCTCTTTATAGTGTTGTGAGGGCCCAGCTGGGACTTAGATAGCAGAGCCTGCAGTAGGCCACTAGGAGTGACCTGGGGTCAGCAGGACTAAGGCACAGGTTACCAGAGCCAAGGCAGGAGATCCAGGAGGTGTCTAAGACTTAAGCTGAGGTCAGGAGCCAGGAGTCAGAGAACTGGTGCTGAGTTCCAAAGAAGACTTGAGGTCAGGATCAAGGAAGCCAAGCCAAGTCAGGATGCCAGGAGAACCAAAGAACAGTGAATGCAGGGCTTGTCAGAACAGACTGAGGCTGAGTGAAGATGTACCTGCTGCCTGAGACTGCAGGCATACTTATAAGGGGTGAGTGGCACCTTCAGCAGTCAATCCAGTTTCAGAACTGTGGCAGTCACATTAGCAGGTATCAGAGGCAGGTATGATGATGATTTTGGTGCTTGGACCAGCTGGACATACTTGATCAGAGGCCCTGACACTATGGAGAATTATGAATTAGGTTGGCCTCACGTGGATTATAATAGGTTGCACTCGGGTCAGGCCTAGATTGTTAGCTGGTGTAAAAACTGACAACATCCCGCTAACGGACTGACACCAATTTTTACACTGGATTTAATTCATCAAATTATTTTCTCCCACTTCTTCAGAATCACAACCAAAGCACATTCATCACTGGGACTAATTGATTAACTTTTCCGGCAACCAAGTGATTATTCAAGATAAATGATAAGGGATGGGAGTTCTTACACAGTTATTGCAACATAAAGGAATTTAGTCTATATGTAATTGATACATCAGGGAAAAAACCACATTTTTGTCATATGTCATCCTTTCTGACAGATATTTATGTAGGAATGTAGAACCAACCTCTCCTCAGGTGGTACAAATCAGCTTATCCCCACTGACATCAAGAACAGTAAATGCTGCATATCTACAAAGATTATATTTTACCCCAAGTTATTACTGTTCCTAATAGCTAGGTCATTAAGCTTGCAAATCTCTTTTGGAAAGTAACTGGTACATTTTTATAGTTCGAACTGAACACTCAGATGTTACATTAATTAACTTGAAAATAAGATGGTGATATGATACAATTTCATAGATTTCATAGACACCAGGGCTGGAAGGGACCTCGGGAGATCATCGAGTCCAGCCCCCTGCCCAAAAGGCAGGAAGTCAGCTGGGGTCATAGGATCCCAGCAAGATAAGCATCCAATTTACTCTTGAAGGTGTTCAATATAGGTGCTTGAACCACCTCTGATGGCAGACTGTTCCAGACCTTGGGGGCTCGGACAGTAAAGAAATTCTTCCTTACGGTCTTGCAGGAGTTTATGACCATTCGACCTAGTCATCCCTTGGGGCGCTCTGGTGAACAAACGTTCCCCCAGATCCTGGTGGTCACCCCGATAAACTTATAGGTGGCCATCAGATCACCCCTGAGCCTATGCTTTTCCAGGCTAAAGAGTCCCATGTATCTCAGCCTATCATCGTAAGATCTGTTTTTCTGACCTCTGATCTCCTCTGGACTCTCTCAAGCTTCTCCACATCCTTTTTGAATTGTGGAGCCCAAAACTGGACGCAGTACTCCAGCTGCGGCCTCACCAAGGCCGAGTACAAGGGGAGAATGACGTCCCGGGATTTGCTCGAGAAGCATCTATGGATGCAAGCCAGCGTTTTGGTCGCTTTATTAGCCGCAGCATCGCATTGCAGGCTCATGTCCATCTTCTGGTCCATCTTGTGGTCAATGATGACCCCCAAGTCTCTTTCTTCTGTAGTGCTATCCAACGTAGCACTGCCAAGCCTACAAGGATGCTGCAGGTTTTTCCTCCCAAGGTGGAGAACCTTGCATTTTTCGGTGTTAAACACCATCAGGTTCTCATCTGCCCGTTTGCTAAGCTTGTCCAGGTCAGCCTGGATCACCCGCCTATCTTCTGGCGTGGATGCTTTGCCCCAAAGTTTGGTGTCATCGGCGAACTTGGCCAGTCCACTCCTGACCCCAATGTCCACATCATTAATGAAGATGTTGAACAGTATGGGTCCCAGGACAGAGCCTTGAGGGACCCCACTGGTCACAGAGCACCACGATGAGTGACTGCCATCAATTACAACCCTTTGGGTCCGACCACGGAGCCAATTTCCCAGCCAGTGGATCGTGGTGGAGCCAAGGCCAGAACTGGCCAGTTTGGCCAAGAGGTGATCATGGGATACCATATCAAAAGCTTTTTTGAAGTCAAGATATATGACATCAATCTCTTCTCCCTCATCCAGGTGATAGGTCACCTGGTTGTAGAAGGAAATGAGATTGGTCAAACAAGACCTACCCACAACAAACCCGTGCTGGTTATCCCTTAGGATGTTAGCCTGTTCCAGTCCATCAAGGATGGTCTCCGTAATAAACTTTTCTAAGATCTTCCCCAGGATAGAGGTCAGGCTAATGGGCCTGTAGTTAGCCGGATCCACTCTCCTCCCTTCCTTGAAGATCGGCACCACATTGGCCTTCTTCCAGTCATTTCAATGCTGGACAGAATAGCTCCAAAATACTTTCAACTTTAGTGCATGTACAATATCCCCAGTGCTGAGATTACCCTGTTTAGGACATATGTAAGTACTTGGATCATGATACTTGTATAACAACAGAACTAGATATAGACTCTGATACCATCACAGTGGAAAAAAAAGAATACCTCTTACTTCAGTCAATGGTCTTAGGCTAGTATAAAACAGATGCGCATGAGAAGTGATTCTGGTCCACATCTTTAGTCCTCCATAAGCTGGCTGATGAAAAAGAAACTCCAGATACCAAGAAAAAGGATATAGAAAGCCAGTGAAAACAAACAAAGATATTGAACAATATAGATGAGAAGCTAGGAAAGCAATTAAATACTTTCTAAATATGAAAGGCTTGATTAGCCTGTACATTACTTTTTATCTATGGAAAATAATCTTTATAAAGTAAAAAAGTATGAAGTAAAGTATTGAAAAGACAGAGCATAGAAGAAGAATTAAACTCATTCCTTCAACCCTACAAAAATAGAACCAGACTCTGATAGGTAATCACTGCCTAGGCTTTGCTTAGGGAAAAATGGTGAAATGTCTCTTCTTTTCCTTTTTAGCAACATGGCCTATACCCAAGTTATTTTGGTTGTGGCATTTTGTCACATAAGGAATAGTAGCCGTTTCTTATTTTTATGTTTTTAATTGCTCCAGTGTAACTACATTTCAGTGGCACAATGTTTAAAGTACAATTTAAGCAATGGCTGTATTAGCACTTAAATAGTGTTTCTGTATAACTACCCCATTTTGGGATGTGCAATTATTACCTCCAAATTATAAAACATCAAGCTATAGCTGTTCTAATGAGTGTCCTGGAGGCCCCAGGTCATAACTTAAGAAAAAGCAAAATTAAAGTAGCAAGACAGATCTTGACTGAATGACTACAGCATTTATAAATGACTGGGCCAGATGCTCACTTAATGAAAATAGCTGTTACTAAGCATATCGCCCAATTAACTTAGTTGTACAGCAGAAGTGTTTTTTTTCTGATGCCAACAACTCACTGCTCAGCATACACTACTAGGCTTTTGTTTCCTTCCTGCAGCTCAGGAAGGACATGTAGAGCTTTTCTCCAACTTCTTTACAGCATCAGCCAAGTTGAGAATCTAGTGGCCATTCCTAATGGGTAGCCAAGAAGATTTAGACGTCAGCAGTGGGGTATATCCTTGTTCAGTGAATATGACAAGTAGGACAAAGGAGAAAACCAATTTTTATTATACAATGAAACATATGAAAATGGTGGCCTGTCCCTTAAAGGCCACACATAAATACCATAATGCTACTGTCTGCCACAGCAAAGGTAGGAAACATGGTTTACTTCAGTCAATTCCAAAGCATGCCAATGGCCACACAGGAAGAGGAACTCTTACTACTGCTGATCAGCTTACAAACCCCACAGTGCAGCCAACCTGTAGGTAGCTACAGACATTCAAAAATCCTGAGGATGAAATGATCTACATGTTGTGCTTTACTGTAAGTGCCCTAGATTAGATCTCTAGTGAACAGAACACACATTTACCTTTTTGTAGGGGCGAGGTGGAGGGGGAAGGGCATGCAGGCTGCCTGCACTGACTAAAGGTTGGGGAAACTCTTGCATGCCTCCTATAATGCCCTGCTGGCTCCCTGGGCTGCCAGAGACTCCCAAGCACAACTAAAGGAGGAAGCCCCCCCGATTGGCTGCCAGGTGCAGTAGGAGCAGTCTTTTCATCCCCTCCCCTCCCCCCCTGCTGTTCTGTCAGCTACAGAAATCACAGAGAAGCAGGGCTGGAAAGGGACCAACTGCCTGCCTGAGGCAGGTACAGCCCTATTCAAACCATCCTGTCCAAATCTGGACTCTAAACCCTACGTAAGACTGCCCTTAGCCCTGGCCCAAACCCCTGGGACTCCTAAAGGGAAGGTAGCTGGATGCAGGCTAGTTGGACAAGCAGCAGAAAACTCTAGCTTCATGTTCTGACTTTGGGGAAGGGAGAGAAGAAGGGGAAGGGGCTTCCTGGGTGTGGGGCTTGGGTCTGGCAGGGACCCAAGTAGTTGCTCTCCATGGAAAATCCAATGCCCTGGTAACCTCTTGTCTTATTTACAGCTTCACAGCTGAAGGCAGCTGTGAACAGGGGCCATTGGGCAATGGAAGACATCTCTGCCTTGCCCAGGCTGTGCTGTCCAGGAGTCACTGATACTTTTGGGCTCCTGGGAATCACTGGGGGACAGCTCCACAGCCCAAAGCAGAGTAAGGGAGGGAGGAAAGGAAGGAGTGAAAAGCAAGAAGTTCAGGGGGGAGTTCATGGGACAAGCAAGAGATATGGGCCAGCCATGGGGCCCGGGATCCAGACAGGGAAGCCCATCTGCTGAGTGTCAGAGGGGGCAGTCTAGGCATTTTGCAGGAGCTGCAATGGGGGTGCCTGTCCTACCTGGATTTACTACAGATCAGGGATGGGGAGGGGAGCAGTGCAGGGCAGGATCACATCACACACATGCAAACATAGCACCATTCTTCCTTGTCGCTAAATCCCTGCAACCTGCCAAGCACCAGCAGTAGCAGTGGAAGGAGAGGCGGCAACTCTGCTCCCCATCTTGCAGGCTCTGCCAGGCCCAGTTCACACTAAGTACAGCAACCCATGGCTACCATTTGCTCACTCCACATGCCCTGCCCTGCCCCCACCTGCCATTCACCAGAGCTCAGAAAGGCCCGGTCTTTCCTTCTTCAGAATGTCCACTGAACTACGGCCATTGTATAAACTTAGAAAAACAGACAGCAACAAATGTTCCCACACACCACCCCAGGGCTGTCCCTGGGGTAGGGGTGAATCAGGGCAACCGCCCTGAGCCCCACACACAGTGTTGTACAGGGCCTGCTGTGGCCACCACGTGCTACTGCTGCTGAGTGCTGCCAAGTGCCACCAGCTCTGGCCACTCACCACCCCCTTTTCCCTCTCCCCGCTCTGCCAACTCCAGCTGCTTGCCACCCCTCCCTGGGCCCCGCACAGGCTGATATGCCCCACACACCCCTAGGGACGGCTCTGCTGACAGCTCAGAGCAGTCATGTGCAAGCCAAGTTCTAGTGTGCCTCCTTGCAAGGGGGTGCTGAAGAGAGGCTGCAAAGGCTCCTTAGCTGCTGGCAGACTGCCACCTAACTTGATTTGGGCAGGAATCTGGTACAGAAGTTCAAGACAGCGGTCCAAACGAAACTGATTAAGCCTGACACTACATCAACTCAGATCCATCTTAGACCAGATCCTGCCATTTTTAAATTGGTCTATGTGCACTGAACTTCTGTTCTGTTTAAACCAGTTTACGATCACTCGTGCTAGTTTATATGTGATTTTTGTACTTGGCCATAGCATATAAGTGTCAGTGGTTCTCTCAGCATGACTACACTGCAAGTTTGTGAGTGTAGGGCATGGGGCTGGATGAGATGCACCCGAGAGTGCTGAGGGAGCTGGCTGATGAGATTTCAGAGTCATTGGCCATCATCTTTGAAAACTCATGGTGATCAGGAGAGGTCCTGGATGATTTGAAAAGGGCAAACATAGTGCCTATATTTAAGAAAGGGAAAATGGAGGATACAAGGAACTACAGACCAGTCAAACTGATCTCAGTCCCTGGAAAAATCATGGAACAGATCCTCAAAGAATACATTTCTAAGCACTTGGAGGAGAAGAAGGTTATTAGGAGCAGTCAGCATGGATTCACCAAAGGCAAGTTATGCCTGACCAACCTGATTGCCTTCTGTGATAAGGTGACTGGCTCTGTGAATGCAGGGAGATCAGTGGATGTAATATACCTTGATTTTAGCAAGGTTTTTAATATGGTCACCCACAACATTCTTGTAGGCAAGCCAAAGAAGTATGGGCTGAATGAATGGACTGTAAGGTGGATAGAAAACTGGCCGGAGCATTGGGCTTAGAGAGTAGTGATCAGTGGCTTAATGTCTAGGTGGCCACCAGTATCAAGTACAGTGCCCCAGGGGTTGGTCCTGGGGCCAGTTGTGTTCAATGTCTTCATTAACAACCTGGAAGATGGCATAGAGTGCATCTTCAGCAGGTTTGCAGATGACTCCAAGCTGGGGGTAGTAGTAGTTTCATAGCTGGTAGGGTCAGAAGGAACCTGAGCAGATCATCAAGTCTGACCCCTGCCATGGGCAGGAAAGAATACTGGGGTCATACAACCCCGGCAAGGTATCTATCTAGCCTCCTTTTGAAGACCCCCAGGGTAGGAGTGAGCACCACTTCCCTTGGAAGTTGGTTCCAGATCCTAGCTGCCCTGACTGTGAAGTAGTGCCTTCTGATATCTAGCCTGAATCTACTCTCCAGATACACTGGAGGCTAAGGCTAGGATTCAGAGTGACCTAGACAAATTGGAGGACTGGGCCAAAAGAAATCTCGAGTTTCAACAATGAGAAGTGTAAAGTTGTGCACTTAGGATGGAACAATCCCATGCAGCAGTACAGTCTGGGAGCTGACTGGCTGCGCAGCAGCTCTGCAGAAAAGGACCTGGGGGTTACAGTAGACAATAAGCTGAGTATGAGCCAACAGTGTGCCCTTGTTGATAAGAAGGCTAACGGCATACTGGGCTGCATTGGTAGGAGTGCTTCCAGCAGGTCAAGGGAAGTGATTATTCCCCTCTATTCAGCACTGATGGGGCCACATCTTGAGTACTGTGTTGTTTTGCCCCCCCCACCACCACTGAAAGGATGTGGACAAATTGGGGAGAGTCCAGCAGAGAGCAACAAAAATGGTGAGGAGGCTGGGGCATATGACTTAGGAGGATAGGCTGAGAGAACTGGCCTTATTTAGTTTAGAGAATAAAAGATTGAGAGGGGATTTAATAGCAGCCTTTGACTACCTGAAGGGGGGTTCAAAAGGGGAAAGAGCTAGGTTGTTCTCAGTGGTGAAAGATGACAGAACAAGGAGCAATCATCTCAAATTGCAGCAAGGAAAGTTTAGGTTAGATATTAGGAGGAATTTTCTTACTAGGAAGGTAGTAAAACACTGGAACAGGTTACCCAGAGAGATTGTGGAATCAACATCCTTGGAGGCTTTTAAGACTCAGCTAGACAAAACCCTGGCTGAGATGATCTAATTGGATATGGTCATGCTTTGAGCAGGGGGTTGGACTAGATGACACCTTGAGGTCCCTTCCAACCCTGATTTTCTATGATTTTCCTCTAAACAAGAATAACTACTAGGGATAACGAAGACCTGGTGGGACTCCACCTATGACTGGGCCGCAGGTATAGATGGCTATACACTGTACAGGTGTGACTGTGCAGATAAAAGGAGTAGGGGTGTAGCCCTCCATGTCAAAATCAGCTACGTGTCCCTCCAAACTGACACTGGCACCCAGGAGGGATCACTGGAGTCTCTCTGGGTCAAAATACATGGGGAATGTGGCTCAGGGGACATCATGGTAGGAGTCTACTACAGACCTCCTAACCAAAAATAAGAGCTGGACCAGGAATTCACCAGGGAACTGGCTGAGGCTGCATGGTCTCATTGCATGGTTGTCATGGGAAACTTCAACTACCTGGACATCTCATGGGAAGAGCACTCAGCCAAATTCGATCGGTTGCAAAGCTTCCTCAAGTGCACGGATGAGCTCTACCTAACTCAAGAAGTCTATGGGCCGATGAGAGGCAAAGTGTTGTTGGACCTGTTATTGGCCAAAGGGGATGACAGTCAGTGACCTAAGAATCAATGGAAAGCTGGGTGATAGTGACCAGGAGCTGATTACCTTTACTATCCATTGCAAAGCTGGCAAGTCAGTCAGCAATACTGAAGTCCTTGACTTCAGGAAAGCTGACTTTAACAAGCTCAGGAGACTTGTTGTCGAGGCCCTAAGGGACCATGACTCAACAGGAAGAAGAATCCAAGAGGAGTGGTTGCTCCTCAAGGGAGCTATCCTTACAGCACAAGGGATGGCCATCCTATCTCAGAGGAAGGGTAGAAAAAGAGCTCAGCAACCCCCTTGGCTCCGCAGGTAACTCAAGTACCTCCTACACCTCAAAAGAGAGACTTATAAAGGTAGGAATCACCACCAAGGAGGAGTACTCAGCACTGGTCCGTACCTGCAGGGAGCAGATCGGGAAAGCCAAGGCTGCAACCGAGCTCCATCTGGTTTTACATACTAAGGATAACAAAAAGTCCTTTTTGAGATATGTACGGAGTTGGAAAAAAAAGCAAGGATAATATTGGACCCCTGCTGAACCAAATGGGACAGCTGATAACCGACACCCAGGAAAAGGCCAACCTGCTTAACAGGTACTTCATGTCATTCTTTCATCAGTCCAATGGGACCGCCCTACCTAGCAAGATGAGGGACAGCCAGGGTGAGGGCATATTTATACCCAGCATCAGTGTTGATCTAGTAAAAGATTACCTTGAGAGGCTAGACATCTTCAAGTCACCTGGTCCTGATAGATTACATCCTAGGGTACTCAAGGAGCTGGCAGATGTCATAGCTCAACCGCTGGCAAAAATATTCAAAAATTCGTGGCGCTCAGATTTCGTAGTTTTATAGTAGCTAGGGTCAGGATGTACCTGAACAGATCATCTAGCCTGACCCCCTGCCACAGGCAGGAATGAATGCTGGGTTCACAAGACCCCAGACAGGTGATCATCCAACCTCCTCTTGAATTTGCCAAAGGCAGGGGCAAGGACCACTTCCCTGGGAAGCTGGTTCCAGATTTTGGCCCCTAACTGTAAAAAATTGCCTTCTGATCTCTAACCTAAACCTATTCTCCATCAGCTTATTACCATTGTTCCTCGTCACCCCAGGTGGTGCTGGGGAGAAAAGGGCTCTACCTATTTGCTGTTGATCCCCCCTGATGAGTTTGGAGGCAGCCACCAGGTCCCCCCTCAACCTCCTCTTGCTGAGGCTGAACAGGTTCAGGTCCCTCAGTCTCTCCTCATAGGGCCTGTCCTGCTGCCCTCTCACCAAGCGGGTGGCCCTCCTCTGAACCCTCTCCAGACTGGCCACACCCCTCTTGAAGTGCGATGCCCAGTACTGGACACAGTACTCCAACTGTGGCCTGACCAAAGTCGCATAGAGGGGGAGTATCACCTCTCTAGACAGGCTTGAGATGCATCTTTGGATGCATGATAAGGTATGGCTGGCCTTGCTGGCTGTGGTCTGGCATTGGCGGCTCATGTTCATTTTGGAGTCAATAATGACTCCAAGATCCTGTTCCACCTCTGTGCTTTCAAGGGGGGAACTCCCTAGCCTGTATGTATGCTGTGAATTCCTTCTCCCAAGGTGCAGCACCCTGCATTTGTCTACGTTGAACCCCATCCTATTCTCATCTGCCCACTTCTGTAGTCTGTCTAAATCCATTTACAGCCTCTCTCTTCCTTCAAGTATGTCCACCTTGCCCCACATCTTAGTGTCATCAGCAAACTAGGACAGCATGCTTTCCACCCCCTCGTCCAAGTTGCTGATGAAGATGTTAAACAGTGCAGGCCCGAGGACCAAGCCCTGGGGCTCACATCTTGTCAGGTTGAGTACAACCCATCCACCACTACTCTCTGGGTGTGCCCCGTCAGCCAATTTTTTACCCATCCAACTGTGTAGGCATCAGTGCCACAGTCGCTTAATTTATTGATGAGGATGGGGTGAGAGGCAGTGTCAGAGGCCTTCTTAAAGTCTAGAAAGACTATGTCCATGGCAACATCATCATCCAGTGATTTAGTTACTTGGTCATAAAAGGCAACCAGGTTGGTCAGGCCAGACCTGCCTTTGATGAACTCATGCTGATTGCCCCTGAGCTCGATATCCCCTCCTGGCCCCCCACAGATGTGCTCCTTGATGATTCTCTCCAAGGTCTTCCCAAGCACTGAGGTGAGGCTTACAGGCCTATAGTTACTGGGTCCTCCCTCCTCCCTTTCTTGAAAATTAGGACCACATTAGCCAGTTTCCAATCCCCCAGCACATGGCCAGATGACCACAAATGCTCATACAGCTGGGCCCAGGGCTCCGAGATGACCCCTGCCAGCTCCCTCAACACCCTTGGGTGGAGGGCATCTGGACCTTCAGATTTAAAAATGTCTAGTCCTTCCAGAAGATCCCTAACTACATCTGCACTGACTGAAATCCTGACAGAGCTATCCCCAAGACTGTCCCTACCTCTGGTAGGTGGGATGTCCCAGTCCCTGTTCAAGTAAACTGAGGCAAAAAACTGTTAAAACTATCAGCTTTCTTGTCTGGTGTAGCCACAAGATTACCGTTTGCATCTTGCAGGGGCCCTACATTGCCTGGTGCCCTCTTCTTGCTCCCAATGTACTTGAAAAAGGACTTTTTGTTGTCCTTAATCCTGGACGCTAGCCTGAGTTCCATATCTGCCTTGGCCTTCCTAATAGCCCTCCTACACTCACAGGCCAAGGAGAAGCACTCCTCCTTGGTGATAGCTCCTCCCTTCCACTGGTTCTATGCCCCCCTTTTAGTCCTCAGGCATTGCTGAATGCCCTTTCTGAGCCAAAGGGATTTCTGAGCACTCTTACCCTCCTTGCTTCGCTCAGGGGCTGTTATCCTTTGGGCCTCCTTAAGGTGCAACCATCCCTCTTGGACTCCCATCTTCTCTACCTTCTGGGCCCTCAGTGCCTCCCCCACTAGTCTCCTAAGCTCATTGAAGTTGGCCCTTCTGAAGTCATGGGCATTAGCTTTGGTGTAAGCCCTTGACACCCTGCGTTGGATAGTGAAATCCAGCAGGTGATGATCACTATTGCCCAGGTGGTCAAGGACCTTCAGTCCCCTAACCAGGTCATCCCCCATGGCCAGGAACAGATCCAACAAGGCGTTACCCCTAGTGGGGCTGTGCACTTCCTGGATAAGGTGAAGGTCCTGTAAGACAGCCAGGAACCTATGCAAGTGGTCAGACCTGGCTGTCTGCTCCTCCCAGAAAATGTCTGGGTAGTTTAGGTCACCCATGACAATAATATCCTTTGACCTAACCACCTCCATAAGCTGACTGGAGAAGTCCTGGTCTAGCTCTTCCCCCTGGTTGGGTGGTCTGTAGTAGACACCCACTGTAAGGTCCCTTTTGCCATGCCCCGCTTGTAGTTTGACCCATAGTGTCTCTGCCTGATCTTCCTCTACCCCAAAGCTAATCCTTGATGATATGAGGTGCTCTTTGACATAGGTGAAGTACCTTAAGACTGGAAGAAGACCAAAGTGATACCCATCTTCAAGAAAGGGTGGAAAGTAGATCCTGGGAATTACAGGCCAATCAGCTTGACCTCTATCCCTCATAATATTCTCAAAAAAATTATCAAGGAGACCCTTCTGAACAAGCTGGCTGAGGGCAACATCCTGAGGGATAGCCAGCATGGGTTTGTTGCGGGTAAGTCTTGCCTGACGAATCTCATCTTCTATGACCAGGTGATGTATCACCTGGACAAGGGAGAAGAGATTGATGTCATATACCTGGACTTTAAAAAAGCCTTAGATTTGTGTCCCATGACCTTCTCGTGGAAAAATTGGCCAACTGTGGCCTTGGCTACACCACAGTCCAACAGCTGGGAAATTGGCTCTGAGGTCGGACCCAAAGAGTAGTGGTTGATGGCAGTGAGCCATTATGGTGCTCTGTAACCAAAGGCGTCCTCCAAGGCTCTGTCCCTAGACCAGTTCTCTTCAATATCTTTATTAACAATGTAGACATTGGTGTCAGAAGCGCACTGGCTAAGTTCGCCAATGACACTAAACTTTGGGGCATAGCATCCACACCTGAGGACAGGTTAGTGATCCAGGCTGACTTGGATAAGCTTAGTAAGTGGGTGGACACAAACCTGATGATGTTCAATACTGATAAATGCAAGGTACTCCACCTTGGGGGAAAAAAAATCTGCAGCATACTTATAGGTTTGGCAGTGCTACGCTTGCTAGCAACACTGCTGAAAGAGACTCGGGGGTCATTACTGACCGCAAGATGAACACAAGCCACAAATGTGAGGTTGCAGCTGGTAAAGCAAACAAAACCCTGGCTTGCATCCACAGATGCTTCTCAAGTAAATCTCAGGATGTCATCCTCCCACTGTACTGGGCCTTAGTGAGGCCGCAGCTGGAGTACTGCATCCAATTCTGGGCTCCACAATTCAAGAAGGATGTCAAGAAGCTTGAGAGAGTCCAGAGGAGAGCCATGTGCATTATCACAGGGCAAGAGAATAGGCCTTATGAAGAGAAGCTGAGAGCCATGGGACTCTTCAGTCTAGAAAAGCTCAGGCTCAGGGGGACGTAGTGGCTGGCTGTAAGTACACAAGGGGTGTTCATCAGAGTGCCCCCAAGGAAAAACAAGGACCAAAGGTCATAAACTCCTACATGACCGTTTTAGGCTGGACATAAGAATAAAATTCTTTACTGTCTGAGCCCCCAAGACCCAGAGTAGACTCCCTCCAGAGGTGGTGCAGGCACCTACTCTGGACTAATTCAGGAAATGCTTGGATGCTTATCTTGCTGGTATCCTTTGACCCTAGCTGACTTCCTGCCCCTGGGTCAGGGGGCTGGACTTCTAGGTCCCTTCCAGCCCTAACATCTATGAAATCCATATTCAAAATACTTCATCCCACCTTACATTTATTCACATCACACAAGCTGTTACATGGAGCAGACTGGAGTGCTCAAGTGAAAGTATGTATTTTACAGAAATCTCAAACCCAATGGTTAAAGGGATTTTTGATTATCAGCTTGAAATGTATTGGCAGTCAGGGGTGGGGGGGAGGCTGCCTGAGGTGGCTGAGGGCAGCAGGACCCAGCAGGGGCCCACCCCCAGGTGTTGGGGGCCGGGGAAGGCTGCCTCGTGGAAGGCGTGGAGCCTCTCCTGCAGCCAGGCTGGGACCTGCAGCTGCTTTCACTTTCCAGAGGCTCCAATATTTTTCATCTGGATTCTTCTGAAGTTGTTAGTGTCAGTGGTAGTGTCATTCCCCCCCCCACCAAGCTGGATGTCCATCAAAACTATACCCGAATTGGTGCTAAAAATTTACCCAGGGAAGAATAAGGAGGTTATCTTTCAGACATATGCAAGCTGCTTTTCACTTCAGGCATCAATGCCATTTCCATTCAAATACAAGAGAAGAAACTCTCCGCTGTTCCCTGCAGAATGAGCATGACTGTTGAATCTAATGGAACTATGTCCATTTGAACCAGGGAACCAAATCCTTGGAACTGGTTATGCTTCATTCATTGCAAATCCTGAGATGCTGAGAGAAAACTGAATTTGAGGCTTAAGGATTCTCTAACAAGTCTCATGCTGCAACAACCACAAAGGGCCTGTCTGGCAGCTAGAAAACACTACTGAGCAGCATCCCACCAGTCAACTTCTTGCACCTCTGAGCATACTCCCTATCCCCAGGAGCAACAAAGGGATGGCACACAGCTGGTAATGCCAATCTGACCCACTCAGAGATTCTTCAATATCAGCATTACTTTTCCTCCTTCTCCATCAATGCTCACATCCCCTAGCTGATCTGTAGCTTATCAGGTTCACAAAATGAAACACTACATTGGTGCCTTTGGGAGCTGTCTGTTACCAAATTCCCAGGTTCGTAGGAGAAAAGAGCCTGGAAAGCTCTGTACATAAACCAAGGCATAGTTTAGTTTGTTAAAGAAGACAATGCTACAGGTGCCTGCTTACGTGAAGCTCTCATAACTCTGGAATGCAGTACGGTTCCACCTGCAACACTAATTCTGCTCCCTCATGTGTATCAACAGTGTCCATTCCAATTATTCTAAATAAAAACCAGAGGATGACTAGTGTTTTTCTCTCAACCCCCAGCTCCTGTAGGCCTGTGATTATAACATCATCTCTGGTTTCATTAAAAAAAAAAAAAAATCAAAAGCATAAAGTTCCTGAAAAAATCATAAGCAAGGCTACCAAAGCATTATAACAAACCAGGTGGGAAAAAGGAAAAGAAGCCCAAAAAAGCATTTTTTTAATCTTATTTTTTTCTGCTTCGTGCTTTTGGACTACTTGCACCAGCAATAGTGGTACCTGAATAATCACACCCCTCTGCCCAAAAGCCAAATTTTCCAAAGAAGCTCAAGTCCTACTGAGGTCCAGGATGTCTCTGGATTTTTAAAAAGCTCAGCAAATAGAGCACTGATTACCTTTGAAAATATGGTCCTATTTGTTAGTATTGAGTGTTTGAAAGTCTGGTCACAAGCTCCAACATTTTTACTGACATAGGTCATAACAGTATACTGAATAATGTCCAGCATCTTTGCCATACGGTGTCAAGAGCTTATCTTTAGTGTAAAGTATGAGGATTTCTTGGTTGTTCAGCATGAAAGTGAAAGTCCTTTTTCAATATAAAGACTTCAGGTTAGCATTGGGTACTACTCAGTTGGTTCAAACTTTTTTTTTTTTTTAACTATGGAAAGACAGTTTTAGAATAACAGATATTGTCACGTTTTAGTAATGTCACAGCACAGTATATGACTAGCATCCTTTACACAAATCAAAGTTCAGCTGTGTTTGCAAGGCACTGGCTGGTATTGGGAAGAGGAGTACAAATCTGACAGATGGAAGCTGCAGTAGGCATTGTCTCATGCTGGATCTAACATGGGCATAGAAACAGTGCACCCAGTGCTGCTCATTTTAAGAGGATGCAAAAATGTTGCTGCCTTCCCCATGGCTTTAATGTAGGGCTAGCACTGATGTAGCTGAAAACAGAGCTTACAGTAGTGGAGCCCATATACTCCCTCCAGCTTCCCACAAATGCATACCAATGTAGATTTCAGTCAGAATCTGACTAGGGGAGTCAGGCCCTTCTCACCAAGATACAAAAGCCTTTAACCCTCTAAAATTAAGATGCTCTTATCTTTAAAAAAGTATTCAAATGTAAGTGGTACCATATGAAATCAGTTTATTCTGCATGCCATAAATTATTGCCAATATCTTTAGAAGTGCAAGTGCTCCCTGTATGACTAATGTATGATTCATGTCTGCATCACTAACAGTAGCTATTACAGTCACAAGAAAATTGATGGAACTTCCCTTCAATTTAAAAGATATTTTGATGCTGCACAAGTTAGGGAGGAGATGCTCATAAGCCTAGATACCTAAGGCAAAATGCAGTCATGAAAGAAGACCAGAAATGAGGGCATCTTTAGAAGAAAGTGAAGCACTTCAACAAGTCTACTGAGAAAAAAAGACCAAAGGATCATCACAGCTTCATGTGCTCTGCATTAATTGAGAGAGAGTTTATCACAGCACACAACATCCTTCCAAAATAACAGCTTTGCTGTGAAGCACCTGATTCTTCACTCCTCTTATCCTTCAGACCATAAGCATACATTTTCTCTTATACACGAGTAAGATTTCTTTTCTGATATTCACGTCATAGCCTATGCCTTTTATCAAGAAGTGAGAGACCTGGCAGCCTCTGTACCAGGTCAGTTCCCTCCCTAGAGGCACAGTTACTACTACAGTCAATTTGTTTTAGTGCGGTTTGTCTATTTACAGAATGTAGCTCATCCTGTTTACCTGGAACAAAGCCAGTCACAGGCTTCACCCAGACAATTTCTTCTTACAGAAATCTCAGCTAAAATACCAAGCAGCAGCTTGCAGTTTCTCCTGGACTCTCCTTCGTACTGTAGTGCTTGCTTGTCTTGCTTCTCCTGCCTCAGGGCTCTTCATCCTGGGAATTCTTGGTGCAAAATTGCACACGGAGGCTCTTAAGGTATCGTTACATGTTGCACTTACAGCCTCACAAATGTTGATTGGTATTAATGCTAGCTTGGAGTTTGGAGCACTCACACATAGCTGTCTAGAAAGCTTCGGACTGTCCCCCACCTGAACAGCTGTGACGTGCTACTAGAGGCCTGGTGAGCAGGGTGGTCCCCTCTCGGCCTGCTTCTCTATTCTTTGCCCATCCCTCACCCACTGGAGGGGAAGGCGGTGCCTCGCCCACTGGAGGGGAGGGCAGAGAGCGAGTTTGAGGGACTTGGTGGGGGGCTGCATAGGAAACTCACTGCCCACCTGGCTCCCAACCCCACATGGTTTGGGCTCATTATTACACATGTCCAGCAGTGTCTCTTGGCTACACACGTCTCTCAGACTGTTCCCAGCAGCCAGGCAACTTCAGCCTGAGGTGGGGCTCAGCTGCTTCCCTGCCTCTTCCTGCCACCCTCCTTACCTACCACCCTTTAGTTCTGCCCCACACCCACCCTGCCACCCCACCCCTCCTTGGTGGCTCTGGGCACAGCAGGGGCAGCCCAATAGCACACACGATGAGTGTACAAACACCTGGGGCAGGGAAAGGTCCAGGCAATGGCAGAGCTCTGTACTCACAGCCCAGATCCACCTCCAACTGTCGCACACCAGAGGAGCAGCTTCCCTGGCAGCAGGCTGGCCTGCACCCCCCAGCAGACACTGCCAGCTCTCGCCATGCTGCATGTGTATTGAGTGCATGGAGCAGGGTGCTGCTGGAGTCCAGCTAGCCATGCTCTCCTCATGTCCCCAGACCTTAGTGGGGGTGGGGGCTGAGGAGCAGGGGCACAGGGTCCAGCAGTGGCTGCCCCCCCAGACAGGCTCAGTGCTGGTGGGGGAAAATGCCTTAGGCCTCTGTTCCTGGACCAGGAGGATAGGGGCTGAGGGAAATAGAAAAGCTGTGGCTCTAGTCCCTGAGCCGCCATTAGGCAGCCAGGGATGTGATAGCTCACAGAACAAGAGGGTGCGGGAGGGGTCAATGAACCCTGGATATAGTACTTAAGAACTTCAACTTGAATGGAAGTTAATGTGGCCCCACGTTAATGGGAAAGGAGTTGCAGATCAGAGATAATCCCAGCCTGGTATGGCATAATTTTGAGCCACATAACAAATGCTTTAAGCCACTTAAAAGGTGTTAATAATGTGTGGATAACCCAGAGATTAAGAGCTCCAGGAGCCATCCAAAATTAACATGTAACAAGGCCCTTATTTGAAGAAGATGGCTTTATTTCTTGTGTAACATATCTTTGTTGGTTCATCCCTTGTTTTCTGTTTTACTGCTGCGGCCATCCCATTGAATTTTATGTCTAACATTCCTTTCTGTCACTTAGACATTTACAATGGGACACACTATCAGGGGTCTAGAGAGACAGAAATATGAAAGCAGAGAAATTACATGATCCCTGCTGAAAAACAAAAGGATCATGCACTGAGTGCTGCATCCTTTGGAACAGATCCGTCCAAATCAGTTGTGCTCAACCACCAGCCCACAGGACTCCCCATGGGTCTGGAAACTTGGCTGCAGGAGAGCAGCAGCAATGTTAACTGCTGTTTCCCTGCTACCAGATTTCTGGACCCATGGGGAGTTCCATGGACTGGAAGCCTTGTCCCTGTAATCTTGATCATGCTGGCATGCATTTGGGCCAGTCACGCTGTGGCTGGATCTAGCCAATGGGCTGACCCTGTAGATGGGATCCAGCCCACAGGCCAACTTTGCACTGCTCAACTAGTCTGCAGGGCCCTAGGTTAAGATCCACTAATCTAAGTACAAGAGAACATATATAATCAAGAATGAGAATAATTACAATCAAGTCAGAAACATCCAAAAAAGTACTCAAAGGCTTACACCTATATCTACTAAAGTGCTTTGCTGCATTGGGGCCTAAATAGGAAGGAAAGAGGCATTTTCAAAAGGGAAACCTCTTTTTTATGAGACACTCATTAGCACAGCATCTCATAACCTCTCAATCTTTAATACATTGATCTTGATAAAATCCTTATATGGTATTCACAGACTGACACACAGAAACTAAGGTCCAGATATTCAAGTCCCTAACTACCATTGTGTTACTGTACAGTAGAATTTTTCACATACCCAAACCTAAGACTTTCAAACAAAGATAACCATCATGAAGTCAATTTAAATAGTGATCCTGCCTTGGTCCTTTACACACATATTTGAATTTTAAACCAGCCCACCCATTCAAATATAAAGTTTATTACATGAGCAATTTTTTGCAAGTATTATGACTATGGTCTACTTGGACAAGTTGGCACCTTAAAGGCCAACTTGTTTAGAAAACATTAGGTTCTGTAGTAGCCTACTATGTGCAAAAAAATTGTTCATATGTTCAACTTCCTATTTAGGTGGTTGAATGGTTTGCACTGGGGAGCCCTCTGTGCATCTGTGGGAGCCTCCATGCTCCCCAGTATCACAGCATTCATGAGCCCCTACTACCTAGAGGTAAGTAGAAGAAATATTTAAAGCTGTCTCTGTCTGAATCTTTCTAAAGGATAGGCCAGAACTAGCAGTCTCCAGAGAAATGAAAGTTTCATCCTCAGTGGAAAAAACAGCAACAAAAAAAGGTTTCAAAAAGCCACACTGTGGTCTAATGAAGGATTTAGCAAGTGTTAGAGACTACAGAATTAGCTAACTGCAAAGAAGAACAAAAAATATGATGAACTTCCATGGCCTTGGGCAAGCCATCATTTTCAAGTTTCCCATCTTTGATTTTCAGTTCAACTTGTAAAAGGTAGTATAACTGATCAGTATTAGTCTATTGAAATACTGTGTGTGTGTGTTTAAATATAAATACCAGTAAATATTACATTTCTACAGCCTTCATAACAGTTTTGAACACAGTTGAGTTAATTTGATTTTTATTTTACCTGTAAACCATAGGGCTGGCAGGGACCTGAAGAATCTTTGATTCTAATCCCCAGTACAGACCCAAGATTTACATGTTCCAAATCATCTCATGCACATGTCTATCCATCCTCTTATTAATCTCCAGTCAAGGAGATACCATAACTTCTGCAGGTAATGGCCAGATACATATGTGGGAGGATGCCTCTCCAGGTGCATTTGTTTTTTTTTCCTTCCCTATGGGTGCATCTAAATAGCACAGTAGCTATTTTTAAGGTGTATTGAGGACATGGGTCTACACTTTTGCACCCTTAATACACGTTAAAATGGCAATTTTAGGGTAATCACGCCTAAATGTAATACCTAAATGTAATAAAGCAAGTATCAAATTTAGGCATGATAATTTAAGGAGCCTTAACTCATGTGTAGATACTGTAAGGCACCTTAACACTATGTGAATGAGCGGGCTGGAACTGAGTCTAATTCTACTTCTACATTGTAATAAAAGAAAATGTCTTGCTAATAACTGAGGTGAAACTTGTAAGCCATTGGTTTTGATTGCACTGTTCCTCCTTACATTCTGGTGGGAAATATTTATGTACACTGAACAAGGAAACAATATTGTTGTTAAACAGCCAAATTTTTCTTAAGAAAAAATAAAGGGATGGGAAACTGAAAAATGAACACACATGATAGTAAGATCTGTTCTATACATGCTTTCTGTTCTAGCCTTATTATCACTACATAATCTCTGTCCCATACAGTTCTTTTTAAACCTTATTAAAAAAAAATTCCAATGATATGCTCATTACATGCCTAATAAATAAGTATCAAAGCAATGTATAAGCATACTGCTTTTATGACAGGATTTTTTTAAGAACACTACATGGCACCAAGATACAGGGCTAATGTTTGTCTCACACAAGTCCTAACTCCACCAGTGTTCTTGGAGTTACTTCTGGCTTGAACTAACGTTAAAGTAAAATCAGAATAAAGACCAATGTATTTTGCAGGGCCAAAAGACATTTTAGCATTTTTAGGTTTTTCTTACTACTTACTTGGTGCATCATGGTAAAACTTAGAGGACCATATACAGAAAGTCATTACACTGTGTGCGCATTTAGTAAGAGACAGCCTTTATCCAAGACAAGGACTAGACAGAAAGATTGTATTTATACTACTCCATTTTTCAGAAGGGGAACTGAAGATTAACTAACTTGACTGGGTTCGGACACGAAGTCTATGGTACCGCAAAGAACTGAACCCAGATCTGTCAGGTCCCACTCCTATGCCTTAATCATAAACCAATGCATTTCTGCTCCTGGAAGAGCGAATTTCCCTGAGCCAGATTCCAGCCTTGTTTACAATGGGCACATCTACATGTTCAGTTAATGTGAAGCAATAAACTCTGGTACATATCATACTAGAGTTTACTGCTTCCAAGCACCATGTCTTCATGTGCGCCCAGGACAGCAACACGTTCTGCTAGGCTGAAGCAGCCCCAACTGGCAGGAGGCCCGGGGGGTTAGCCTGCCAGCCCAGGGCTGCTCTGACCTGGCTCAGCATTCTGTGGAAGGGCCATCAGGGGACACAGGGGTGCTGCAGTGCAGGACTAGCTGGCAGGCAACCTCATACCATCCACATGTGTTGCTGCACAGTGAAGAATGCTGACACAGGATAGTACTTGTCTTTACAAGTACTAATCTGCAGCAGAGTTAATTAGTTTCCTCTGGGCTAATACCACCACAGGTATAAATGTTGAGACTTTACTGTGGAGCTAATTAGGCAGCTCCACAGTAACCATCTTGTATAGATGTGCCAAATGTGTCCAAAATGTTTTAAGCCCAAGATAAAATACCTTTTATTTAAGAGGAGTCCAGGTGCAGATCTGAAGGAGATGGTTGCACTCCCTCACCCCTGCTTCCACCACTGCTGCTGTCCCTGGCTGACTCGTTATGACAACAGATATACAAGATGGTTACTGTGACCAGGAATAACAGTCACAAGCTGGTAGAGGGAAGATTTAGGCGAGATATCAGGAGGTGCTACTTCACGGTCAGGGCGGCTAGGATCTGGAACCAACTTCCAAGAGAAGTGGTGCTGGCTCCTACCCTGGGGGTTTTTAAGAGGAAGCTAGATGAACACCTTGCTGGGGTCGTTTGACCCCAGTAATCTTTCCTGCCATAGCAGGGGGTCGGACTAGATGATCTACTCAGGTCCCTTCTGACCCTAGAAACTATGAAACTATGAGCAGGGAAGCCTCAAAACTTCTGACCTGATCTCCTGCAACAGCTGGTGGGTTGGTTTTTTTTGCATCTGCTCCCTGCTGCCCTCCCCATGCAACCTAATGGCCAGGAGAAAGTGCTGGAAGGAGAAATCTGACCCTTCCTGCTGCTGACCCCATCCCATATTGCTGCAGTCCTTGGTTCTTCAACTGCTCCAGCTGGGGGCTGAAGAGAGCAGTTGCAAGGAGAGCTGGAATTACCTCAGGACAGCAATGACAGTGCACATGTTCCTCCTAGCATCTGCTCCTGGTTAGTAGGGGAGATGTAGGGGGTGGGCAGGGAGCAGCACTCAAAGAAGGAATCTGTGGGCTACTACTGCTGTGCCCTGCTGAGCCTGGCATACCACATAGCTATTTCCCACAGTCCCCAGCTGGAATACATAGGATTGGCTCTGGGGCTCTCCCTGTGCTGTCAGCCTGTAGACAGGGACAGTGGTAGAGCAGTTTCCTCCTTAAAATGTATGTTCCCTGCTTGGCTCCCTGTCATCACCTGTCTGCCTGAGGACTCCAGCCACACCTCTCCTCCCTGACCACATGGTCTGAGGGGACATGTGCCATACCTCTCTTCAGAAAATCCTGGATTTGCAACCAAAGGAATCCATCCTCAAAGTTTCTCCTCATTAGAAAGTATTTTAATATAGTATCCTTAATCTGTCTGTCTGTCTTTACATAATGCTCTGGGCCAACTGTGCATGCGCTACCCACAAGGTGGGCAGCAATTGGCTGGCCTGGAGCGTTACAGACAGACAGACAGGAGGAAGCAAAGGCAGAGATGATCAGGGGCCAGGGAGTGGGCCAGGACATCAGGGGCACAGTGTGGCACACTGCCTGGCATGGGGCACCGGGCTCCAATTACTTCGATTACTGCACAGTGGGGCCTGGCTGGGGCCCCATTCATGGTGACTGGGGCCCTGGCCAGGTCAGGTTGTGGGACAATCAGAGCCCAGTGGCTCCTTCAGAGGCGCGGCATGGCAGGGGGTAGGGGTGGGGGGAAAACAGGCCCGGAGCCAAAGGGGTGGGGGGAACAGGCCTGTACCCGGGGGGAGCGGGGGGGAGAATGGGCTTGGACCAGAACCAGCGGGGGGGAGGCAGGGAATGAACCCAGAGCTGAACTGGCAGGAGCGAGGGGGGGAACAGACCCAGACCCAAATTGGTGAGGAGAGGGGGAGGGAATGGGCCTGGACCCAAAGTGGCGGGGACTGGATGCGGGGACTGGATGCAGGCCTCTGTCCCTGCCTGCCCATCATTCTTGTTGGGCAATTTACTAGTATGTGAATATAAGCCCTTCTTCCATACAATATCACCTAGTCTTTAGTGTCAGTCATTCCCTTTTTCCACACACTGTTGTACTAGGATGATCTGGAAAAATTCACATAAATTAATTCAACCTTCAGTTCTCTTCCTATCTTTCTGAACTCACCTTTGATTTAGGTGAACTTCTCACAACAACAGCAAAATTATTTGTTACAATATGCCCTTCCTGTCACATCTTCTTCAAACCCACAACCTCAAAATTATTTTCAGAAATTCAACACTTGTATAATATGGGAATTTATTTTTAAAAAGTGTAAACATCTCTTGTCTTCATTCCCTTATGCTGATGAGGTTCTTCTCTGGTGTGACTGCAGCTCACAGAGACAAATCCAAGCTAATTTTAACCTTGCTAAATCATGGAGTATTAGCAGCACAGATCTTGGGGTTCCTACTGATGTTCAGGGAGCCTGCTTTGGTGCCCTGATTAACTGAGTCTGCTGGAGCACAGAAACTGACACACTCCGGCACTCTTCCACATCACGTTAATCGGTGTCCCTGCACGTCCCCACACTGAAAAAATGGTGGCAGGCTGCTTTGAAATAAAACACATTCAATGAGCTTGAGTTCAGAGCACTCAGCTACCATTTTTTTCAGTGCAGGGACGCCGATACACATGATGTGCGTGCGCTTTTAATTACCATGACTCATTAAAGTGCTCAGCACCATGTTCCTGAGCACATGTAAAAATGCCCTAGGTGAGCCAGCATGAGCAGTAAAATCCAACCTAGAAGCTGAGTAAGTATTCAGGCCATTAGCCTCCACTGGATTCTGTGCTACTACAGCTATACTGCTAACAGAAACTGAGAGTTACCCTGTAACAGTACTGAAAACCCGCTCTGTGATGCATTAGAGTAGGAAACCATGGGAGATATCCAGTCAAGGAGAGTGATCCATAAAGCATAAAGTGGGTACAAAGCACCCAAACACTGCCTCTGATAGGCCACTTCAACAGCATTTCTAAATGCAGGTTTTGGAAGAAATGTTCCATTTCACACCAACAAGTCTAAATTGCACAAGGAAAAACACTGGTTTCAACTAGCTCTACTCATAACTTCTGTATTGGATGCTTTTGGAGGCACATCTACACCACCTCCAGACTGCTCTAGGGAAGGCTGTTGTGAAGTATGGCCCATGTGGCTTTCCCATAGCTGCTATAAAATGGCAGTGTGCCAATGAGCCAATAAGCTCACTGTCTGGGGTACATTTTTAGCACACACCTAGCACTACGCTAAAGGCCACAACATTGCATCTATCTCAGGCTAAAATGCACACAGAATGAATGCTTTGCTGTGGTGCTCCCTATTACAGTTCTATGATGAAGTAGATACTAGGGCTGTGCAAATCTTTGGTCCCTGATTCGATTCAGTTCTTCGGTCCCTGATTTGATTTGCTGGAGATTCAGCCTGATTCAGTGGCCAAATCTTTGAATCCAAATCGAATCAGAAGATCCTTTAATCACTCCAAATTAAATCGGAACCCTCTGAATTGATTCAGAGAGATTCGGAAAGATTCAGCGACTCAGACATAGACACAGCTTTAAATGTTTTTCTACATACCTGTAGGTAGCAGGTGGCTTGTGAATGCTGCGATGCTGGGGTGAATGGAACATCCCACAGAAGTGAGGGGAGCTCCCCAGCACACGTGGCAGCAGACCGGGAAGTAGACCAGAAGTACTTCTGGCCCACTTCCGGGGCCACTGGGAAAAGCACTGGAGTGCCCCCCATGTCCCCTTGGCTCAGAGACTGGTGTCTCCTAGTTCGGGGGTGGGGAAGGGCACGCACCTAGGGTCCTCCCATGCCCAATTGCTGAGCAGGGGGGTGGAGAGGCCCTGCATGCTCGGCAGGGGACCAGGAAGTGGACTGGAAGCTCCGGTGGGATGCTCCATGAACCATGCCTTGTACCCTGTTCTCCAAATCAGCATTGACTCTTCAGATTCAGCTGAATCAAATCGGGGATAGTAATTCAATTTGTTTATTTGGATCCATTCAGGCCAAATCTGAATCCAAATCAAATAGGGCCTGTTTCGCACACCTCTAGTAGACATGCCTTTGATGACCAATCTCTACCCAGTTGATGCATTTACCTCAAGGAGTTTTCACCCATTAGAACTTGTACACATCCAGGCATTTCTGGATCTTGGGCCTCCTTCTGAATATCCTTCTTTGCTTCTCCTCTGCCTGCATGCTGCTTACATCATTTTCTTAGTCACAAATCTTTATATCAGTCTCAGCTCCACCTCCTTGTTATTTAGAGTAGGTTACAACCCTGACTGTTCACTCAGCCCCCACGCAGACCTTTCAAACACAGAAATGCAGTCCTTTCAGCACACAGCCCACTAATTACTTGTCTTTAGTCACTCACTTCTTTAAGTACAGTATATTCACAATTATTTCTGCATACCCTGCTCATATCTGCAAGGAGTCACCTCTCCTTTTCTTTTGCTCTTAAAAAGTATGAATAGCAGGAATACTGCCTGGATCCTGTAATGTTTGGAGTTGGGTTGTCTTCTTTCCATCTTACTAAAGGAAATGTGATGCAAAGTCCCCTGGAATGTGTATGGTTATTACTTCCTATATGACATGAACCTCCCACCATCAAAAACAGTTACTGACCTGTATGATATAGGTAACTGTTTGCTTATTCCAATGCCCGTGCAGACAAGGACAGTATTCCTTTGATGGAATGTTTCTACCCTGTGTTTCCTTGGCTGGAGTAGTAACTAGTTTCCTTGCAGAAGTTATATTTTTTTATGGTACTTAAAGAACACTCCATCTCAGGCATATACTGTTGGTTGGATTTCAAACAAAAGACAGTTCTATTTCTTAATTTCCTTCTAGATTCTTTTCTACATTACTCCCAAGTCAGGACCTTTTTATTTCCAAAATAATGTTAAGAAATTACTAAGTGATCACAGTGATAAATAATGCCTTTCCACTTCAAAAGATGTATGCAGTATCAAAGATATAGTTATCAAGATGCATCTAATGGGAAAAAGCTCATTAAGCATGTAAGATTTTGTAATTTATCATAGTGATAGAAAAATGAACATGCCAGCCATACATTGCATGATATGTGCCTCTAAAATCTAGAAGTCACCCCTTGGTCTTGTGTACATATAGCAATTTACTTTAGAAATCCTAAAATTGTATGATCTGTGTAAAATACTTTAGTATATTTCTGTTTTGTGGATGGCAGCAGAATTTTGTATTTCAAGCAAATGTTCGCATGAATAAAAGCCTTGTTATTATTTAATTTCCTCCCCTAAAAGGATCGACATTCTAAAGTCTGACACAGTTCACAGAACAGTATGTTCTACAAGTTATATATCAAGACCATTTTCAAGAACAAACTGTACAATGCAGTATTTAGAGGATTCAGGCACTATTTTGTGTGAATGTGAATTTTAAAATACAATACTGTACTATGCATGTTATACAGAATCATCTGCATTAGAAAGACTCCTACACACCCTCTACTAACAAAGACAGCATTTGTATGAATTATCTTTAGCTTTTTAATCCTAAATGCAAAACCAGGGAAAGGGAGTGAGTTATGTCACTTATTTGTGTCGTGTGATTGTGTGGGACATGGGGTTTTATTCACTGGCTCTAAAAATTCTTCACTTGGGACATGTTGGCTATGATTATTGTGATTAGCTAGTATTCTGGATTCCTTAATTTGTGGATGCCCAACTGGAAACAGCTGAGAAGGCCCAATGTTTATAGAGTAGACAAGTACTTAAAATATTCTGAACACTTTAAGAAAGCACAAAAGATGCCTCAAAATTAATGAACCCCCTACTTTATTACTATTTTCTACTTGAAATTAAATAATTGTATTCCTACTTTCCTATTTAATTATTACTGTAAAGGTATAAATAACAATAGAGGTTACCCTATAGTGTGAAACACAAAAGGATATGGAACAACCGAAGTCTTGCTTTTCTGAAAAGGTTAAGAATTTGTATCCATTTATCTTTTAAACAAACTGCTTTCTCCCACTGGTGCTAGTTTGAGAGTAATATGATGCACTGGCACATACTATGTACCTGTCTTTTATAACACCCCCTGATACTTGCTTAATTGCATGCATGGCAGATGATTTTACACTGCCAATCAAAATGTTTTCTCTTTTTGCCCCGCAAACAATTCTTGACTCCATTCTTCTATAGTCTCATGGGAAAGAGCAAGAACACTGACATCTGGCAGCCTTCCTTTTCATGCCCTGTAAAATGGGAGTGGAATAGCCCGTATCTGTTAATCCACCTAGTTTCTTGCAAAAGGAAAGTCATGTGTTCCTTCTCCTGACCTCAGCAAAAAGAGGGAGGAAGCTCAGACCGAGCCACATACGTTTTCAGAAGCATCCTTCCAAAAGGACTGGGACTCCACCAATTACTAATTTTTATCCACTGGGAGGAACATATTTCCCTTCTAACAATAACATTTTATGAGTGATTATTGTGTTTTCTCCACCCATACTGAAATCTTTGGAGGGAAAACAAGTAGGCTCAACACACCTCCTCATAGCTTGGGTACAGCTCTTCTAAAGAATGCAGGGAAGGACTATTACTTATCACTCTGCAGTGAAACTAAAACACAGTCCTCCTAGCACTGTTGCTACTTTTCCTTGTACAGAATGGGTTGGAGATCTGAGATGTGGAATTTCCTCGAAATTGATCTGCAATGTCAAGGAGAGAAAAAGTGCTCCTTGATATGACCATCTTGAAAGTATAACAACTTTGCCGGCAAAATAACTTGACAAAGTTAGGACAGACCTTTGATTTAAATTGGTGAACTTCACTGAAGTCAATGGATCAGCATCATTATATACTGGCTGAGAATCTCACCCTTTAAGAGAAAGGAATTAGCAAACATCTAGTGTGGGATTTTTCAAAAGCATTCAGCATTGGCCTATCTCTGCTCCCACTGAAACAAGAAGTAAACCTCTCATTGATTAAACTAGAAACCTAGTTATGGCAACACTGCACAAATTTAAATATTTCAACCCTAGAGGGTAACAGAATCATAAGCAGGAGGCCACATGCACTTCTAAGAACAAGTCTTGTCTGACAAGATTGATTCTTTGACAGAATTACCAAATTCCTAAATTAAGGGAAGGCAGTGGTACAGGTGTATATGGATTTTAATGAAGTATCTGGTGTTGTGCCTCAGAAAAGTCTTAATTGAAAAATTACTTCAAATTGGCTGGGATAAGGATGAGGTCATGTTGGACTGACAATTGATTAAAAGGTTGCAAAGAAAGTGTGAAAATAAATGACAGTACTGTAAGTTGATGGGAGGTGCCTAGTGGGTTAGTGCAGGGATCTTTTTTTTTAACATCTTCATTAAGGGTCTGAAAGGGGACCAACATATTAAAAAAAAAAAATCACACATGGAAATAACTAAGAGAAATGGTGAGACCAGTGAGAATACTGAAACGGAAACCTACAGTGAGATTATTCTGCAATGCTGTAGCAGCAGAATTTTCCCAGGAGCCTATGCTTCACAGAACTGTGTGTATTCCATGTTCCAAGATGTTATTGTTTAAAAGTTGTTTCTAGACCTTGAGTTTGGGAAAACAGAAAACAAAATCTTGGGAAGTATGCACCAGGTGATAGTGATATAATCATGTCTTCCAGAGTGAGAGGACAGCTTGAGAGTACTGAGAGGTGTATTGTTTTTCATTCATATCAAGAGGTTTAAGACTGGAACCTAAAGATGAGACTTTATAACTAATGCATTTTTCTCACAGACACAAATTTCCTTCCACTGTTCTCTGTATGTTTAAAAACCTTAAGTGCCCTCATTCCAGGTGCTAAAGTCTCCAGCTCCAGCTTTGAGGACTTTCACAATAATGTGTATAACAACACATTAGCTATACAAATCTCTCTCATACTAAAAATTGCATAGCATGAAATTATCATCAAATAAATAAATACAATGGAGGCTACTGCACTAATTGCCCAGTGCATTCAGTATTAAGTTCTTCAAAAAACCCTGCATTTTTAATTTAAATAAAGCAGAATTTCCAGTCTATTGCAGCAAAGTGCTATAGAATGAATCTAAGAACAGTGACAGAAGTAATTAGATGCAGTTGTAGGGATTAAAAACAGGGGCATAAAATAACTAGTGGAGACTTATCTTGCAAGAGTGGAACTGGAATTGGAATTGGCATTGAATGTCAATCTCAAAGATCCAGAGGAAAGGAGAGACTTATTAAGCAGTAATGCTGAAAAATACTGAGGGTAATGGATAAAAAAATATTAGAACATATTCAAGAAAATTCATACAAATAAAGATCTTCTGACCATTCCAACTGTATCCATAACTTTAATTTTCTTTCTATTACCATTCATGGGTGAGGGGGTTGCCAATGCTTATGCAATAATACATTTGAACAGACCTCTCATGTTCTTGGTGGGCTTGGAAGTCATCCAATCAGGAAACTGGATTTAGGTGATACCTCAAGCAGCACAAATAACAAGTTACAAATAATAAATGCTACAATAATCAATATTCACAGTTAATAGGCTGAAATGTCCAAATACTTTTGAATAACAGGCAAATTCATAGAAACTGAGATCGGATTTTAGATAATTTGGGCATATAAAACACAATCAAATGTTCCTCTCTTCTGCCTATCACTTAAAATTAAAATGAAGTAAGCTAAATACTAGAAGACATACTAGAAGGCAAAATTCCTCTTCAGGAAGAAAATGGGAAGAGAGAATTCCAGTTTCTGCTATTCCTATTTGTTTTATGGTCCAATAGTGATAACGAGAACATAAAAAGTACTCTGAGTTAATGTAGCATTATATGAAGTTTTTCTTCCCAGCATGTACTGGAAAATCCAAAGAATAAAATCATCTGAAAAATTGTGTACTCAAATAAATAAACGTGTGTGTCTATTTGCTTTCATTTGTCCCTCATAATGGATGCATATTTGTAAGCAGAGAAATACACACACACACACAAAGGAAGAAGGGATGGAGTCTGAGTCGGGTGGAGTTGTTGGCTGTCATAGCAACTACCTTGCTATTTGAAAAACAAGACATCAAAAGGAAACAGTAAAGGAATGAAAAACTGATCTATGCTAAAAAGGGGGGGGAAAGGAAAAAAAGGGGATTCAAAAGTACTTCAGAGGAAGCAATTGATTATAAATATCCTATTTATAAGGAGGGACAAACAAAGGAGAAAAGCAGACCAGAGCTTTGAAAAACAAATGGACCACCATTGATATAATCTGATAAGAGCTCCAGCATTTATCAAAGCATATAGAGTTCCAATAAAGCAAAAGAAAAAAAAAAGGATATTTTTTCCCACCAGAAAGATCAACAGAAGTATTCTGGGTGTACTTGGAGATGTGGGGGTAGGGAGGGGCTGCCTTGACTACTGCTTCTCTGAACCTGCAGGGGATCTCCAGCTCTCTAAGGCAGTAATAAAGAGAGGGAGCCATGACCTGAATTACCCAACAGCATGGATTGCACTGCATCTACTTCTTTCCCAGATTTAGGGAAGGGTGTGTTATTCCTGAAAGCTTTTCTATGTCTCTCCCAAATACATAATCTGCCCAATAAAAAGGACCAAACAAAATTGGTTCCTTATTTTGGAAACAGGTTGCCTCATCACCCCCCACACACACCAGGCTAGCAAATCATTTAAACAGTTATGTAATTCCAGTGATACCAGTGAGTCTACTGAGGTGGTAATTAGTCTAGCATGTGTTCTGCTAGTTGGGGCCTCTTGGTTCATACCTTGCTTGAACTCCCCATAGAATCATAGGAAAACATGGCAGGAAAGGACCTTCAGATAGTCACCTTTAGTCCAGGCCCCTGTTCAAGGGCGTATCATCCCAGACTAACCTAAAATTTCAGAAAAGTTCTAGGTTGCCTGTTCCAATGCTCGACAATCCTTACAGTCAGAAAGGTCCTCTTAATCTCTAACCTAAATTTCCTCTGCTGCAACTTGAGGCCATTGCTCATAGTCCTGTTCCCTATGGCCACAGAGAATAGCCTATCTTCATCTTCTCTTTCAGGTATGCGAAGATTTGAAGATTATAAAATACACCTCCCTCCCCACTTTCACTCAGTCTTCTATTCTTCAGACTAAATAACCCTAGCTCTTTCAGCCTTTCCTCTTAAGTCAGACTTCCCAGTTCTCTAATAATTATTGTCACTGTTTGATCAGCTCTTTCCAATTTGGCCATTCCAATCCTTCTTGAAATATGGGATCCAAAACTAGACACAGTACTCCAGTTAAGGCCTCAGCAGTGCTGAACAGAATGGAAGAATTGCTTCCCTTGATTTGCAATTGGTACTCCCGTCAATACAACCCCATGTGCTGTTGACCTTTTTTTGTAACAAGAGCACTGTTAGCTCTTATACAGCTTATGGTCTACTGTAACCCAGGTCCTTTTCTGCAGTACTGCAGCCTGGCCAGTCATTCATTCATTCCTGTATTCCTACATGCAATTATTCCATCTCAAGTGCAGGACTTTGCACCTATTCTTGTTGAATTCTATCTGGTTGACTGCATTTCTCTAGTCTTTCCAAGCCATTCTGGATGCTAGCCTTAGCCTCAATAATGTCTACAACTCCAACTAACTTGGTGTCATCTACAGATTTGCTAAGCTTGTTCTCAATCTATTATCCACATCATTAATTACTTTGCTAAACAGTACTGGACCCAGGACAGAGACCTGGGAACTTCACTTAACAACTCCTCCGAACTAGCCATTGCTGACTATTTGTTGAGTACAACGATCTAACCAGTTAAATACCTGCCTTACAGTATTTTCATCTATTCTGAATTTTCTTTAGCTTTTTAATGAGATTTCTGTGGAAATGTGTGTAAAAAACCTTGCTAAAGTCATATCCACTGCTCTTCCCCATCCACAGAGTCTGTCATCTTACTGTAGAAGGAAGGTGGTCAGTAAGGAATGACTTGTTCTTGGTCCATGCTGGTTGTTCCTGATCACCTTGCTCTCCCCTCTAGGTGCTTCACAATAGATTCTTTGAAGACTTTCTCCATTATCTTTCCAAAGTCAAAATGACTGATCCATATTTTTTTTTATCCTCCTCCTTTCATTTGTCAAAGATTGCCACTATATTTGCCTTTTCAATCATCCAGGACCTTACTCAACCTCCATGGGTTCTCATAGAGGATATGTGGCAAGGGAAAATGTGTGGCAAGGAAAATCTTTACACTCCTTGCACACACACTCCTTAAATTAGTATTGAGCTTACTGAAGTCCTGTGACTCAGTTATCCCCTGCATGAAACTCCCACTTCTGCCAAGAGAAGCTGCATGAATATAACTGATGAGATAAGTGTGTTCTTCGAAACTCAGACTGCCATTATCCCAGCAGGGGTAGTAGTGCAGGGATTACTAACCACTCAGGATGAATTCTACTGAACAGAATCAAGCACATTCCCTTGTTGCCAGAGAAAGACAGCTGTTTTATAGCTATGGTTAATCACAGACCATGACCAGAAACATTCACACCAGATGCAGAAGAGTAAAGATTACTGCTGCTTTTGGAAGGAAAGGGATAAAGCCCTTGCTGTGGTTATTTAGTGATTTCTTTCCTCCTTGGGGTTTCCAGTGGCACTTACCTCCCCAAATACTCTGAGTGAAAGAAGCAAAGATTTCATATCTTCACTGGCTAATACTTGTCTTTCTCCTTTCAGGATATGTGGAAATGAGAGACTGCAATTCTCATGTCTGTATTTGGATTTGGGTTAGAGGACAATCATAGACTGCTCACCCCAGCTGAACAGTCTAAAAGCTGCTAAACCAAGCAGTATTTAGCTAAATGGGAATCACTGCTAGTGTTTATGTAATTTTATATGTCTTTTGAGGTGGGAAATCCATGAAGCCACAATAGTTTATACCAGCTGAAATTCTGGAAACAGACAATCACCTTTGGCTAACTTTGTATAATCATAAAAATGTTCATGGAGGCAGGCACAAAGCAAAAGTAAACAGATGTTCCTATCTTTTGTCACACCACAAATGTCCAAATTCATGGCTGCAATGGAAGATAGTAATGATTTATGATACTTTATTGCAGCAGACATCTATTTGCTTATGGTAGGAGAGTGTGGGTAGCTTAGAGCCCCCATCACCACTGACTCTTTTCCAAGTCATGGTAAGTCACTGGATTGTACATGTTTGATTTCATCTTCATACTCACTGCTCCTTTCTTTTCCATTTCCAATCATTCGTGTTTCTTTAACAACCTTAAATGCCTGGCAAATATCAGGGAAAGGGGCCCTAAACAGTTCATCCAAAATCCATCTGTCAACACTTCTCTCACCCTGTTGCACATTATTATTGTGCCCCACCTTCCATGAGGTGAGGTTGAACCAGGTTGCCTTATGCCTCATCTGTGTATAAATTTTTAGAGGATCCCAGAACTCATGATAAGACCCCGCCAGTTCCGGTCATAAGTGGTGGCTAATTAACACATGGATCCTTTGTGGGGCGTATCTGGCATACGCACACATGCTGAGCAGTGCTGAGCTGTGGAGTCACCATGGTTTGAAGTGTTATTGACTCTGGTGAGGCCAAGGCCAATGAACTATATGGTAAATCATGAGCTTTGGCTTTGGAGTAATATCCAGCATGTATTTACTCCCCCAAAATGGCTGCCAAACCATGTGGAAGAGGATATTCCACAAGGACCTACAGAAAGAGCACAGAGACTTGAACTGGCAAGTAGCCCACAATGCACTCTCAGTGCAGGCAAAGCATTATCTATATGGGTAGAGAAACTAACCATACTGTCCCAGGGAAACCTGTCTATGGAAAGCAGACAGTCAACCATCTCCTGTGGTTTTGTCCTTTTACCAAAGGATGTAGAAGAAAGTGTTTGAATTACTTAAGATGGTGACAGGGATCAACTTAAGATGGTGACGGGGCATGCTGAAGGGGAGGTAGGAGGCACGCATTTGCCCATAAGGCTGGGGGTGTTGGGGGCACCCCACGTGACACCTCGCTGGTTTTACCTCCGTTCCAAGGTGGAAGTAGGCAGCCTCCCATAACTGAACTTAAGAACAAAGATGTGGCAGGCCAGTAGAGGGTGCTGGACCACCTTAACTGACACAGCAGGGGGTGCTAGTGAGCTCACGGCCGCTCGCAGGCCCCACTCCATGACAGGACCATTAGAAATAGAAGTGCTGCAACCTCCATGTGACCTTCTTATATTGGGCAATATAGCAGAGAACTGGAATGTCAGACAAAAGGTTTGAATGGTACCTGGAAACCACTGGGAAAGAGCCAAATGGAAAAAAGACAAAGTCAAATAATCTGTCTTGCATATTGTGGGGGAGGAAGCCCTGGCTATTCATAGCATCTTTATCTCTGAAAAATGTCTAAATATAGAATTAAGTGAAACACTCTTCAAATCTGATGGGTACTACATGCTAAAAAAAAGAACAAGACTCTTGAAAGATGGAGATTTATGTGCAGGGAAAAGACAGTAAAAATTATAGATGGGTATGTTACTGAACTAGAGATGGACTAAGAAATGTGCTTTTGGGAACTTGACAGAATCTTTGATTAGAGAGAGAATTATTTGTGGCATTGTCGCCACACTGCATTACAAGAAAGGCTACTGCATGCGGGAGACCTGTCCCTTGAAAAGAGTGTCCAAAAGTGCGAAGCAGCAGAAATTGTGAAGGCTGAGACTGCAGAACTAAATACACCAAAAGGGGATGTTCATGTAGTAGGTATGAAAAAAAAAATGTTGCCAGAAAAAGACCACTTCAGTGTGGAATTTTCTGCTGGTAAGAAGTCATCTTAAAGTGGAATTTCCATAGGCAAGGAGAATGCTAAGGAAGAGAGGGCAAGAATGGAGGAAATAAGGAAGGCAGGAGTGCTGCATTTGGAAAGCATTATTCTAACTGTAATCAGAGGAACCATTTTGATAGGTGCTGTAGATCCCAAATACAAAAAAGCTCAAGTATGTATAGTTGAGAGGATACCAGGAAAATTTTTATATAAATATGGTAGAATCAAGCAAAATCGATTAGAGGGATTGGATTATGCCAGTGGAAGTGCAAGGAACAACTGTTTCATTTAAACTGGGCACTGAAACTCAGGTTAATATTTAACCAGAACATTAATAGAGAAAATTAAAATTAAGATCAAAAGTGAGCACAACAAACATCAAAATTACTGTCTATCCAGAAACAAATATACCAGTAAAAAAGAGATGCACTGCTAGCATCCAATATAAAAATAGAATATGCAAATTTCCATTCATCATGGTATGGAAGGAGGTGACACCAATTTGGGGGCTGGCAGCTCATGAAACACTGAACCTAGTTATGTGTGCATTTGCAATACAAGAAGACACAATGTTTATGCCTCCTGATGATCCTCTTGGTTGTTACAGCCCAAATGTGGACAGTCTTCTTAGGAAGAAACCAAATTGTTCCAGAACAATCATGTCCTTATTGGAAGAGATGTACCTATGGACACAAATTCAAATACTATGATTCAGAAAGAGAAAAATCAGCCTCAGCAATCTGTAGGTAATGAACTTTGTGCTATGTGCAGAAGCACAGCTGGCAAAAGCATAAATCAGCTGGATCTCAGCAAAAGGACTCAAGTCATTCATGACTTGGAGCAAAACTTTCCACCAAAAAACAAATTAGGAGCTTGATCTGATACTTCATCAGTCTTTGAAAGTAAAATGCCCCAAAAAGACTCACAGAGCACATCCAGACGAGCACATACATGCCTCTTGTAGCCTCTCAAAGCCATTTGAACAAAAAACATTCCCCATGTTGCAAATTTACAGTGAGGGGGCAAAATTAGACGCTTGGATGTCCATGGGTCGAATAATACCTCAGCCAAAAAATGTGGGGTAGGGCCTGGTACAGGACTAAGGCAACCAGAAGCTGGGTCCTCCACAAAAATGCTATGGTAGCCAGCCAGAGCATCTCCATGGCTGGCCCTTGCCCCAGTGCTGAAGCACACTGCCTCTGAGGACAGAGAGTTAGGATTTGGGAGATGGTCCCACAGTTTGGGCACAGTTAGCATGGGGGAAGGAGAGGGTGGTTGCCTACTGCTCCACAAAAACTTCACTGTTTAGTTCTTATCTTTCACATATGCCTGGATTAATTGAACCTGGTGATTACTACAGGCACTTTGTACCACTTCTTTTATTTCAATTGATTTTGGGAAGGGTAACTTAAAGCTGGTGAAGAGTACAAGTTTGGTAGTACTCAAAATGCAGTATCCATCTATCTACACAAGAAAAATAATAGTCACTGTCTCTCCAAAGTAACTTGAAAAGGTTATTTATTTCCATATGCAGTAATTCAAGATGCTGGCCACCTCATCCGCCATGGTGACAAGCCCTGCTGCTGCTAAAATCAATGGTAAAACTCCATTTAGGAGTAAGAAAGGACTTCCTATTTTAAAACAATATTTCATCACATCACAATGGATGCTTCTGCTTTCTAAGATTGAGGCATCCCTTAGAAATCCAGTCTACATGATGCCTTGCCAGTCAAACCTAAATGCACTAAGCAGATATCAATGTAGCGAAAATCCAGCTGAATATAACATGGTGTCTGGCTTTTTAAACGCACCTAAGTTATGTGACTAACAAAAGAGACACAAAGAACATATTGTCAAGAGAAAGCATGCACAGAACACTGCTGCTAGCACATTTCATTTTGCTAGAAATAAGATCACGTGTGAATCTCTTAATGAAGTATTGCACAGGTATTAAGATATTACACAAATCCTTACAGCCCAAATAGAACTGCTATGCACTGAAGGGCACCACTAAAGTTGTTTTCCTTGTGAAACTGCAACGGATTATTACACTAAGGAAAACTATCATATCTAAATGAAAACTTTAAAGCAGTTTAAATCCTCCAACCCCCTCTTTCTTGATATCCCTTACTATTGGGAACTTTGCCCTATGCTTTAGAATTACCAATGAAAGTCTTCGCTCATTTTAAAAAATGATGACTACCTACAGCTCCTATTTACTTTAAATCAGAGATTTAAATTTTCAATGATTCTGAAAAAACAGGCGCAGATCTGTCTTTGAGCCAATGTTCCATCCTTTTTGGGCATCTCTCTGCCTAAGCAATGATGTCATAATGCATGAAAATAACTATGTTATTCTTAACAATAGATCATAATCCATAAGTACAACACCACTATGTCACCACAGATTCTACAAGAAATAGATATGAGTTTGGGAGACAGAACACAAAGACAGGCTGATGGTAGAAAAGGAGATATTAAAAGAAAATATGAGGTTAGAAAGAGAGGGTACTTCCTAAGAAAAGGAAGAGGGTAACAGAAGAAAAACAACAACAAATAATCTTGGGGGAAAAAAAATCAAAACATATTGGGATGAAATATCACTCTGACCTCTTATCAGCCCTCTTTTCCCTCTCTCCACCTTCTCAGTATTGTGGATGGTCTGGGATTGAACCAGGATGAGAAAAGGCGTAACTAGAGCATACTGCATTCCAGTGATCTGCATTCCAGTGATCCTGTGTTAACAAAATCACCACAGAAGAGCCACCCCAACTGAAATAAGTCCTACCAACCTGGAAGCTGTGTTATCTTGCACTAACCTTCCAGATGTCTCTTTGACTGGTAGAAAAGTAGTAGAAAACCACTTCTGCTTTTTCATTCCTCTAGGTGTTACGAAGACCTAGTACTTTATATTACATTTGAAGGATTCGGATGCTAAAAAATACATGAGGCAATATAGGGAAGAAAAGGAAAGTGAAGAAAGAAAACCCAAAGCAACAGCTGCATAGTAAATTGTGGTATTTATTATTATTCTTAATAGAAAGTTCAAAAACTTCAGGTAGGAAATAAATGCTGGTCTTCCGGTGGGGAAACAAAGTTCAATAGCATGAATAATTCATGAGACCTTACATACTATTAATGACCATACCATGTACAGTAATTGTAAGTCAATTTTACCCATAAGACAAGGTTTCAAGGACACACATGCTGAGACTACAAAGCTGAATACTCATACACTGGTGCTTGGGCTATTTTAATTGTGAAGTACTTCTGTGGAGTGTTTACCTGAATATTATTTTGTGGTTTTCAAAGCCAAAGCAGCAAACCATTTTTCATAGATAAGAATATTTTATTCCTTGGTTTTTTCTCTCTCAATCCCATTATCAGTATCACAATTACACCAGAACTGCTAATAAGGAAGTGGAATGAAACAACAATATAGAATACTGGCTAGGTGCCAAATCATGCCAAATGGCCAAATCATGCCAAATGACTATTTTCTCACCTTCCCAGTCTTACAAAGCAAAATTATTTTGATATAGCTTTACTGAAGACGTGTGCTGGTAATAGAAAGTAACAGGGTTCAATATGGGTAAGTGAAGCTCAGACTTCTGCAATGAGGTTTTCCAGCCCTAACCTACCATCCCATTATCATGAAAACACTTCCACCCATCACAAATAAGAAAAAAAAAAAGAATAAAGAAACATTTATGTTAGACAAAGCTGAGAAGACCATTGAATTCCCTTTATCTGTCACACTTAAGATGGAGCTACTAAAACTGTACTGTTAATTTCACCCAACTAATAGCACTCCATAACCTTTAATGACTTATCCTGTTCCCTCTGATGAAATCAACCTAAACCTTCTTATTGATCTTCACTATCCCTAAGAGATGCAGTATAGATCAAAGAAATAACAGCACACACGGTCAAAATGGTCAGTGCTTTTTCAACTGCACAACACATTCCATTGTCAGATGGGAGTAGCAGTTGAGTTTCTCCTACAAATACCAGTAATTTTTACCTTTATCCAATGGGTACAACTCTTCAGTATAAAGTTCATGCTTACAGTACTAAGATGTTTGATACAATAGGAAATAGAAAATAACCTTTTTCTTCTACTCCATTCATGCTATCTATGCCAGTAGCATTAAACTGATGCAACTTTATTCTTTATATCATATACTTAGATGTCTTGGACTGGGACATTGGTATATACCATATTGTCACCTTCAAACTTCGGGCTATGTGCATTTTTCAAGCTAATCTCATAGAGCTTTTTTATTTAAAAGAAATTAATTAATTAGTTGATAGAAAGCTACTTCTTCTATATGACTTGTCTCATTCATATCCTTCAAAGCCATATGCCATTCTAGGTTATATTGCAACAGTACAATATATCATTGTATACACCCTTCCCAGAGTATGTCTCTTAGTAGGTCCACTGATATATTTAACATAATTACAGTAAATCAACACTGGACAGCTTTTGAATAATGCATCAAGGTGAGCCATATATACAAAAGCTAAAGCTCTCAGAGTTGCTCTTTGTCTTTGCAGAGTTGTCTTTCCTAGGTTAGAAACTGTTACATGCTAGTAGCTAGCCCTGATAACTGTACCAATGCAAACACTCGGGCTAGGGACAGACATTCAAAAAGCCTGAGCCTGAATTGATTCAATCTTTGCAGGTTAGTATAACACAGCTAGGCTGAACTGGTTTGAAACCAGACAGACGTTCTTTCTGGACTGAGGAAATTCAGGCACAGCCTGTAGTGGCTCAAGCTAAAGCAGCCCTCCCAGCCCTTCTGCAGAGAGCTGAGGTGGGGGGTGGGGGGCATGGCCAGGCCCCAGGAGGACTCTCTCATTAGGGAGGTCTGCCTGCACAGTCCCAGGCTTTTCCCGCTGGCTGCTCAAGGGGCAGGGGTGTTGCCAGCCCCCAGCCCTGGGCTAGCACTTTGAGGCAAGGCAAGGCAAGGCAGTAGTGGGGAGGGTGCAGTGCATTCATCTGTTGATGATACAGAGCTTTTCAATCTCCTTCCCTACTTTGTCATACTGTCTGCGGCAAACTGGCAGGTGAGCACACTAGCTGGGGGCTGATAGCAATAACAGTCTTTATCACCTGAATAGCAAAACAGCCCCTCTCCATTACTTCAGACTTCTTAAACAGCTTACCAGCTGACCTGCTGATTAGCTTCAAACAGCCCTAAGCAGTCACTGTTCTGTCTCCTTGCCCCAGTGAAACTGGAGAGAGAGAGAGTGAGAGACACACAGAAACACCTCTTGGTATTAGCTAGTGTGCCTAGGGTCCCTGGAGCTGGGGACCCTGCTGTGGGAGATAGGAGGGAGAGAGGAAGGGGGGGATTTCCTGCCTGAGCAGTGAGGGGCGGGGGGGGGTGAGGGTGGTAGAGCAGGTGGAAGCTAGGCAGACCCTGCTGTGTCTGCAGTATCTGCTGGATCCTTACACAGCATTAGCTAGCATACCACATGTTGGCTATGGCCCATGCTGTGGCAGAGAGGAGGTAGGGATCCCTGCTTAAGTAGCGAGTGGTGACGGGGCAAAGGGAAGAGGGCATATGGAAACCTACAGAGCCTGCCGTGCTTGGAAGTCTCTGCCAGAGCTCTGGTCAGGGAGCAGAAGGGAGGGGCCAACCCTGCTGTGGAGCAGAGAGCATGCTGGGATGCTGAGGGACTCTGCTTTAACTTAAACCAGCAAGGGGTCTGGGACAGACATCCCATAAAACAGTTTGTGCCAGATCAGTTAAGTCTGATAAACCTGGTTGAATGTAGTATCTCAAACCAGTTTCAGCCATTTTCAAACTGGTTTATATGCACTGAACATCTGTTCTGTTACAGGTTTTAACTAGTTGCTGATTACTTAAACCGGTTTATGTGTAATGTCTCTCCCTAGCCCCAGAATACACTAGTGTAACATATCCCAGTTTGAAAACAGGGGCTTGCATTCATGTATTCAAGGCAAGTCTTGAGGCAAGGCAAGGTTCTAGGCAAGTCTACACCACCTGAGGACCATGTTATGGAATACTGCAGTGAAACACAGCACACACACCAAAATGGGAGCTCAGACTGGTATGTGTCCAGTACCACAGCATAATGGCTTTGCTTTTCTGTCTACTTTCCCATAAGAAGCAATCTGGTTGCCAGGGAATAACAAGATATAAACAAGTATTTGTATATGTCCATACCACATGGTCATTTCATAGATTTCATAGACATCAGGGCTGGAAGGGACCTCGAGAGATCATCGAGTCCAGCCCCCTGCCCAAAGGGCAGGAAGTCAGCTGGGGTCATAGGATCCCAGCAAGATAAGCATCCAATCTACTCTTGAAGGTGTTCAATGGAGGTGCTTGAACCACCTCCGCTGGCAGACTGTTCCAGACCTTGGGGACTCAGACAGTAAAGAAATTCTTCCTTATGTCCAGCCTGAAGCGGTCTTGCAGGAGTTTGTGACCATTCGACCTCGTCATCCCTTGGGGCGCTCTGGTGAACAAACGTTCCCCCAGATCCTGGTGGTCACCCCGATAAACTTATAGGTGGTCATCAGATCACCCCTGAGCCTGCGCTTTTCCAGGCTAAAGAGTCCCATGGCTCTCAGCCTGTCATCGTAAGATCTGTTTTCCTGACCTCTGATCATGCACGTGGCTCTCCTCTGGACTCTCTCAAGCTTCTCCACATCCTTTTTGAATTGTGGAGCCCAAAACTGGACGCAGTACTCCAGTTGCGGCCTCACCAAGGCCGAGTACAAGGGGAGAATGACGTCCCGGGATTTGCTCAAGAAGCATCTATGGATGCAAGCCAGCGTTTTGGTCGCTTTATTAGCCGCAGCATCGCATTGGAGGCTCATGTTCATCTTGTGGTCAATGATGACCCCCAAGTCTCTTTCTTCTGTAGTGCTATCCAACGTAGCACTGCCGAGCCTATAAGGATGCTGCAGGTTTTTCCTCCCAAGGTGGAGAACCTTGCATTTTTCGGTGTTAAACACCATCAGGTTCTCGTCTGCCCATTTGCTGAGCTTGTCCAGTTTTGGCATTTTCAGTGAAATCAATGTGTTTACTTGTTAAGTAAGGTCCTATCCTCCTGATGTTTCAGTATGAAAATTTGGCCCGAAATAATTTATGAAAGGCAGCAGAGGCAGAAGAATACTGTATTTGCATAAAGGAAGACAAAATATATTCACCATTTGCTTCCAGAGACTTTTGGTAGAACTTTCATTTATTGTCTTGGTTCTTAAACAGTATTTTTTAATTTTTTTATATATATATTTATATATATAAAATCAGGCAAAGGTGTCTTTGTAGAATTTCAGCCACCTCTGACGGGAAAAGGGCAGCCAAAGCTAGAGCTGAACTGCTGCCATCCCTAGCCAGGTACTTGAATCCAGGACAAGGCTTTTTTTCTCCCATGTTTTTTGAAGGAAAAAAAACTTGGATTTGAGCAAATACAGTATTCTTCCGCCTCTGCTGCCTTTCATAAATTATTTTGGGCCAAATTTTCATACCGAAACATCAGGAGGATAGGACCTTACTTAACAAGTAAACACATTGATTTCACTGAAAATGCCTATAGAGCAAAGTACCATTAAATAAGAGCAAACATGTGTCCAGATCACAGCCAAAATGTGACTGTAGTGCATACAGGCATACCTGAAGCAGCTTGAAACAGGCTGGCTTGGACACTGGCAACAATGTGCATGCTGCAATATAGTGTTCAGCATGTGCAGCATTCAGTAGAGGCTACAAAATCCACCTGAGAAGATGAATAAATACTCATGCAGGTTGTCTGCACTAAGATCTATATTACCATGATGACTAAGGTGTTATCTGTACTTGAGCTATCTACAAGCTGTAGGAATATCTTCCCATTAGCCTAAGTTCAAAATGTTACCTGAGATGGTCATGGATCCTGGAAGTGAGGAAACACCTGCCCCCCCCATCAAAACACTCCATTTCACTGAGCCAAGTCTCATGAAGAAGAACAGTGCATTTCTGGAGTTACTTGCCTCTCAAGTCTCTCTTCAGAAGCTGTGGCACACACAGAATGACAAAGTCTTTTAGTAAAGGCATGCACACCAGTTGGTGTTCCTACATAAACAGCAAACAGGACTAATAAGGATTTCCATGCTGTGTGTCAAGTACCTCAAGACCAAAAAAAGCAATGATCCCTCCCCCACCAAAAAATAAAAAGTAAATTAAAAAGCAAACCAATTAAACATATCTCAGTTGTCTTTCTTTAAACTGTCATTGAGGGCTTCACAAGAAGGAACAGGCAGCAAGTGAGATACTGTAACACAGCAACTGTTAATTAACGTACTATACTCAAAAACTTGAAATTCAGCCATGACTTCAGCAGCTGTGCTGAAATTGATTTTCCTCACCAAGGAAAAGTTCATGTTATGACACCACTGTAAATTATTTAGAACATGGTTCCATTTGAAAGCAGACTGAAGAGAATGCCATTGTGGTGGTCTATATTTATTGTTTCTCAGTGGCTGCCAGATCAGATACCCTCAGTTACAAGTAAAAAAGATTATTTTTAATAACTGACAGCCCTGAAAACTCAGTGTGGGCTCAAAGAGTCAAATTTCCTTCCTAGGCATTGTAACTACTAATAAACACACAGACTAAAATTATATTCTCAGTTATACCTACACTAACCAAAGTGACACTTTTTCCTGCCACAGGTCAGAGTCAATGATCCATTGGGGTCCCTTTTGACCCTAGTATCTATGAATCCATGTACTCATCTATAACTGTGTGATCTTGTTAGCTTATAGTGGGTTTACCCACATGAAACTGAGAGAATCAGCTGAAGTTTCCGTGTAATCAAAGACTAAATTTGATTTGTTTTTGGAAAAAAAAAGAGTCCTATACAGGCAGTCCTCGAGTTACAACATTTCACACTTACAACATTTATAAACTGACACCCTGTTTCAACTTTACAATGCCAGTTTTGACTCCCAGTGCTTGATCCGATGCAATGCCATGCCAGAGAACAAGTTTGCAGCATCACTCATTTCCCTGGAGAACATCTGTCCAACCTTCCTTGGGCAATTTCTTTTAGAAAGCAGATAAGACTCCAGAAAAACCTGCAGCCAAGACTCCTGAGAAGACTCCAGCCAAGAACCCTTCAAAAAGTCCAGCAAAGTCACCTCAAAGAAGTCCTTCCAAATTAATATGATTGCTACTTACAATACAAATATATTAATGTAGTTATATTACTCATCTATAATTGATCGAGTACAAAATTTCAGGGTATTTTTGGTGGAAAAAAGGTATCAGGCCTTGGTTCAGGAACCAATCCCCCATTTATAACATTGTGTCTTATGAGAAAATTGGTTCCAAGTTACAACGTTTTGACTTAAGACGCAGTTTTCAGGAACCAGTTGTGTCGTAAGTCCGAGGACTGCCTGTACAGCTCTCAGGCTGAGTTTGCTGAGCTAGCTGTTTTTGAAAAAGAAAGATTAAATTTGATGTGAAATGAACCTCAAGCCCACAATACTATTTTTCAAAGAAAAAATGCATTTTAAGAGGAGAGGGATGCATTTTGCTAGGAAATTATCAAATTCTACTTCTTTCTTAAGGACATAAACAAAAGGGACTGTTAGGTGTAAAACAGTCATAATCCTAGAAGACACACAGCAGGCAATTCTACGATGTACCAAATAAGGATTTCAATGGGGACCATGCTTGAGCTAGAGGCATATCCTGGTTTATACTTTTGTATCACCTGCACTGAGCAGCAGCCAACCGTTATTCTTGTCCTCACATTAATGGATGGTGGCTCTCTAATGGGGCCAAACAATGTGCACAAGACCTCCTTACCCTCTAGTGCTAGTCAGGTGAACCATTGGTAGCAGTACAGTAGGGAGGGCAGGCTTGATATAGGCCAGCAGGACAGTACTGCTTCTCTGACATGCATCAGACAGAACGTTTTATACTCCATGTAGGTACTGAACAGAATACAAGCTCCTGTTGACAAGAAGACTGAGAGAAACAGTAGTTCTCCGAAACAATCATAGTATGCTGTTAATTCCCGATCTAACTCTAATGAAGGAAATAACCAAATACTGAATATTTAATAAAGCATGTCTAGAAACAAGTAGTTACAGATTTTCCTTAAACTAGAAATCCCTCAAAATCCTCTTTGGGGGAGCTAGAGCCTGGGGCCAGCAACTGTGCTGTCCCCAGCAGTATAAAAAGCTGCCCTGTCCTGGTCCCATCAGTACAAAAAGCTACCCTGTCAAGTAGCTCAGGGCTACTTGCTCTTGAGCTTTTGGTGCACAGCCAATTGGTACCTGGAGACACTACCCCTTGTGCCAGCTGGACTGCTGATGCAGCCCTGAGAGTTCCTTGCAACCTCTGCAGCAGTCTGGCAGGGGGGGATGCTGCCTGGCTGTGACCTGCTGGGCACCTGCCAGACCCAGATAGGGCTGCACAGCCAGTAGAGGCATCTTCCCCTCTGGGCCAGCTGCCGGTGGGCTATGGCTGCAGAGTTGGCCTCTGTGCAGCACTACTGCCATGTGTGTCCCCTGCCCAGCCATCTAGGCAACTATTGCCAAGAAGATGTTCCCAGTGTGGTGGCCTGTTTTGACCTGTCAAAGCATGTCCTCTTGGCCCCAATTGGCCATGAGGTCAGCCACCTCCAGCTGGGTCCAAGGTGCAAGTTCTGAGCAGGGCTCGGGGGGCAGGCATGGGATGAGGACGGGTAGGGCAGCAATTGGGGGGCAGGCAGGGTGAGTCATTGGTGTAGCTTGGGGGACAGTCAGGAGATGGGGCAGGAACCTGGGTCCAGCGGCCTGCAGTTGGTACGCTGCCTGTTCTGCATGGGCAGGCAACATACTTCAGTACCGGGGCAAGGGCCAACCATAGAGATGCTGTGGCAGACTTCCAGAGCATCTCTGTGGATTACCCAGCCTCTGGTTACCTCAGGGCACAGTCCGGGACTGCCCTGCTTTTTTTTCCTCTGTGAGTTTTTTTGACCCCTGGAAATGCACAGGTCTAATTTTGCCCCTGTTCTGCAAATCTGGCCTTTGAGACACTACAAAAGGCACATGTGGGCTCCTCTGGATGTGCCCATGATGTCCCAGATCTGCTTTCAGCAAAAAACAAAAACAAGTCACTGCAGATTGACTGGTACTGTGTAAACCCCTGCAGACAAATCCAAGTCTCAATTTAAGCTCGGTCCCTACAGCAGTCACTCAAAAGCCCTTTCCTGCGGGACAAGGCCAACCAGCATAAAATGGTGATATCCATTTTAAAAATTCATGGGTGGGATTTTAAAAAGACAGCATAGACTAGATTTTCCTTCATCTGAAGTTAACTGAAGATACTAGTGAGTAAAGGTCAGTGCAGAACATTTACTAAAATCCCACTTGAAAAGTAAACTCTCTCTCACCAGAGTTATTTCTGTTTTTCCTAAACAGGACAAGACACATCAGTCTGAAATCCTTAAGTTGTTGAGCTGCTAGTCCTCTTGTACATAGTCACACTACCATGTTGTAAGAAAGAATAAGAGAATAGGTGTGGTGATCATTGGGTTCAACAGAAGACAGTCAGGCACGAACAGGAAGAAATAAACAACAGCTCCCTACTGTGGAGCAGCAGACACACCTCTGCAGTTCCTCTGTCTCTAACCAACCAGCTACTAACTGAGGTACCATTTCTTAAATCCTAACTTTTTCAGTCTTCTAAGCTAGGGAGCATTTCAAATTACAATTTTTATCACTGCAATAGGCACAAGACAAGGGGGTGGGGGGGACGGGGAGTTTGGAATCCCGATTAGGGAAGAAAGAAGGAATTAAGAAGCCTACAACCAGAGCTTGCTATGGGGGTAACATAAAACTATCTATCTGCCTTCTTAAGGAAAGATCTTGGTCACATTCCATCTCGCTGAACATACCAGAAAGGATGTAGATAGCAGACAGAATAGGAGGGCTAAGACACCACATGCCAAACCAGATCTAGATAGTTACCCTCAGCACAACTGGGCAGACTGTTATTTAACTTGATAATTCAGCAACAAACAAAAGATTCCCAGCGCACTGTCCAAAAACTTAACAAAAAAAAAATTGAAAAAATTAGGACATTCAGTATTAACATACCACATAATGCTTTGCTCACCTTCCACCTATAGACTAGAAAAACCCTCAAACAACTACCTTTTCCAATCTACATATCTAGTATGGACTGCTGACTCCCTACTACACTTGCCCACACTCTGCATATTAGTCTGCCACCCCTGGATGCAAGCCTGACACTCCTTCAAGAGACTGATAAAGAAACCAGCAAGTATCAGTTAAGTTTGTGGGGCATTTATACATGTACTCCAGTAGGCAGAGGGCTCTTTAAACAGAGTGGCTCCAAGAGCTGTTCTAATTAAAGCACCCAGGACATGACATATATCCACATCGCCGTGCTGAAAAATTGTGGTGGGAGAGCTTTAACTAAAACGCATCAAACAAGCTTTATTTCAAGCACCCCTGCCACCATTTTTCAGCACAGGGACATGGATACACATGACACTGGAGTCTGCTGGAGCACAGTAATTACCACACTCCAGCAGACTTAATTAACTGAATCTGCTTCAACATGCTGTAATTATAGCTTTGACGTACATAGGTGCCCTGAGTATCTGAATTCAGTGGAAGTAAGCGTGTTCTAGGCTCAAAGAACTAGGAAAATTGGAAACCTAGGGATCGTATACACGTGCGTGGAAATCCAACACATCAGAGCAGACTGAATTAATCGAGTCTGCTGAAGCACAACATCTGACACATTTCGGCAGCCTTCTGCGTCACATATATCAGCACCTCAGAGCATCTCCATGCTGAAAAAATAGCAGTGGGGCATTTTGAAATAAAACATGTTTGATAAGCTTTAGTTCAAAGCATCCCACTACCATTTTTTCAGCACAGGGATGCGCAGGGACACTGATTTATGTGACGTGTGGGCGCTTTTGATTAGCGCAGCTGCTAATTAAAACCCCCAGTTCCACAACCCACAACACATGCAAAAATGCCCCTACAGACTTATCGGAGTTTACCTCATCTATTTCCTCAAGGGTTTTACCATTTAACACAGATGCTCTAGAAGAAATCAAACCTATTTTGATTTTTATTCTGGCTTATTTTCTTGTTCTTACTGCCTGTATGGCTGAGCTTATGCTGCAGCAGACATCCAAACTTTCCACCTGACCTTAATTTAAAGCATGCATCCATAATGAAACCATGGGACAAATATACAAAGAGAACTCAACAGACTTAAAAGATACTTGTCTAGTAGGCACATGTCTGTGTAGGAGGTGGAAAGAAACATTGCTAAATATGTCTCCTCTCCTGTGAATACTCATAACACCACCCCATCCAAAAATATAGACTAATGAGGAAATTCTGTGCAGATCAATATGAAGAGCAATGCCTCCACTACACCAATTTAAGCAAAGGGTCACCCCTGCATCTGCTCCAATATTTTCTTCTAATGACTCTTGCTATCAAAAACATAATTTTCTGTGTTTGTATTTAACCAGTAGTTATATTCATTTCAGAATGCAACTTGGATCTCTCTTGCTGCATATGTGCTGAGAAGCAAACACATGTAACTACTTTGAACTACAAGGAAGTTGCAAGAATGGAACCAAGAGAAAAAAACAAGTTAGAGGAAGGGTAGGTCAGTGGGATGAATACTACACTAGAAAGGAGAGAGTCTTTGCCTTCAGTGAAAAAACTGTCCCACTACTTTTTGTCTATTTTATCTGATAAATATTCAGTGCAAGGTACAAAAAGACCATTGAGGGTAGGGACCAGAATGAATGGTCTGATCCTGTCAGGGCAGTATCCATCTTACTGTTCTCCTTCCTCTCTTCCTTTTCCTCCTATTCCAAAGAGGGGAAAATAATCCAAACTGTGCCTAAATGCCAAATATTGAAGTTTTACAGCTAAATATTACCACTTAGGATTTAGGACTCAACGCATGCAGAAACTGAAAAGGCTTCTCACTTTTTAAGATGGTCTTTCCATATCAGGTTCACTAGGCCATAAGTATACAGCCACTGGCCATGGTATACCTAAATATAGAGCATGTTGGTCCTCAGAGTTATCAATCTAGCACCTTTCAAATCCAGTAAATTCTCTCTGAATAAATGTTTAAACATGTGGATGAAAACCCTCTTTTACGCATCTATGGAGCAGATGAAAGACATTCATATTTACATCAGATTTCCAGCAATTCCTTCTTGACCGATTAGAATAACTCTCTCAAGGGATGGCAATTAATTCGTTCTCCATGCTATTTAATCCTTGACCTTTCTTTACAAAATACATTTACATAACGTGTGCTATCTGACCTCTTTCAATTATATCTTGAGGGCCTTGCAAGATTAAATATTGTCTACAGGAAAAAAGTGACCCAGCTACTAAAATTAATGCTATTAGGTGCCAAAGCTGTTTAAAGAAGGCAGTTGTTTAACTCATGATTTTTAGAATTGATGTTGAATAAGACATAATTTAACCAATATTATGAATATCATTTTAACTGCTTTAAGTATGTTCAACTATGCATAAGTATTTCATAAACAAACTCTATAGTACTTACTTACATTGTGCATAAATTGATTCATACGCTAAAAGCATAAATTGATTCACAGTCTAAAACGGTCCAATGTCTTCTCTATTTAAGTAGTCTAGAATGTAAATTTGAAAACGCTGCGACAATTTTGTGCGATGTTTAAAACCCACATCTAGGAAGCCATTTAAAATGTGTGTCTAACTTTAAGGTGATTAAATAGTCCCACTGAAATCAGAATAACCACTAAAATCAAAGCAGCAGTTCTCAACCTTTTTAAAGTGGCTAGCCCTGTTCATAACCCCAAATTTCTCTCACACAAGTTCTTACCTTGCCATATTGACAAGTTATTTCATTTTTTTAGTTACATATCTACACTGGCCACTGACTGTCACTTGGCAGGTGTGGCACGCGTGGTGTGCAGCACCACATCTGCATGCCACACATCCATGCTCATCTGGAGGCACCCGATCATTCTAAGTGTTTATAGGGCCCTTATCAGTGTGTCAGGGGTACAACTCGGACAAAGGCCATTGGGGCTTGACCACGGAAGTCAGAACCCAGGGGGATTAAAAACAGACAGGGGCACAGAAGCAAGGGTTACAGCTAAAGTCAGAGGATTAAAAGTCAGAGGTTTTTAAGGCCTGACTTGACAAAACCCTGGCTGGAATCATCTAACTTAGGATGGTCCTGCTTTTAGCAGGAGATTAGACTAGATGACCTCCTGAGATCCATTTCCATCCCTTATTTTATACAATTCATTGATTAATCAGCAGGCATGTCAGAAGGCCAAGGCTGCAAGGGATGAAGGTGCAGGCAGTCATTCTGCATACAACCACAAGCCAGAGGGATTCAGGAACAGGAGGCAGGGACCCAGATGAGAGTCACTAGCCAGGGGGTCCAGAGACCAGGATGTGGGCAATCACCAAGCTAAGTCACAAGCCAGAAGCTGGCTATCAGAGGGCTGGGATTTGGAACACAGTCTGGAACAAAAGGGGTCAAGGAGCCAGACAGACAGTCTGGAAGAAAAACCAGGAACAAGGCTGAAGTCAGGAAGTAAGACCAAGAGAACAAGAAACCAGGAACAAACAAAAAAAAAATGCAGGACCTAGGACTAAACAGGCAGGGATCAGAGACTAGGACATGGGGAATCAAAAGTAGTTACCATGAAATTAAGAGCATAGAATCAAGACCCCAAGACTAGCCAAGGAGACATTTTTCCTGTTGAGCAGCCTACTAAGCTTCAAACAGCTACTGAAAAGAAGCAGGCAGTCACACCCATTCAGGCAACTGGGGACAGCTGAGACTAGCTAGGTCACTGGCAACTAGCCCCTCTCAGTAACCAGAGCCAGCTGGGAGAAATTTAGCCTGCTTTCAACCCTAACTCCTTACACATAGTATCTGAGCACTTCTCAGTTCACAATGCATTTTTCCCTTATCACAAATGCCTACAAGATCAAAAAGTGCTATTATCTTCATTTTACAGATTGTGAACTGAAGCCCAAAGAAATAAATGCAAGAAAGCATCCAAAATGGCTTTGAGGAGGTAGTCTAAATTATTTGTGCTAGTTTACATAGGAAATCTGTGACTGACCCAGGTCTCTTGAACCCTATGCTATCACCTTGGACCAGACTTCCTTTCAGTTTTCTCTAGTCTTATGCTTAGAACTTCAGAGAAGCAGTTCTTTTTTGTTATATATTTCTATAGTACCTCTCACAATGGGCTGGGACTCCCAGAACAGGCAGAATACAATCAAGCTACTCAAGAGTCACTCCATTCAGTTCTGTCTGGGTCTCCATCTGAGATGGTAATACTTCAGGATTGCATGTATGAAAAGCAGCAGAAACAGATCTAAAAATATTAGCGTACTATCAGATACCAATGCAGCCTAAGCTGTCTCTATGCCAAACTCGGATCATTCCTAGAACAATGAAAGTCAACAACAGCTAAGGCATCTAACTATTATAGGAGCTTATCAAAACTTAATGACTATAATCAGCAGTGGAAAATTACATACCAATCATTGATACCTTTCTTTCCTTTAGAAAAATACTGACATCCTTCTTCATGAAGGGACCAGTATTTTCTCAATAGCCTTCACCTGCCAGGAAGGCTAACAGCAGGCTGTGGAACAAAATTCTTCCACCCTCCCCAATCATCCAGAACACCACTAACTGAAACCCAAACAGAGAAGTCCTGCCATTTGCCCTTTCTAGATACTGTCCTGCCTCTTCAGATGTAGGTATCTGGACTGTTCAAAAAGAGAGTTCAGAGAAACACTGTTGTCAGAAGTGTGCAGAGCAGGGAATGATATCTAAAAGCAGAAGTACCTCATTTGCTTTTTTACTAAACATGTTAAGTCAGTCTCAAAAGAAGACTGGAGTGACATTTTTCATTTTTAACTTCTAAGTGGATCAGAAAAATCAAGGGGGCTTTTCCTGCTGTCTCTGCTATTAAGAGAAAGTGAATAAATTACTTCCTGTATTTGAAAAGTCACATGCTAATTACCAACAAGCTCTCAGATGAAATATCTGATAAGTGAATGCAGTTATCTTCAGGTCAAACTTTCCCTTCCAGTGTAAGGGCCCTGCTACACATGGTTCTTCAAGTTGCTCAGATGCTGATCAGTGTTAGTGCTAGCTCAAGTTTGGAGCAGTTGGAGGTGGAGAGTTAATGGGATGGGGGTGGGTAAGGAAATGGGAGAGGGAAAAGAAATGGAGGTAGGGAAAAGGGTGCTGAAATGAAGGAAATCAGCTACTGAAGGCAAAATGAAAAGAGGTAAAAAACCAAAGCAATTAAAAAGAAAGGAGGAAGTATATTAAAAGTCTTGTGTTTTTAATAAATTGAGATTTGGGATTGGGTGTTGTAGGTGCTAGTTGTGCTTCCTGGGGTGGCTGGGAGGTGGAAATAATGAGGGAAGGTATTTTTGGGGGAGCTATTGCCCGTGCCCTGAGAAGGAAGCCCCATACTTTGTTCCCCTTCCCCAGACACCACTCCTGGATTTGTTCATGCCCTGTGACCTAGCTAGCTGACATGTGCCCTGCAGGCTGTTTGTATGGGGTTGTACTCTTCGGGGTGGGAGGGGGAGTTGGCTGGGTGCCAAAATTTCCCCCTGGACAGAGAGTTCAGGAATTGGAAAGTTTATCCACATAAAACAGGAAGGTAGGGGAGGGGACATTGTATCCTTGGATCCTGGAGGACTAAATATTGGGCAGCTCATCTGTAGGTAGTGGCCACACAGTAATGGAACATGAGCTGGGTAATATGGATCAGAAATGAACCTGCCTTGGAGTGGTGGAACTTTTAGTTGCCTAAAGTGTGCTTAAAACTAGTTTCAGGTGTTAATGTGTGAACAATTCAGGGGTTAAGAGCTCCAGGTGCCACCCAAAATTAATGTATAACAAGGCTATAACAGAGAGGTACCGTGGCAGGTACTCCCAGAGTAGAAAGAGCTAGAGAGTGGGAAGGTGGCTTGGCAGTGGTACGATGACCCAAAGAGGGGGATCTTGAGTTTAAAGTGATTGCTTGATATATTTTTTTATTCTAGTTTATACTGGAGGACTGGGTGTGGCTGTAGGGGGTAGCAACAAAGATGAGACCACAAGGGTAACAGGAGAGAATACTAGGTTAAACCCTGCCAGGGGCAGAGGCACAAGACATAGGCAGGCTGAGGCTGAGAGGGCCACAACCTGAGCTGTGGCACCAGAAGAGGCAACAGAGGTGGCCTGAGGCTAAGAGGGAGAGAGAAAGAGGGCCAAGGGCTGAGAGTAGGAAGGCCAGGCCAGAGACAGTGGACTTAAGCCACCAGTCAACAGCCAGAGTAACCTATAAGCTAAGGATAAGAAGCCCAAAGCCTATACAGGAAGGCAAACGGATGGTGGCCACTGGCTTGCAGTGCCAGTGAGGCACCAGTAGGTCTGCCAGGGTGTGAGAGACCCATGGAAAACTGCGTGGTTTTGCCTAGAGGACAGAGGGCCTAGCAATTATGAGAGACAAGTCAGTTAAGGCAAAGGACCATCAAGGGCACTGTAGGATTCAGGGATAGCTTCCCAATTAATATAAAAAAACATCAAGGTATGGCAGGAAAGATAAATGGTGGGTGTTTATATAGAGGACCAAGAGTACAGGCAGGATTAGGGTGGCCCTAGGGGGTACCATAGCTGCCCCAAGGCCTGTCCTACCACAGAGACTCCAAGTGTCAAGATTATCACCAGTTGCTCTGAGCAATTCCTGAGCACATTCATGGGGCTTACTGAGATGCATGCTTCTGCCCCTGGAAAGGAAGATCTTAGAAGTAAAAAAAGAAAAAAAATGTTGAACTGGAAAAAGAAGCATAGGGTTCAAGCAAAAAGACTGCAGTACTTTAAAAAAAAAAATCAAACTTTTCACTCTGGTTCCTTGCCTTTGTTCTAGTTAGGCTTCAGTGTCATCTCTTATTGCTCTACAATTTGAGCTAGAAAAATGAGCCAAGATCTTGTTCATGACTTGGAGTCCATTCCCAATGATTCATAGGGAATTTATGGAAACTTATCTGCATGGGAAATTGCTCACACATGAGAAATACCAGAGAAGGTGAATGAAACACCTTAAGAGGGGGGTATTCAACTGGTGGTCTGTGAGCTCAAGCAACCTATGGAAATGGTGTAGCATGGTCTAGTGTCAGGGGAGCCATTCTTTCATGCACTGCAGAGAAAGAAGGGGTGGTGTCCATGTGGCATGTGCAGTGAAGGGTAGGCCATACAAGGGGCCACTCCCCCACTACTTAGAACTTGGAAAGCCTTATCTTAGGACATGAGAGTCAACACTGCCAGCCCTGGCAGGGGGGAATCCCACTGGATAGGCCTGAGTTGTTTTTTTGTTTGTTTGTTTTTGGCGGGGAGAGGCTGGAGGTGGGCAGAATTAACAAACAATCAAAACATAACACTCCCTGTCTATATGTGAAAACTCCTAACTACCTACACTTATCCCCAGTCCAATGGCAGGATTGTTCCCTACAGCACGCTCATGTACATTGCATCTTTTAATTTCAAATATCTCAAGACAACAGACTTTCCGTGTGAACATATTATTTAGCCACTTGTGCATTATATCTGGCTAATAATAAAAGCAAGAAATGGGTTGGGGGAGGCTTAACATCCCACATAAGACCACATTTCTGATCTATTAAACACCACTGCAGCTGGGTCAGCAACTAATGGAAAGTGTATAGAGCCATCTACTGAGCAAGTAGTATACAGAAAGGGCCACAGAGGAGAAGTCAAGGAATGGCAAGTTTAAGTAAGATAGCCATTACTTGGACTGGGTTTCTTTTTCTTTAGAATTCAGTGGTCCTAAGGCTGTACCCTCCCAGTTATCCGTCTGCTGTTTGCTGGAATGCCTAATCAGATGAAATTGTATATAAATATAACAGTTGATAGAGTGGTACTCTGTATTTATTTTTATTATAACGTAATGATCCACTATTTGTCTAAATTGCCTCAACATAATATATTTCATATATTAGGGCCTGTCTTCATGGGGACATTAAGAAAATTAAATCCAAATGAAGTTTTTAAAGTGAAATAGTTAATCTGCATTAAATCCAGGTGCAGACAAGCTATGCCAGAATAAAAGTGGCCTTAATTTAATTCATGTTAATTTACTTTAGAAGTGAATTAATCTAAATTCAGTTAAGGCCACTTTCATTCTGACAGTGTCCACACAAGGATTTAATGCAGATTAAGTACTCCACTTTAAAGGCACTCCTTTGTGGATGCACTTCTCTTTGCATCCCTTGAACATAAACAATTCTCAAATGTTTCAGTTATTAAAGATCCGTTCTCAGGGTGGGGGGAGGAGGCTGTTCAATAACTCTGCTGGTGCCTACATCCATCAGCAAATGACACCATGCAGTCCCACTCCCTCTATATCCATCTGCCTGCAATTAAAAAAAAACTTAAGCAATCCCCAGTGAGTAAGTACCCTTCTTATTTTCCAGCAGGCAGCCACACATCATGGATGCTTTAAGAGCCAAACTGAAATAGAAAACAGTAATACCGTCTCAAAATAGGCACATTACATGGGTTGTGATTCAACCGCCACACGGAGTTTGTCATAAAATACCTTTGCAAAGATGTTGAATAATAACCTCAACCAGGTCTGCTCACAGGATTCATCCAATATACATCTAGCATGGCTTCCCTGGAGAAGAAGTGTTTTTCTAGTTTAATTATACAGAAAAAGCACAGTGCAGAAGTTTTTTTTTCCAAAGCACTCTTCTTTGGCCTATCTTCTGTCACTGAACTCTATGCAGATTTCATCATTAGAAGCAGAGTTTAGTCAATGCTGAGTGCTTTTAAAATCCTACCATGTACTTGTAATAGTCCCCGCCATTCCACCCCCACTTCTACCCATAAAACTTTACTTAACATAACTAATTTGGTGAAGTGGCCACCAGCCCCAGGTGCCTACATGGGGTATAAAAAAAAGGAGCTGCTGCCACTTCTGGCAGCTGCAGCTACCCAGGGCACAGAGCTGGTCTGCTTAGAAGATAACTATTTCATTATCCCTTAAAATGTGATTCCTAGGAGAAGAGATATTGTTGTATTATATTGCAGATCAGAACCCCTGGGGCTACTGTTGCATCCTAGAGATCAGTAGTATTGTGGACAGTCTCACTGACTGCTTGAGTCTATGGGAAGTTCCACCCTAGCTCTGGCCACAGTGGAGGGGTTTCTGCCCACAGTGCTGGCGGAGCTGCCTTCGCAAAAACGAAGGGTCTGGCTGCTGCTGTGGGAGGCCCTCCCATCATGATCGGAACTGGGGCTCTGGCTGTGATGGGATAGCCTCTGACAACGGTGTTGCTGGGGCTGCCTATGTCAAAGTGAAAGCCTTGGCTCTGGCCATGGTGGCATGGTCTTAGTGGATGGTGCTGCTCAGGTTACCAATACCCCGGCTCTCACCAGGGTGTTGTCTGCTGCCACAGGAAGCCCAGACATCATCACCAGAGCTAGTGATCTGGCCACAATGATGGGGCTTTGCCTGCAGTACTGTTGGGGTTGTCAGCACCCATGGTCTCACTGGGGCATGGGCTGCTGCCTTGAGAAGCCCTTTTATTATGGCCAGAGCCCGAGCTCTGGCTGTGGTATTGCAGGGCCTCACACACATGCACACAATACAGTGTCCCTGCAAAGCCAGTTATACACATGTGAAAGTACACACATGCATACACATCCACACACACACACGCCCAGTGTCTCTGCCAGGTCAGGATGCTAGGTGCCATCATGGGAAGTCTCACCACCAGTAGTGAAGCTTCTGCTAAGGCTGCCAGCTTAAGAGCTGACGAGTGGCCCATGAACACTTTGGAAAGGGGGAATGTGGCCCTTCAACCTATTTGTGTTTGACACCCCTGTTCTTATGGCAACAGCAGCTCAAAGACCTATGTGCAGTTATCAACTTGTGTTCATACAAAACCCAGACTTTTTCCCCCTAAAATTCAACCTGAAAATGTAGGATTAACTTGTAACTGGAAAAATACAGTACTATCTCCCACACTAAATTACACTTCAGACAGAGGATTTACATTAGCCTGCATTCCCATAAGGAAACCAGTTCTAATACCATTGAAAGAAATGCATTCACACCAAAGCATATCCCTCATCTTGCTGGTATCTCTTGGGACAAGAGCCTGCCTAAGGCATGAAGCATATTCGGAAAGGTGAGGAGCTCATTTATCCTCTGTAGATGGAATGTGCAAAAATGAGGTACCCAAATCCTCTTAGGCAATATAACCTCATCCAAACTTTAAATCAGTGTTTTTATCTCCTTATACTTTTTAGACCAAACTTTCTAATGCCAGTCCCTGCTTGTAGAAACCATACAGAAAGTTCTAAATGCTACAATAAACACAAAGTGCTCCCTTTTAACATCTTGGTGCATCCAGTTGAGAGCGCATGTGCATTTCCCTGGTGGCAGTTAGCAGTGGCACAAGTTGCCCCAGGTGGCATAGGGGAGGCTAGAGCCAACACTTGGGCTGGCCTCAGTTGCTTTACCTAGGATCCTGAGGACCTCCCAGGGCTGCAGTGGCAGCAATCCGGGTGTGCAGAGCCTGGCCAACAGCTGGAGTGTGGTGCTGTTTGGCCAGGCTCCAGTTTTGGGTGGCATACACTGCTGCCACCCTGCATAGCCGCCTGCTTGCACTCTGCCATGGTGGCACACACCATGAGCCACCCTGCTTTTTTTCTTCATGCATTTTTTGATACCAGGATTTCCTGGTATCTAAATTTGGTTCTGCATTGCAAATATGCAGCATGAAGAGCCAAATCACATGCGCAGGGTGCATTTTGCAACACCTCAAAAGCCTTTGAGACACTGCAAAGTGCATGTGAGTGCTCTTGTGGATATGCCCGCTGAGTCCAAAATGGGCTGGGTGGGGAGGGAAGGCAGGGAGACTTTTAATAACACTGTGTTCTGTCCAAATACGAAGTTTCTCCTAAACTGAAAATCTAACATAATTCTGGTTTCTGCTTCCAGAATTTATTTGTAGAAAAAAATAAGGCCAAAAAAATTCAGAAAGTATTTTAAGAAAAAAAAATTCAACGTTTTCAGACAATATATTTCCTTTTTTACAAATAAAATACAAAATAAAAGTAAATACTGAAACTTAAAGCATATCAATGTTGTTTAAACCATTTTGCAGGTGTGGTGTCTCAAACATTATACATAATGAAAGTGGGTGGGAATAAGTACTGTTTTATAAGGAACAATTGTGGGGGTTTTTTAAATTTAACAGTTAATATTTGAAACCTGCTCCCTCAAGAGAACAATTTACGGTAAATTAAATCTTGAGCCTAAACTACTTATTATCATCAGTATAAGCTAATGTACAGAAGAAGTTGCTAAAGAGTTTGTAATATTTTCTGTCATTAAAATGATCATCTGCATAGTTTCTCCCAGCAACACATGAGCTACTTAATACACTTCTGTGGCAAGTCCAAAACTTTCAAGTCATGTTAAAGGATGATGAAGTAAAAATCTTTAAAGAGAAGGCATCATCCAAATTTTCAAATGTACATTTAACGAGGCAGGAAAAACAAACAAACAAACAAACAACACCCCCCACAACAAAGCACCATTACACTTCATCATCACTGAAAAATTAAGGCTGAGACTACCAAAGCCACATAAGGGATTTGGAGGCTTGCTTCCTATTAAATTTGAAATCTAGATCAGTGGCTCTCAACCTTTTTTGTACCAGGACCCATTTGTAAACATCAATGGCTAGTCCAACCGAGTGTCCCTCATTCCCAACCCACTGCCCCCTGCCACCAAGCCCCAGGCCCGCCACTGTGTGGGCAGGAGATGTATATGGGGCATGGAACTCTGCCAGCCTGTCAGGGAAAAGCCACAGTTCCCCACATTTTTTCTCCTTTAAAGGAGAATATATTTTTAAAGTTTGTTTGCAATCCTTTCATATATTCTTAAGACCCACATTTGGGTCACGACCCACAGGTTGAGAAACACTGATTTAAACCAAGCACAGAAATAACTGTCTGGTTTCTCCCTGCTGTGTGCAATGTTTCCCAGGGCTTACTTTCACAAAAGGGAAACAAAGACGTTTTGCGAAGGACATCTATTTAATGTGGCCCCCTCAAGGAGATTCATTCCAGACCCTAGCACTGGCTAACGTTACCAAGGGGATGGGAACATCTGACTGATGACAACACGAAGTAGCACAAATAGGCAGTAGTAGAGACTAAATACAGGATATTGTGTTCTTCACCTCACGTGGCACCCTCTATTGAACATCTGTCATGAGGCTATGATCAAAGTCTTCTGAGAAATCCAGAGAGTAACATCCCAGGTGTATAAGAAAATGAGGAAGGTTGCTACCATTTTCATTCTTTTGCATTCTTATTCAAAATTCACTAAATAAGGGGTTTTAGTTTAATAACACTTCCTATAGGGAAGAATTACCCACTGTCTAAATGATAAGCTTCTTACTTCTGCTTCTTTCCCCTGAAAGCTTGGTAATTAAGATGAGCTATGTCATCTAGGCCTTGCTATTGTAATTGTATACTTACGAGTCCAATTCAGTTTGCAGTGTATTAACCACTTTAGAGTCACTATAGCATGTTAAGTTTCCACCTTTCCTCCCCTCCTCATCTTTTCCCTACTACAATGGGACTTAACAGATGTCAGATGCTAGAAAGTAAAGATTTTAAGAAGGCGGCATTCAAATCCATTTAATTACAGCAGATGCTTTTCTGTATAAACATACATTTATTCTGTGCCTAGCAGAATGAGACCTGATCCTGATTGCGGCCTTTGGATGCTACCATAACACAAATAATAAATATCAGTAAGAAGAAGGATAACAAAATGCATTTCAAGATTGATTTACAAGAGATTTCAGAATCAGATGCATGACAACAGCTAAATTTGGCACTGTTAAAAATCACAACATTATAACATTTGTGACAAGGACAAACATTATAGCTAGGGGTTTGGGGGGGGGATTTTTTTGGAAGGGGACTTCCCTTAATTAGTGCACTCTGTCCAAAATCATTATTTAACTCCCCTTGATGCTAAGGAAGCTGTGCATGGGGATGAAGCAAAACTAAAACACCCAAGGGGTTTAAGTGCTTTTTCAACTCAGGGAAAAGCATGTTCTCTGTTACTACAAACATAGCAATCTTATTTTCTCCATTTTTCTCTTTAAGCCTTACATATTAAGAGTCATTACCAGACATGCCTCTTGAAATGCCTACACAGAGGACAAAATAAAATAGAAGTAGTACAAGTCAACTGCAATATCTGTGTACCTCCTGCTCTCGATTTCTATTCCCCCTTTACAAACATGTTTACAAAGGCAGTAATACTTCCTCCCTGCCCCCAAGGAAATACATAATGCATCACAGGGGAGAGAGTGCTTGCTGCCACATTTTATATTAAGGCTCTTTTTACAGATAGTTAATGTGTCATAAACATGAGTACTTTGCACTATGGGTGGTATAAAAATTAATGATTTTTGAAATATTAGCATAAGTGACATTCTGGACACTATGGCCAGGTACAGAATTTACACTTATTACACAATAGGTCTGCAGAAAGTACTCTACAGCTATAACCAAACAGGCAATCAGGGCCCATAGAGTGCTATATTTCAATCTAGGATAACCCTGAATGGATGTAGTATCAGACCTCAGCACTGTTGGTTAGAGCACCATAATTACCATCTGTACAACATCCCTTCATGACTCATGGTAGGTCACATGCCACCAACATCCCATGAAGTATTGTAGTATCTCACTCACACCCACTCACAGGGCAGCAGTCTAGCTTCAGTCAGAGCTCATGTGGTCTGCCCAGCACTGGGCTGGACCCATCTCTGGGATGTCACTGATCGTGATAAGAGTCAGGGAAGCCTCTGTCCCTAGGTCAGCCCACTGTCCTCTCTCTGGGTAGCATAGATCCATCCAAAGAAAACTGCTAATTACTGAATTGTTCTTATTGCATATTGTCATGGGTGCAGGTAAGCAAGTGCTGAATGTGGGTTTGCTGCTATTTTGCTTATGCTCACAATTAACCTGTCTTAAGAAATTATTCATCCGTACTGATTTCTGGCAATGGCCAAGTTCCCTAATGGAAGAAAAAAATATACTTAAATGTGCCCGAAATCTATATCAAAATACCTATGCACGCATATGTAGCACCACTGTTTTCTGACTTGTCTGGGGAAACCAATGCATATGTAAAGTGTAGATTATGAAAAGCACTTAAACTGCTGATACTCAATACAGGATACAGGACCAGAAACATGACTACAGCTCACAGACATGAAGTCCCATAAATCTTAGATGCGTTCAATAGCCTGTAAAGAAGCAGAGTGTTTCTCTGTTTTCATGTCTTAAAGCTAATTTCTAATCATTTTGGTCATTCGAGTAATGGTTTGAAACCATGTGCACTTGACAGAAAGCTGGTTCAGATGGTCTGTTACACAGTCTAGTTATGTTGCTGGGATTACCACAGGCACATACATAAAGCATCTAGCTTTTTTTGTCAAGCCCCAACACTGTTTTACTAGTTACCATTGTTCATCTGTCACTTTTCCTGGTCATATGAATAGTAATATCCAGTGGTCTTGCTAGCATTATTGTAGTGTTCCCTTCCTAGAGCAACCCCCCACACACACCCTTCCCCTCCCTCTCCAGGGCACAGCATTTATGATGTTCCCCATAGGAATAACCTCTCATTCGTCAATGGGAGGAAAAGAAACTCTTTCCCTACGTCCCCAATCTTCTGCCTGCAAAAGAAGCAATGATTTGATTTTTCCCTCTGAACCCAGTAGATTCCTAAAATCTGTACAGAATTAAAGAAGCCAAGGGACATGCAGAGTCACTCTCCTGAAGCCCTAGTGAACGGAAGCAGTCAGGTTGCCCCATTTGCCAGCTCATGGCCCAGAAAGGATGACTTAAGATCATCTGGTATTTGGTACTGTGTCAATATTCCATCCCTTCTTTTTGAATTGCCTAATTAGCTGGCACCCTAACATTACCAGCCAATCAGAGGCCTTGTGTGTTTGCAGGACAGGGAGTGGAGTCATGACCTACAGGGCCAGGACAATACACTGTTCACCATGAAACTGTTTGAAAGTTTTAAAAATAATTGAATCTTTGCACCCAGGGCAATTGCGCTTCTAAGTGTGGTTTTTCTGAAGTGGTCTAATAAATAGTGCAGTGAACTTTGTTGGGGGAGTAAGGTTATCTCACAGTCACATTTATCTCTTCAGTCACATGTAAGTTGGTGAGATGCAGTAACACTTAAATCTGAAATTGGGGTAATTTTCCCTTGATTTCAAACAGAGCAGAACTGGGTCTTTGTACTGTACTCTTTACTCTATAAAGGTATATCTCAGCCTATCCTTGCTTTGTCTCCTTGCAAGGCATTAGAGAAATTGCCCAAGCTGGGGAAAATCACTTCCCCACATGAGTAATCATTAAGAGCAATTACAGATATGCAAACATTCTACAATTTGGGGGAAGCAGGAGAGAAGACAGCACATTCAAGGGTGAATGAAGCCAACTAAGGCTTATCAGGTGAAGCTATTAAGTTCTATACAGCTGTTAAAAAATAAGAGCTAGTTCAGCTGTTAAAAAATAAGAGCTAGTTATGCATGTGGATGTAAATAAGGAAGCAAAACTTCTTTCCTGAAATATTTCTTGCCTGAAATATTTTAATAGTACTCCACTTCCTTACTCCAAAATTCTTACTGAAGGGTTTTGTGGGGGGAAAAATAACAAAATAGTAAACTGTTGTATTTCTTGTTTCTGGTACCTAGCTTCCATTCTCCAAAGTGATTTCAGATTCATCTGGTACAGTAAGTGGCTGCTTATACTCAGAAGTATTTTGCAATGTCCTGATGCAAACAGTGTCTTGTTCAAACCAAGTTAGTGTTTGCCTGATGTGAAGGTTAGTTCTCAGCTCTGAACCAAAACACTTTGTACTTGCCTAGTTCATTCAAACATCAGTTTCACATAGAGAAGGAATCGAGTCTTAAATATGAAATTTCAATTTAGGTGCATAGGGGACTGTTTGCATTAGAGTCTTGGATCTGAACCTGGCATATGATTTTTTTGTTCCGATACTAGAATAGTTCTGCTTATGTCTATTCTTGAAGGGTTACAACTATGGATGATGGAAAGTAATGAGAGAAGATGCTCCTTATCTCTGTCTCATACTTCCTTCACTCTCTCTTTCCTTTCCAAATAAATTCATAATAACACAAAACAGCCGCTTATCAGTGTGTTGCCTTTTGTCTCTTCACTTGTGACAGCATGGCAGAAGACCAGCTTGGCTTAGCACGGAGTTCTTCCATGAGCTAAAACAGAAAAAGGAAGCTTACAAAAAGTGGAAACTTGGACAAACAACTCACGGAGAAGTATATGAATATTGTTCGGGCATGCAATGATGAAATCAGGAAGGCCAAAGCACAGCTGGAGTTGCAGCTAGCAAGGAACATGAAAGGTAACAAGAAGAGTTTCTATGATTATATCAGCAACAAGAGGAAGATCAGAGAAAGTGTGGGTTCCTTACTAAATGAAAGAGGTAACCTAGTGACAGATGATGGAGGAAAAGGCTGAAGTACTCAGCCCTTTTTTTCTCTTTTTACCTCAGTCTTCACAGGCAAGGTCAGCTACCAGACTACTGTACTTGATAGCACAGTTTGGGGAGGAAGTGAGCAGCCAACAGTGGTGAACAAACCAGTTAGGAACTATCTAGAAAATCTGGACATGTACAAGTCCATGGGACCAGACACAATGCACCTGAGGGTGCTGAGGGAGTTGGCCAGTGTGATTGTAGAGCTGCTGGCCATTATCTTTGAAAACTCATGGTGACAGGGAAAGGTCCTGGATGACTGGGAAAGGGCAAATATAGTGCCCGTCTTTAAGAAAGGGAAGAAGGAGGATTCAGTGAACTACAGACCAGTCAGCCTCACTTCAGTCCTCAGAAAAATCATGGAACAAGTCCTCAAGGAATCCATTTCTAAGCACTTGGAAGAAAAGAAGGTAATTAGGAACATTTAAAATGGATTCATCAAGGGCAAGTCATGCCTGACCAACCTGACTGTTTTCTGTGATGACATGGCCGACTCTTGTCAATGTGGGAGACCAGCAGATGTGATATACCAAAAGAAATCTCATGAGGTTCAATAAGGAGAAGTGCAAAGTCCTGCACTTAGGACAGAACAATCCCATGCACCGGTACAGGCTGGGGACTAACTGGCTAAGCAGCAGCTCTGCAGAAAAGGATGTGGAACTTACACCGGACAATAAACTGAATACGAGCCAACTGTGTGCCCTCGTTGCAAAGAAGGCTAATGGCATACTGAGCTGCACTGGAAGAAGCATTGCCAGCAGATTGAGGGCAGTGATTATTCCTCTCTATTCGGCACTGATAAGACCATGTCAGGTGTACTGTGGGTAGTTCTGCCCCCCCTCCCCACTACAGAAAGGATGTGGACAATTTAGAGAGAGTCCAGTGGAGAGCAACAAAAATAGTTAGGAGGCTGGGGCACATGGCTCATGCAGAGAGGCTGAGGGAACTGGGCTTATTTAGTCTGGAGAAAAGAAGACTGAGGTGGGATTTAACAGTAGCCTTCAACTACCTGAAGGGGGTTATAAAGAGAATGGAGCAAGACTATTTTCAGTGGCAGCAGATGACAGAACAAGGAGTAACAGTTTCAAGTCACAGCAAGTGATGTTTAGGTTAGATAACAGGAAAAAAGTTTCTCACTAGGAGGATAGTAAAGCACTGGAACAGGTTAACCAGAGAGCTTGTGGAACTACCATCCTTGGAGATTTTTAAGACCTGGGTAGACAAAGCCATGGGTGGGATGATATTGTAGATGGTCCTGCTTTAAGCAGGGGGTTCAGCTAGAAGACCTCCTGAGGTCCCTTAAACCCTAATTTTCTATGATTCTATGACCTATACTTATACTGAAGTCTCCTGAAAACAGGGACTTTATACAATGCCAGTTAAGGGATGAAGAAAGAAAAAGTAAAGGTGCAAAAAATGAAATCTAATAAAATTTTGTAAGTACTATTTGGGGTTGAAACTCATAACATGCTAGTAATAGAACCCACTACATTAAAGTCTTCCATCTTATAAGGATGCCAAGAAAAGGTGGGTGAGTTAGGCCCTAAATATTTGCCATCCTTTTTTCTTTTTTCTTTTAGTTTTTTTTCCCCGGAGGGAAGGCTCTTTCCATGTGCTTCATTCTCATTATGTGCAGCTTGACTTCCTTTCTTTTGCCTCACTGATCAACTACTTACTAGATGATCAAATAGCTAGTTGAGTGTGTGGGGGGATGCTGTTGGAGAGATACTGAACCTTCACACTGACAGACACTCCTGGAAATGTCAGGACCGCATGGGTAATGGCTAGCCACTTCCTTGACTGGGGGATGAGGACCCTAGAATTTTACAGCCCAGACAGCATGTGGCATTGACAGAATCACAAGGCATCTGCTGAAAGCCCCTGGGAATTTCAAGATTGCAGAGGTGGCCTGAGCAGCTAAGCCCAGGTGAAGTGGGAGCAGTGGCCCCAAGCCTCTGAAGTAAGAGTGAGAGCCATGTGACCCAAACTACACCTTTGCATGTCCACTGCTGCACGCAAAGGGTAAATCGAAAAGGGTAAATTTACCCTGGACAAGGGTGAATCACCTGCTTTCCCCCCCAACTCCACTCTTTCCACCTGAAGCCTGGAGCCCAGCCAAAGCACTAGGTTCCTCTCCCCCACTCTTGGGCACTTGAGAGCATGTCCCATTCAATGGGATCATAAATCTGCTTAACTGACATTCTTGCCATCTCTGTCAGGGCCATGCTGTGCTCCATGAGACATTCTAGCCTAAGTACAGATACCACAAGCACTTGTGCATAAACAGCTCCACCTCTCCCCAAGCTACTCACAAAAAAGCATCAGTAGTATTTATTGAGCTCATCGGGCAAAAGGGTACATAGCAGCTTTGGCAGAAAGCACTCTTAGGTCAGGGGTAGCAGATACCATGAAGCTATGTCTGACAACTCCTGCAGAAACAAAAAGAAAATTCCCCGTCAAAAAATCCCTCAGACCTCCCTCTCTGCCACTCCTGGAAAGCAACACATATGATGGAAGGATTCCCACATGGGAACCATTGTCTCAGCCTCTCTCTCTTGCTGCCATGGTGGCTGCTGTGTTGGGCAGCTGGACAGGCTGGCAAGCAGCCTGTGACAGACAGCATGGGGTGCTCTGTCACTTTACGAGAGAAAGAGCCAAGGGGAGCTCTGCAAGGGGGATGGGGCACAGCCAGGGCTGGGTCGCCATGAAGCTCAATTAATGAGACTAATTAGAAGGCATCTGCAGGCAATCTTGGAGGGTCACCTGACTGGAAATGGGCAGGGCCTGAGGGAGATAAGCCAGGGCCAGAGCCAGGCCAAGTAGTCTGACCTTGGAGGCTAAACAGGGAAGAGCTCTGCAGAGGTGCCTGCGGCTGACAGCCAGACTGGGGCATGCTAGGCTTGGTGACAGTTAGAGTAGAAGCTGAGGGTTGGGTAGTTTAATTATAGCCAGAAGCGCTTGTGTTTTGGCTTCAATTTGGTCTGGTGCCTGGAGGGGGACCAGGAGGGAGTAGGCATGTAAGAGAAGGTCCAGTGCCTGTGGAGAACCAGGTAATTAGAGTCCAGTGGTTTGGGCAGGCCTGTGAAAGGCAGATTGCAAGTCCATTAGCACCCAGAGGGGCAATCCAATAGCACCTGGGTGGGCACACACCAAGCACGCCCAGAGGGGCAATCCTATAGAATTCATGAAGGGTAGTTCCATTAGTGCCTAAGAGACACAGACTGAGGACCAGTGGGCCTGGAGCCCAGAAGAGGGATAAATTTGGACTCCAGCGGGCCCAGCGCCTGAGCAGAAGCCAAGAGAGGGCAGAGATAAAGACTTCAAAGGGCCAAAAAAGAAGCTGAGGATCCAGAAGCTCAGTCCAGTACTATGGACTGGAGCTAAAAGTTTCAGCAAGAGAAAAAGGGTGGAGGCTGAAAAGACTGAGGCCTGACACAGGAGAACAACTGCAGGCTCACTCTGGGTCCCTCAGGCAGCCTCTCTCCTAACAAAACAATAACATCAAAGGTGTGGTGGGTGAGTAACGGATGGGAGCCCCTAGAACTCAAGCTGAAGCAGGAATTATGTAGCCACCAGGGGATGTCATGGCTGCTTCTTGGACGTGAACCAGGCACAAGGCCCAACAGCACCTTCCCCCCCTACTCCCTCAGGTCTGATTCATGGGTGAGTTCCAGTGGGTAGCAGCTGATTTCAATTCTCATGGTGCAGGCTGTATTAAACCTTCAGGGCAACCCTAGCCCTCCTCCTGCAATTGCAGGCCCATTCCAACCCCAGACCTGCCCCCTCAACTTCCCCACTCATGCAAGCTAAGTGACCCTTCCCCCTTGTCTGCAGGCTCTACACCTGTATGCAGAAAGCCAGCTTGTGGCAGCCAGCATACTGAGTCTAGGACAGGTGGCTGAACACCTGCTGAACAAATGGAAGTTGTGTATGTTGATGAAATGAAGAGGAGAAAATTACAAGCTCTGGTTGCAGCCTCTGAGCTAAGGCTATGCACCAGTGACTCCTGTCACCAGGGCCTGTGATACCAGCTCAGGGAACAAATCAGGCCATGTACAGGGAAAATGTATAGGCCAGAGGTTGATTAGATCCAGGCTGTCAAGCTGCATGACTGGGGGCTCCAGATGCAGGAGATACCCTGCAATGCAGCAGAGATGAGTCACAGTGCCAGGATAAGAAGTTAATGCACACAGTCTTGGACAACTGCCAGTCACCCTGTAAGTGCAGGCCTCCCAAGTGTATCCAGCCCAGTCCCAAAGGGGTTCAGGAGTGCTCAGAAGGGCAGGAGGGCATAGCCCACCAGCCCATTGGGTCAGGTGGTTGCTGCAGCAGCTTCTGGTAGCAGAGCCCAGTGGCCCCATATCATCCATCCTCCCACTGGGAGGCCCCAGGGGAAGCTCTTCCACTACTCATGGCTCCAGTCCCAGCCTGGGTCACACTGCAGGAGAGCAGGGCAGCTTTAGCTGGGATAAGCAGGCCTCCAGCTCAGGCCAGCTGCCTGATACGAGCACCAGACATTGGTGAGGGCTGCAGGTCCATGATTCTTGATAGGGGACAGGAGCCAAAGAGCCAGAGGTCTCATGTTGGAGGGCCAGCAGTCTTTGACACCCATTTCAGCAATGCCTTCAGACCCATAGCTCTCTCAGACAGACATTGGGTCCAGAATCACACAGCTGTGAAGGAGAACTCCCCAGTCTTGACTCTAGTCCCCTGAAAGTAGGGTATCAGGTCAAAAGCCCCCTACCTTAATTGTACAAGTAATAATGTGTGGTGAGTAGGCTGTTCTTGGCCCAGTTGGACTGCATATAATTTGCACATTCACCATTTCAAAATGGCTGAAATGTGTTTAAGATAAATCTGGTTGAATTAGTATCAGAATTAGCTGATTTGGGCTGAACTGATTTAAGAAACTTCTGTCCCAGACCCCTTCCTGGTTCAAGTTAAATCACAGTCCCCCAACATCCCAGCATACTTTCTAGCCCTGGGCTGAGCTGGGCTGTGCTGTTTACTCCAGTAGACAAGGGCTGGGGGGTGGGGTGGAGGAAGGGGAGGGAGGTAGACAGGAACTGTCCTTCCCTGGCCCCAGCTCCTGAGTACACAGCTCCGCTGCCCTGCTAAAAAACTTACTGCTGGCTATAACTGTGGACTACAAATCTTGATGTACCTGGAATCAGGAAGAGGAAGTGATGAGCAACCCTGCAGAGTCCTTCTGTTGTGATTCTGGACTGCAAATCCCAGAGACCTTGGAGGCAGCAGGAAGAGAAAGTGAACACACAGCCCATGCTGGCTACGTGCCAGAGATCCATGCTGTAGCACCTCCTGGCTTCTGGCCTGAGCCACTGCAAGCATGTGGCTGCATGTCCTGAATCAGAAGTAAATGTCTGTCCAGTTGTTTCTCAGTTTAATCTCTGAAGTTTAGATTAACCTGCCTGCAAAGACTGAACTGATTCAGCCTCGGGCTTTTTGCCTGTCTGTACTTAGTCCTGTACTTAGATATAAGAATCAATTATCTGGTTATTAAAACATCCGCCTATAATTCATTAACCGTATTTAGACAACTTCTAGGCTTAATATAAAACGTGACTATTCTTGCTTTGCTATCTGCAAGTGAACTCTTTCTAAAGACTCAAACTCTTATGCAGTACTGAGTGTGCCAATAAATTGGCCCTGTCAATCATTAGTTCGATTTGTCACTACTTCCTACTCAAAGTTTATGTTGGTTTATAATGCTGTCAGAATTTAGGCTGACAGACAGCTCATTGTGACAGCAGCTTTCTAAGACAAAACCCAATTATATCATTATCATTATTCTTCATGCTCCCAGGACATGGAGAGTGACACATAGATAACTTTTAACCTCTTAGAGGAAGAATTATTAAAAGACAAATAGTTGCAGATAGATGCAGGCTTCCACAGCAAGCATTTCCCTAAAAATCTGCTTGGAGATTCTATTCCATTAATGCCCTTGCCCCTACACATGAACACATTTATTTCATTAGGCCATAACCCCTTTTTTTTTTCCAAATCAGCAATTTGAAAGGCACAAACTCCTGTCTGCCCAAGAAATTAATGCCAGTCACAGCTCATCAAGTGAAATGGTTAATCAGTAATATTAAATTTCATAGATGCAACCAGATCCCTAAGGAAAAAACAAAACAAAACAATAGGTTTCAGATAAATCTATAGCATAGAGGTAGAATGCAATCATTACTATTAATTTAGAGGGAATCACACCCAAATTGTTTAAAGGAGAACCCTAGTTCTTTCTATCTGTCACTTCTGTCCTGCTTCAAAAACTTACATAGCAGCCAAATTAAAATATCTTTCTAGCTTTAACAAAGAAAAAAGAAATTACACAAAATGAATATTAGTGCTCGGCAGTTGAGGCAGCCAGCTATCACATATTCATAGATCACAAATCCCATTCTTATCATGTCCCTTGATCCTGCAACCAATTCTGTGCAGGTGGTCTTCAATATTCAGATGCAGTCCAACTGAGCCAAGGATAGCCTACCAGCACATTATTACTTGTACAATCCAGGTCCTAGTGCTTAGCTAATAAGCTGAGAAAGCCAATTTGTCACAAAGTTGGAGGCAAATTCAAATGATGCTACACCAGCAACTTCCTGTAGTCAAATATGCAAAAGAATTCCAGTTTGTAAAACCATTTTTGTCTATTTCTAAATAATTCTGCTTGATTTCTAGTTTTCCTGTCAAATCATACAAATGGGTTTTCATGTAATGGTAATAACCGAACCCTGATCTGGCATAGAGAGATACAAGATTGTTTGTTTTATGTGAACCCAAATTACAATGATATCAACAGGAATAGAACCTAGGAACCAGAGACACACTTATCTAAAGGACTTAATCTTTTGGAAGCAGCAAAAGATTCCTATCATCTATATGAACTATCAGGAGATTTGACCCACTCAAATAGCATAGTACATGAATACATTACATAAATTACACTCCTATTTCCTTATGTTTACAAATTATATTCATATTTCCTTACTTTTACATGCTCCCTGTTATTTGAAAAACACCCAGTTTTAGCAGATGTTTTCCATATTTTGCATAAAACCAAATGTGAAACTACGTGGAAAATGTGATTAAACTAATTTTTATATTATGTGTCATAAAAAGCTATAAAAACTGGTTGAATTTTGTAAGCTGACACTTTCTAGACTGCTACAACTCTTAAAAACACAGTAAGGCAAAGATTTGCAGAGCAGCCTAAGAAATCTGGATGTTAAACTTCTGAATTGCCCTACTTCCCCATACAGCCTAAAATTTAAATGACAGTATAAGCAACAGAATCACTGATTTTGTATATTTGAAATAATATAATAATTGTATATCATAACTGCGCATCTCATAGTCTCCAAATAATAGAAATATACATTATGGATGTTTTTTATTCTACAAACATGATTTTATTCTATTGAAGATGTGGAGTTTTGTAGTTTTATCAATTCTATACTATGTAAAATTAAATTAGCAAAAATCAGGAAAGAGAGGATATCAGGGGATCTGTATTACGGAAGTAGGTTAAATTAAAAGTTTACAATTTTACAATTTTAAAAGCCAGGAATCAGAAAAATTAAAAGAGTTATACTGTAGTAAGTCTGACACCTATGAGATATCTACTGAGATGAATGCTTCAAACAATGCACCTCACAGGAAACGACACAAATTTAAGTTGTAAAGCCACTGGAGAGACCCTGCTCAACTTGTAAGAAATTAAGGATGTAGAATTTTACAGCTTTTCAGCAGTCTTCTAAATACCCTGGCAGTTAGTTTGTTTTCTTGATCTTCCAAATAGCTCCTAAAAGGAGTTCAGACCACATTAAACAGCATTTTCTCTATACGTGAACAAAAAAGGATTAAAAACCAGGATTAGAATTGCTTCAAACAACAAAACCACTAGAATAGTTTTTAAACTAATCTAGTTCTCTGCACCAGACATTCCACTCATCATGCATGATACCTTTTTCTAAAACAGACATAGGGTTCACAAAGACAAAGTGCACTTTAATAACAGATAATAAGAATGCAGAAGAGTTACTTGAAAGAAGTTAGTATTAACTACTTATCCCAACACAAATTGGGGGGAAATATCACACAGATCAACTTTTCAGTCTAAATACAGTTTAGTGGTCAACATTTAAAACTCATTCTTTTGAAAAAGCTATTTTCTTTTCTCTTATTTTTGTAACACTAAAATATATTTGTACATAAAACATAACAGTGATATGGTTTCTTCTGAGGCAAAAATAGCCAGAGAGAGAAGAACACCACACTGGTCATCATTAAATAAATCATTATGTATCAACAGTTACCATAATTCAGCATCTGAAAAATCACATATTTTCTCTCTTGTAGGCATTAGGATGTAAGTGCAGTGTTTCAGATACCAAAATGAGGCAACTGTCAGTATAGGACAATTTCTGTGCTGAAACAAAAATAACTGCAGTTATGACACACTGGACGCTTCTACATGTGTGTCCTTAAGGCAACATAAGGAAACTAACATCACATTACTGGCTATATGTAAGGTGTATTAAGGATGGGTCTACACATGCCCATCCTTAATGTGCCTTAAATATGGTGCCTTAGAGTGATTCTGGAGTAAATTTGATACCTGCATAAAGCTGGTATCAAATTTATGCTCGAGTAGTTAAGGTGCTTTAAGCCAAGTGTAGATGTGATACAGTGCCTTAACGCTGTCAGCTGCACCCACTGCAGCCAAGCATATGGAGCCGTGATCTGAATGGCAGAAGAACAAAGAATGTGCCTTTGCCCCAGGGTGGGGTTCCTGGCTGGGCAATGCAACACTGCAGGCAGCGGGACACCTCACTGCTCACCCGGGATTCAGGTGCCCTTAGAAGCTTGCACTGTGGCTTCCCCCAGAGAGCAGGCAGACAGGGGTCTGCATTTACCCCAGCACCTGGCAAGGCATTGCCTGCTCCAGTTGGCATGGCTCCAGCATGGCAGGGCTTTCTTTGGCACAGTTCCAGCATCCAAAGCGACTTCCCCCCTCCCATCAACACTGCACCCAGCATGCCTGGGCTGAGCCTGGAGGAGCTGAGACTGCCTCTCTCACAGGCAGTGTTGGCAAGAAAGTGGATAGCATCAGCTCCTCAAGGCTCAGCCCCCGCACGCTGGGTGCAGCATGTGCAGGGGAAAGTCGTGCCCGGTGATAGAGTCACACCACAGAAAAACCTCACCAGGCAGGAGCACTGAGGCATGCTGGCTAGAGCAAGCAATGCAGTGCCGGGTGCTAGGGTAGACAAAGACCCAACCTACCTGCTCTTTCTGGGGAGCCACAGTGCCAGCTTCTAAGTGTGCCTGAATCTTGGGCAGGCAGTGAGGTGTCCCACTGCCTACAGTGCTGCATTGCCAGCCAGGAACCCTGCCCAAAGGCAAAACTAGTGACAACAACAACCCCGCTCCCACCTGCTCTCATCTGCTGAAGAGGGGCTTAGAGCACGGACGTGTGGGGAACTGTCCAGGGTGCTGACCTCAAGGTCCCTTAAGGCATCCACATGTAGACACCTGCCTAATGCCCCTTAAGGGGCATTGCCCTTAAGGCACATTAGGTTTCATTGCACATTAATGCACATGTAGATATGCCCACTAAAGATAACTGTCAAAGTCTAGGGAAGTTCAGAGGCTATTTGAATTCACCTCATTCCAAACAGAGAGACTGGAGTCTGCTGCAGACTTTGCTCCTGAGCATATAAAAATTATGAGCATATGAATGTATCCTATGGAGAGTACAGGGCCCTTTTAAACTCACTCCGTGGAAGATATGAGTTGCTTATGCTTTTAGTTGAAGAGATACCTGGTTCAATCCCTGGTATGCTCCAAGATCATTACTGTCATATGATTCAGTCTCAGGCTTCTAATTTAACTGATTAAAGGGTTTGGAGTTACCAACATACATTTCAAAATCTTCCTCCATGTTTAGGCTAGTCTGTTCAAGGGGCCAAAGGAAATTAGGTACCAAATTCCCCCTGAAGTTCCTAAATCCCTTCAGTATCTTTCAAAAAACAAGCTATAAAACAACATACTTGTTTTTCAGATTTTTCATTTTTATACCATAACATAAATTTCATTGCATAAATACCTTCACCAGAGCAACGAAGAACATTTTTTCCTTTTGCCAAGAACCAATTCTCCTTAGAATTTACAGTGGCTCTTCATTACAGAGGTTTATATTCCTATCTTTAAAAGTTGTTAATTAAACAAACCTGTTTAGCCAACTGATCCTTCTTCACCAAGCCAGTGGCTGCAGCAATATTCCCTGCTCCTTCCACTGTCTTCTGTGCAACTGCTGTCACTCCTGTCACCACAGCTCCCCCAACATTAGACACCTGTTCTTTGGTCTTTTCAGCCACTGTAGAAAATAATAAATAAATAAATAAATAAGTTGCTGTACAGGGAGCTGAAGGTTAGTCAGGGAAAGTAAAGTACCCTGTTGATAGGACAAAAAGTGAGAGCACATCAATGGGCAGACACGGGAACCATTACAATCTCTCTGAATCCCACGGAAATCGTAAGACATGAAATGGTATCACTTAATACTACAGCAGCAGCACAGCTAGAATTAAGGACCTAGCTGTAGTTCATTTGTTGCTTATTAAGGTTTTTCCCTGTTTGATCACATCAGATTCCACTGTGGAAGGACAGAAGTTATTAGCTATGGGCCTTTATGATACCCAACTGCATTCCATAGCCTTTACATTCAGTGCAATGCAATAGAGAAAATGCATTCTGATTAGCTCATACAACAGTCTGGCTACATGCAAAAGCAATCAGAAACAACTTACTAAACCAATCATTGCTTCCCAGCCTGTGAGCAACACAATTTCAGAGATTATATTTTATCTGTTTCCAGATACCTGCACTCCACTACAGGGACAGAAGCCCACGCTGAACAAGAAACAAAGCCAAAACAAATCAAAGATACCCAGGCAATCTAACTTGGTGCCTGCAATACACATACCCTACATACACAAGAATGATTCTTCCATTCTTCCTTTCAGTATTATACAGGGTTCTGGCTGCTCATTCATATCCAGGGACAGCTTGCGTGTTAGTGAAATTGGCTTGGGAAGTGCAGTTAGACTCCATGCATTAAAGATTCAAGGCCAGATTATCAGAAGAGGTCTCATTTAGTCACCTAAAAAGGGTTAAAAATTTTCAAGACTGTCAGTACTTACAGAGCTTCCTGGGAAAACTATCTGGTTATTCACTTTGTCCAAATAGTCCCTAGTCTCTCTTAAAAATCCGATTCCCATGATGCATTCATATCTAAAATTTCACAATTAAATTAACAGAGAATAGACCTTGCTTTTCCGCTCCAAAAAACTCACAGCTCCCTCACATCTGGAGTCCCGTGTCCAGTTTTGGGCTCCCTGCTACAGAAAGGATAAACAAGTTGGAGAGAGTTCAGTGGAGAACAGTGAAAATGGCTAGGGGGCTGGGGCACATAACTTATGTGAGGACAGGCTGAGGGAACTGGGCTTATTTAGTCTGGAGAAGAGAAGACTGAGATGGGATATAATAGCAGTCTTCAACTACCTGAAGGGTGGTTTTAAAAAAGATGGAGCTAGATGGTCTATCAGTGGTAATGAATAAAAGAACAAGGAGCACGTTCTCAAGTTGCAGCAGGGGAAGATTAGGTTAGATATTAGGAAAAACTCTCTCAGTAGGAAGGTAGTTAAACACTGGAAAAGGTTACCCAAATAGGTTGTGGAATCTCCATCCTTGGAGGCTTTTAAGACCCAGCTAGACAAAGCCTTGGCTGGGATGATCTAGTTGGGGTTGGTCCTGTTTTGAGCAGGGGGTTGAACAAGGTGACCTCCTGAGGTCCCTTACTGCCTTAATTTTCCATGATTCTGTGATTGTATATTACATTAGGAGATGTGATTAATGACTTCCTATCCAGCATTTAGGAAACACAAATGTATGATTTAACTTTTTCCTACCTACTAACAATGAAAACAAAAAAGCAGTAGAAGCTGAATTACAGATTATTATTACTTGTTTTACCATAGCACCTGAGGACCCTCCAGGAGTCACCATCTGTGAAAACAAGCCACTGTACAAAACATAGGAAAAAAAATCTCTGCTCCAAAGCTTACAATCTATACTCATTGTCAGAAAAAAATATAGATAAATGTCAGAAATGCATCCAAGTTAACCATTTCTATGTTTTTTTCCAGCATAAAATCTTAAATGAATTTTACTGAACACCAAAGCATCTATTTAAGGCCATTGAGCTTACCATTATGAAGCTTATGTAAATAATTGTGTAAACTTGTCACGTAATATTTACCTACAAAAAAAAAAAAAACTGGGGCTAGGGACAGAAATTATTCATAAACCAGTACAAGTGATTGGAAACCCGTTAAAATCTGTAGCATAACAGAAGTCAATTGCATGTAAACCACTTCCAGAATGGCCAAAACTGGTTTAAGATAAACCTGGATGGATGTAGTATCAGACTTAACTGATTTAGGTTAAATTGTTTTATTGAACTTCTGTCCCAGATCCCCTCCAACTTTAAGTTAGCTCACAGTCCCCCAACATCCCAGGATGCTTTGCACCGCCCTTGCAACCCCCTTCCCCTTACAGAGTGGTTGGGCTAGACTTGGCCCAAACTGTCTGCTCCAGATGAGCAGGGAGATGTGCTCTAGCACCTCCCCCACCACCACCACCCTGGCTTCTGGCCTGGGCCACTGCAGGCACGTGGCTGCATTTCTGGAATCAAAAAGTGAATGTCTGTTCACTTGCTTATTGGTTCAATCTACAAAGCTTAAACTAACCTGCAAAGATTGAATCAATTCATTCTTGCCTTGGGATTTTTGACCATTTTATAAGTAGCCTAGAGCATTATTTACATGAAAGGTTTTACTTATTTATCAACATATAGACTTTTAGAAAAGGACAGGTCTTTATGTGCTCATGGCAATCTATATCATCCTGTAAACATTAAAGTATGGGTATATGGCATGTCTCAAGAGTTAAATATGCACTACTTAAACTAGAGAATTTAGGTTTCTTTTTCTACTTAGAATGGTCGAAAAGAACAGTGAAGAACAGGATCACTGAAAAATATCTGCAGGGATTCCAAAATAATTCTGAAAACATTTTAAAATAAAGATGCATTCAATTTTTTGATGAATTTTTTTTTTTAATTTCTGAAGGGTTTTGCTAGTTTTTCCACCCTTTTTTCCTTCTATTTTTTTCTATGACAAAGTATAAAGAAGGTAGGAAAAGTTATTTAAAACAGCAGGAAAATGGGGGTAAAGGAACCCAATTAAACAGTTTTTTAGATTTTCTTTTCAAGTTTTTTCCCTATAGAGAACTTGAAAAGTTTTGAAAATTCAAAAATAAAAAAATTGGTTTTCCATGAAAGTTATTTGCCCCAAAAATATTTTTGACAGTCAGAAGCAGCAGCCTTAATAAGGCAAAGAGATGAATCCTCTGGTACTGTGAGCCAGCTTGCCTCAACCAATTTCAATAGCATTATCAGCATAACTTCATTTACTTAAAGTGGTATGGCATAGTTTTATTTACGCCATTTGATGGTCTGCCTCAATAACAGTCACTGACAAAATAAGGAAAACTAAGTTTGATACCCCCTGGATGTAATAACTCAATGATGATATAAAATGGCTCAAATGTGTCATTATTGAAATGGCATTTCTTAGGGGGTAGGTACACAGGTGACTGCAAGGAGAATGAGGGTGGGGTCTTGTAGTACAACAGCAGCTGTATGGTACAGTATACAAACTTACTATCCAGGGTAATGAAAGTTGATAAGACATACAAACAAATGTACATAACCATTCATTTATGGCAGAGTCAGTATATGCACATTGGTAATGATCACAGAGCAGATGACACTTTGCAATCCTTTGCCTTCTTTTTCCTCATGATAACTTGTTTCTTTGCCCATGACAAGGGTGATAGTTAATATGTGCTAGGGTGATTATCCAAGGAATATAGTTGCTAATACTACAGTATCTGAAATCTGTTTCCTCCTCCCAGAAATGAATATAATACTCTCAACGAAAGGTTTAGTACATGCCAACATGAGAAAGGAGTGAGAATCTTGACGGCTGACACTAATTTAATTGGAATAAATAATACATACATAATCAAGATGGGAACCAAAAAGCAGTAGCTAAAGCTGTAAAATAGGATGGAGTAGCCTGACAAGAAACAGGCAATATGATTACTGCAAGAGATTTACCATTCATAATAAAACAGCAAAAGCAACTTACTCTTACACCTTCTAAAATGGCAAATGTTTTATTGGGTCAATAAAATGTTAAAGTATTTATTTAATGGCACTCACTGATTATGAAGACAAAGAAGAACTAACAGACAGAAATGTAATTGCATCCTGCTGGCATAGAAGAGTAAAATGCAGCATAAAAAATAGTTTGCTAATTTGAGATAATATAGAGCATTCAATCTGATATAGACCTGTCTCTGTGCATACTAATGAAGACTTGCAGGTACTCTATGGCAGTTTGCTTCTCTCTCAGAAAGTGTTGTCAAATCATTACTTTGGCATGGAATGCAGTGCTCAGACTCCTGAGCTCAACAGTCATGAGGACAAAAGGCTGCCGAACAACTTGATATCCAGCTTTCCAGGGAAAGCTGCTTTCTCCAGAGACAAATCTTCATTTCAATTGCTTCCATCTCAAAACAATAAGCAGAGCTGTTTTCTACTAAAAATGGTAAAGTACGTCACCCAAGAAGCATTCCATCTCATAAATACAATTTCAGCTTTATCCAGGCTTTGCCAAATACTCATTTAGCTAGGATAACAATTTCAAAAGCACTTCAGAAGTCTTAATCCCAAGTTTTAAGGTATTTAGGTATGTAACAGGGGGCCTGCTCAGGGCCGATCTCTGCACAGCCCGCCCACCTGTTCTTGGGCGAACAGCCCGCTTTCTCGTACACCACGCCTTAGTAGAAGTAATTTAAGCAGGAGGCTGCCCATTTTCTGCCTCACTGCCAGGGGGTGCTATCTGCAGCTCCATTTCTCCCCTACACCGCAGCCCAAGCCTCGCAGATGACATCATGATGTTCTCATATGTGCCAGTCCCACACGATGGGCCCCAGAGTCCTGCTGTAGGACCCCCACCTGGGTTCTTCCCTTCAGGCAGACACTGCCGCCATCATACCAGGCCACATATCTCCCTGCTACCAGTTCCCCTTCCGGAGCCAAAGGTCCCAGTGAGGGGACCACACCTCTAGCCCCAGCCCCCCAGGCCAGTTGGGACACCAGGCCCCTGGATCTTGGGCATCCCTCTCGGTGGGCCTCCTTGCCCTTCTGACCCTCCTGGTCCTGGCCCCTGCCAGGGCCAGTCAGGGGAAGCTCTAGCAGGCATCAAGGTATGATCCATACTCTTTTCCCGGGGTCCCACTCTCTGGGTCCTCCTTCATGGATGTGGGGAGCTGGGGTACCTCACACCATAACTGGTGCCTCAGAGTCTCACAGGGGACTCTCACTCTCCCCAGGCAGCAGGTCATGGTGCTCCTACAGATGTTATATTTGACCCAAACTCTGCCTCCCAACATTGGAGGACTTACTGAGGTCAGGACTCAGCTCTCTTGCTCTCTGGCTGAGCCCCCCATTCTTCCCTCACTGGGCTCCACATCTCTGCCCCTCATACTGGGGCTTCTCCTTGCTGTCCCCTCAGTTCTCATGCTGCCCCCCCTCACACCAGGGGATCCCCACACTGCCCCCCTCACACAGGGGGATTCCCACTGCTCACAATGCCCCCTCTCCTCAGGGGCTGCTCAGGTGACCATAGCCATGCCTGATCCCAACTCTCCAGCTTGGGGTCTTGAACCCCAGCAGGGTTCAGGCAGCCTCAGCCACACCTGGCCTCCAACTCTCCACTCTCCTCCTCATGCTTGCACCCCCACAACTACCTCTGATGGAACATGGCCCCCACAACTACCTCCATTAGAACACAACCCACCCAAAGGTGAGGGCTAGGGGTTACAGCACCCCAACCTGCCTTTCACTGGAGTTATCACTGGTCCGGCATTTCCTGGGGACTCCTGCACCACTGGAAGCCCCACCAAGACACCCACTCCCAGCAGGGTGTAGTTTTGGACCAGGGCCCTTCTACCATCCCCTACAGCTCCTCCCTTACCTCCTGATGAAACTAAGCAAACCCCTAGCCAAACAGTGTTATTACCTGACCTCCAGCAGCCAAACTGCCTTGTTTATATGGGCAGCCCTGAACCCAAAATGCCTGCCCTCATTAGGCACCTGGAGGCTGCCAGCTCCAGGTCCTTAAAGTGGCAGGCACACACAGTGCCTGATATTTGGTGAGATTTTCACACACATCTATGATAGGTGCCTCTATTTTTCCAGGGGCTTTTTTATTGGCATGAAAACAGCAAAGTAGAAATACCTAGCAGCAAAAGGGGACCTGCCCTGGTCACTAAGTTAGGAGGGGCACTAGAATCACCCTCAATCCCCACAGAGTCCACTCCTTGGCAGGAACCTCAAAGCAGTCCCAGATGCTGTTGCATTAAGAATAACAGAGCCATGACATGCAGAGCACACATCTTGGCAGCTTCCTACCCACCCTCCCTCCCCTCACTCTCAGAACCATGCCCCGCATCCCACAGCTTCCCACCCCCTCCACTCTCAGACATCTGTACCCGCAACCTTGACTCAGACCTACATCCTCTGCCCCTACCCTCCCCCCTGCCCTCAGAACCTGCATGCCCCCCACCTCCACTCTCTCACAGGGTTTGCCCTGGGCATCAGTACAACTTGTTGTGGTGATGAAATTATTGCTGGTCAGGTAAAAAACAATCTCTCCCTCACCCATGAGCATATAGTTACAAGAAAAAATCCAAAGCAACTTGAGAACAGTTTGTTACATACAATATTCACAAGACAAACTTCAGTAAAAATATTATGGCTAGGGACAGATGAAGAGAAACTGGTTTAAACCTGTAACAGAAGAGATGTTCCGTGCACATAAACCAGTTTGAGAATGGCTGAAACCAGTTTAAGGTAAACTTGTTGAATGTAGTATTAGACTTAACTGATTTGGCTCAAACCATTTTATGCAATGTCTGTCCCAAACCCCAGGCTGATACAAGATAAATCAGACTCTCTCAGCATCCTGGCATGCTCTCTGGGCTGGGCGGGGCTCTCTGCTCCACAGCAGGGCTGGACCCTCCCCTCTGTTCCCTGGATGCAGCTCTGGCAGTCCCTGAAGGTGTCTACCTGGCTTCTGCTCTCCCCTCCCCCACCACTCCCCACTCTGCTATGCAGACATTCCTCACAGATACCTCTCAGCTTTAGCTAGCAGACCACATTCTGGCTACCTCTGAGCTGTGGCACACAGGACAAAGGTAGAATCAACAGATAGCTGGTAATGTCCCTCTGTTGTTTTCCTAATGGGCTAATAAACACTGAGTTAGGGGTGATAAACATTCCCTGCTGGTCTGGTTAGGAGTGGGGGAACCTCTCCCTAATCAGAGTTTTCTGCCAGGGCCTGGTCATGTCCCCCCTCATCTCAGCTCTGTGGAAGGGAAAGGAGGGCTGCTCTAGCGCTCCCTGGCTTCTAGCCTGAGCCACCGCAGGCATGTGCCTGCATGTCTGGGATGTCTGTCTGGTTACAAAACTCATTTATCCTAGCCAGGTTAGAGTAACCTGCAAAGACTGAATCAATTCAGGCTCAGGCTTTTTGAATGTCTGTCCCTAGCCTATGTGTTTTTCCTGAATTAAACACAGAACTCTTAATCAATTAAATAACCTGTGTGACCTTTTAAAGATTCATAGATTCATAGACTGTAGAGTCAGAAGGGGCTCCGAAGGATCATTGTGTCTGACCCCCTGCCCCAGGCAGGAAAAGGACCAAGGTCAGATGACAAAATAGCATGTTTGTTTAAAGTTGAGCTGTTTTAACTATTTTAGGAGCTAATCTGTAAGGGCTGTTCTTAAATTCCATTGGTTCTCCCCATAGGCAACTTTGCATATATGCACTTTTACACATGGAGACAGCCATCTGCTAGAGTTAAAAAAACTAGGCCAAGAATGCTGAGCTAGTCAGAGCCTTCTAACTCATAAAATTCAGAAAAGAAAATAGACTGGAAATGGGTGATACTTATACACAACAGTGTTATCAGTTCAGCTGTTTTATGTTGATGAACTTGCCGACTCCTAGAAGGTATTTGTTTCAACCCGCTGAATCTAAAAAAGGTTGTACATTCCTGGACTTCTTCCCTTGAGAGGGTAATGTAAAGAAGTTAAACAGACTTCTTTTCAGTCATGTTATAATAGGAACAGAAACTACAGCTGAAGCAGCAGCCACTGAGCAAGAGAGACAAAAAGTGAAAGCCAAAAACCAAGGGTTTTTTTGTTTTGGGGTTTGTTTTTTTTAAGATGGTGGCTTGGCTCCTTCTCAGGATTTCCATGATTAATCAGAAATGGGCATTTCCACTTTAAAGTCATTGGCATCACCCAGTGGGGTCACCCCTATATATGGAAATAAAGAAGTACCTTCTTCCATTAATTTTGGATTCAAAAAGTCTAAAAATAAACCCAGTCATTCAGTGGGTCTGTAGGTATTTTGAGAAATGTGAAGTCATGGGTTAATCTGTGGCTATTACCGCAAACATTCTAAAAATTCCTGAATTAAAATAATTTTAAATAATACAAAATTTGTAATATGTTGGAACTGAAGTAATAGAAAGGCTTCATAAGATATTCACTCAACCCGGCTCACAAAGGATTACGGTCCATTTGATAGGTAGATGCTTATAACTTCTTTTTAATACATTGGTACTTAGTGGTTCAACTTTTCACAGCTTTTTTGATACTTAATATCTCAATGGAAGGCTACACTGCACCTCAGAGTAAAAATCTTTTCCTCCTTTAAAAATAAAATTACACTTTTGATTTTTATACACAGATCTACTTACATCAAAACTACCCAACATGCCACAATCTGCCCTTCCTACTGCTTTCTCTGATGCTGAAACAAGTATTTGTCAGAGAAACTAAGCAGAAGCAACAAGAGCTTGCCTAGGGAGTTTACCCAGCTATAGGTCTCCTGTCAGCACACAAGCCTGCACCAGCACCTGACAGAAGAGTAATAGTACAAACTAGATCTCTATCTGCCACTCCTCTACAGAAATAGGTATCCTCCCATTTTATCAAGAGACAAAATTTACTCTGCAATTTCTTCCTTACTTCCAGAAGAAAATAGTAACCCATGTGACCATATTCAGTGCAAGCATTTGCACTCAGCTCAAGGCCTAACAGGCACCTGATTGGATTCAGCCTTGTTTGATTGTCCTACTGGTTGCAGGCAACTAAACTCTAATATATAATCTCTGTACCTCCATTTGAAATTTGGCTGGTCAGCACTTTCTACAACTTGTGGTACCCCACAGACTCTTACTGACTCTTGTTGCTTTCCTTGCCCAGCCTTCAGCCCCTGCCCTGTTTTTTCTGTGTTGTCAGGCCTTCAGTTGTCAAGACTACTGATCTTAAGGTGTCTACACACATGTTCCAATGCATTCTAATTAAAATGCATTGGATAGATATGTGAAGGCCCAGAAAAAAACCCAGAAAAATTAGGGGGGGAAATGGTTTTTTCCAATTTTTTTCTGAGGACTATTTTTGTTTTTTTTCAAAAAATTGGGAAAATTTTACAATTTTGAAAAAAAATATAAAAACCTCTTATAAACTATTTTCTTTTACAATTATGAATAAAAAATTTTAGGAAAAGGTATTCATATATTGCTACCCTTTATTCCCCAAAAATGTTTTCTAATAACTATGTAATAGGAAGATCTTTATGTAAGACTATCTACAGTATCAGAACATTACAATTCCTGCACACCAAGGACAAGCAGTACAGTACAACTCTCAAATTCAAGAGCAGAATGCATTTCTGCCCCCAGGGAGCACTGCCATTTTCACAAGAGAAGGAAGAAGGTTTCAGTGCATTCTTTGCTTGTGGACTTCCTCTATTGTTGACTTTTGATCTAGAAGTTCATGTTTCTTCTCCTGTCCTCCTGACTAGGCCTCAAAAGATTAGGAGTGCACACTGGCAGCAGAATCCATTCTTTCCTGTAGAGATTAGAAACAAGGAGCTTATTCCCCTGCTTGCTCAAAAACCTCTGGAGAGGAGACAGAGGAAGTCTAAAGGTCTTGGAGCTGGAAGGAACCTGCCTCCTCCTGGCCCTGTCACCTTGAGATCCACAGAAGTAAAGAAACGGCACGAAGGAGCTGAAAAAAGTATACTTCTTTACTGAAAGGTAAGAGTTAACATTTCTCTGAATTCAGTATATTAAACTATATTTTAGCTGTATTAGAATATTTTCATAACCTATGTAATTCATAACCTATGTAATTCCTGCTTGTTGCAGGGCACTAGTGTGTGCCAGCTCCTTCAAGAGCAGAGGCAGCTTGGCTATGGAGCCCTGAGAGCAAGGCAGGGTTCCACAGCTGCAGGTTGCCTTGGCAGTAGACTAATCAGGGTATTAACTGGCACCTGCACCTGGTCAGCTGACTAGAAGGATACAAGGCCCTGGGCACATATAAGCCCAAAGGCTGGGGTTGGTTCTCTGTCAGCAGCTGAGGGAAGGAGCTCTTGCAGAAATGCTACTCAGAGATGCTTGGCTGCCTATTCTGCTGCTAGTAAGAGCAGGGGCTCTAGGAACTTCTAAAGTATCTGGGGCTATGAGGCATACATTGCTGAGGGAGAAGCTTGCCTCCTTAGAGGGGCAGAGTGTGACCTCCAATGTTGTTGTTATGTTACAGCCCAGGGACTTGTATTTATGTTGTTGTTTGAATCCAGTGGACCGGGATGAGGCTATCTGGGGGGGAGGAGCAGGCCTCATTAGGGCAGCAGGAAGCCCAGTGCCAGAGGGTGCTGCTACAGTGGGTGAAGGGAGCCCAGTGCCAGAGGGCACTGCTACTATGGCCAAGGATCCAGGAGGTCAAGCTGTACTGCAGCCTCATCAAAAGGGACAACATTTAAGTACAATCTGTGAGGCAGGGGGCATGGTAAAGGGATGGTTTTGGAGCCATGCATCTAGCCCATAAGGCTTGGGGTGTCTCGAGACACTGACTTTGAGACAGACTCAGCAAGGGATCCAAAAGCATCAGGGTCTAGTGGGGTTCAGCAGGACCATGACCACACAAATGCATGGGCAGACTCCCAAATTATTTCAACCAACAAGACATGGCAGGAAAGATTAGAAGGCACTCGCAGGGCAGAGCACGGAGCCCTAGGGTCATCATGGCCATCCCTGGGGATCCCACACCATGATGCTACTAATCTGATTGTTCTGTGACAAATTACCCAACCTTAGCAGTGAGGTGAAGTCTACAGGGCAGGGAAGTTGTTCACAGTTAACTCTGAACAGGCCTCTCCTCCATCCATTACTAAATTTGTCCACGCTGTAGTTTAATGTTTATATATGCAAGCTAGCCACTAAATTAGATTTTTCTTTTTCTCCCTCAGCAAAATGGTGCGACCAACTTCTAGCATATGGAAGTATTTCTATACTGCAAATTATTCTGAGGGGAAAAAATGTGATTTGCAAATACTGTCAAATGAAATGTGCATTTCCAAATGCTACAAGGATGATGAAAAACATCCTTTTTGTAAGAAGTGTCCTGCAGACATTAAAAAATACTTCATGGATGTAAGTGAGGAGGAGGTAGATCATGATGATGAAAGTGCAAGTAGCTCTTTCCAATGTTCTCGATCCAGAAGTCATCCTGCTGCTGCTGCTGCTTCTACAACATCAGCATCACAAATGGTTGCCCAATTAACATCCTTAAGCAACCAAATATTGCAACCAACTGTATACAAAATGCTCTCAATAGCTTCAGTTGTAGATGAGATGACACCTGAAGATCAGGGAAAAATTGACCAAATTCTTGCAAGAGCAATATATTCTTCTGGGACTCCATTGTCAATAACTGGAAATGCATACTGGCAGGAAGCTTTTAAATGACTAAGATATCATACTATTTGCCCAGCAGATATTCTTTGAGCAAACCTCTCTCAGAGTCAGAATATGAATGTGTAATGCAATCTGTGCAAATCAAAAATCAATGAAGCACCGTGTCTTGCAATACGTATAGATGGATGGACAAATGTGCACAGAAAAGGAATCATAAACTTCGTGATAACACCTCAACCAGTTTTGTGTGTAGGTTTTTTTTGTTTTGTTTGCTTTGCTTTCTTACAGAAGCATTGAAACTGCAGAGAACAGGCTTACTGCAGAGTATATCAGTAGTAAAATATGTGAAGTCCTACAGAAGATTAGGAGTGGTAAAGTATTTGCTTTGCTGACTGACAATGCAAGTAACATGAAAGCAGTATAGGCAATCATAATAGATAAATATCCACATATTACTGCAAAAGGATGCACATCCCATGGGCTAAACTTGCTTCTTAATGACATCATGAAGTTGGACACTCTGTAGAAGAGCAAAAGAAGTTTATAAAACATGTAAAAGCTACTTATTGTAGCTACAGTCTTTCAGAAGAAGCAGGAAGAAAAGAAAGCAAAGAATAAAATAGTGACATTCAAACTCTGTAGTAAAACTATATGGGGGGGAGTGGTGATCTCATTTGAAAGTTTACTAAAACACAAAGGAGCTCTTCAAGAAACAGTAATAAATGAGGATCTTAAAGTACACACAAGTGTAAGGAACACTGTACTTGATGAGGATGTCTTCTGGGTTCAGCTGGAGAACTCCCCGAAGATTGTTGAAGAATCACTGCATCTGAATCAGATAGTGCACTTTTGTCAGACAATCCTTACCAAATGGCCCACATAAAATCAACTGTTTTTTGAGAATCTAAGTGCATCTCTGCTTACAAGTACAGAAGAAAGTGAAAGAGAAACACTTTATTAACAGACATTAAGAATTTTGTTGCCAATCAATTTATGCTGCTGCAAATCTCTTGGCTCCAAGATTCAAAGGCAGAAATGTTAATGATGATAGCACTGCTCCTGAATTTGACTGGATTACAAAACAAGCAACACACTTGGGACTTGATGTTGAAAAGGTACTTTCCAATGTTGCAGAATACAGAACATCTTCAGGTATTTGGTCCAGGGATGCAGTCTGGGACTCTGCTAAGCATATCCCTCCTGCAACATGGTGGCAAGGCCCTTGCACGACACAGCCTCCAGCTCCTCTTGCTTCTCACCTGCTTCAGATTCCTCCATCTTCTGCAGCATTTGAAAGAAACTGGTACCATGTTTGTAAATACTCGCACCAGATCAAGAAATGAACTAACTGGTGAAAAAAGTAGAGACACTTGTCTCAATCTGAGCATACATTCAGTTTTCAGAAGTCCATGAAGATGATGAAAACGAAGGATCAGAAGAAGCAGAAATTGCTGATGGTGATAGCTCAGAAAATGAGACTGATTAGACAAAGTTTCATGTAGCAAAACTTGTATTTAATGAGCCTTGGGGGTTTTTTTTCTTAGCTCTTTTCCTAAAAAGGAGTGCTTTTTCAGTTGACAGTGTGGAGGAGACTAAGCCCAGAATACATAATAACCTTCTTTGTTTTACTATAATGTTGATGGTTTCTTCTATTTTCACCTTAAATTTTTGCCTGGTTCTCAAACTTGAGAAAAAAAGTAAGAGGTGCTGGGTTCCTTAGAGTTCAGCAGCTTGTAGCTCCATTTGTAACAAAAAATTTTAAAACATTTTAAAGTATATTCAATTAGTAAATCTGTAACTGTCTGAAAAAACTATACTTTTTAAATTTTAATAAATATACCAAACATGATAATATTATGAACAAACCAAGTTTTATATACATTTTATGTTATTAAAGTAGCAAAGTGAATTTAGATCTGTAAAGGGTGCTAAGAAAATTAAGTATTACATATATTTCAATTTCTCCCTTCCCCCCCATTTTCCCTTTCCCCCTTCCTCCTCTCCCCCCGGAAAAAAACCCAAAAAATCATAAAAGACATTTTGTTTGTTTTCCCCCACGGCTTCAAAATTTCTGGAAATGTTACTTCTAGCAACAGAGCAGACATGATTAATCAAGTCTGCTCCACGTTCTAATTAGAACTCTCTAGCATTGCTGTTGTGTCATGTGTATAAGCCCCTGCAGGTTTAAAAATGGCTACTGGTTCTTTAACTAAAGTTTGTTGAATGAGCTTTAATTAAAGCATCCTGTGACCATTGTTAAATCCTTAGGGGCTTAATACATATGCTGCTACAGTGTTTTAATTCGAGTGGCTCTCTGAGAACTGTGCTAATGAAAATGCCCTTCCCCTTCCCCGCCCCCCTCAACCATGTGTATAGGCACCTTAACTAATGACCTTGGTTTTTAACTTCATATTAACTTCTGTCAGCTATCAACTCTAACATCCAGGATGTGACATGGCTGTAATTGCTAGCAAAGACTGCCTGAACTCCAGTCCTTCACCAAACTCCCCTTCCTTAGCCATGTTCCAGGAGAAGCAGAATTTACTCATCAATTCCTTCTCCCATTCTGACACACTATGCAGGAGTATGTAGATGGAAAGTATAGTTCAGAAGACCAGGAAACTCCCTCCTGCATGCTCTGTGTATACACACACAAATTCACACATGCATGTACATACACTTTTGTCTACCTAGTATTTGGCCTGCTTGATCATCTCTCTTTCCTTTAGATGCATACAGTTTTCTCTAATCTCCACTCTGCCATCTCTTGCCACACAAGATAATACACCATAGCACTTCAGCATAACAACACTAAGGAAAACATGCAGCTCCCAAAAATCAGTGAGCTTCTGTGTTCATCTAACTAATGGACAAGATAATGAGGCTTTTTAGAGCATCCTATAATGCATCTGAGTAAAGTGGTCACATCTTTGAGGGGAATTTTAAGGGATGGCTTTACTAGCAATTCTTATATGATTTTTATTATAATGGAATCCAAAAGTTTACCCTCTTACTTGTACTTTCCAAACCAGGAATTGGATATCTTGGGGTCATTCATTAAAGCCAATGACAGGTTTTATACAGAAGCAAGTTCTCTAGTCACATTCTACTGGATTCTGTTTTGCTTTACTTGTTCTCTAGGTTTTGTAGCAAGTCTGTTCTTCTTGCTGTTGTGTTTGAGCTTATGTAAAAAATATTATCCCTTTTATATATTCAATTTACATTCAACAACTGAACTCCCATTATGGGATTTTAATTGTCCAGAATAAAATATATTGCAAATCTATTCTCTGCAAATGCAAGCTTGCTCTCTCCCACTTAGTGTCAGCTATTTCCTAAAGAGGGCTATCATTAAGCAGTTGTGGTGTAAAGAGAACCATCCTTTAGTGCCATGTCCTGGGAGGGCAGAGCTATTCACTCTATAAATCAGGGGTGGGCAAAATACAGCCCGTGGGCCAGTTCTGGTCTGCCAGGCCATTCTGTCCTGCCCATGGGGGCCCTAAAAAATTTAGAAAATTAATATTTATCTGCCACTGGCTCATGTCAAAGATGACAGGAGCCAGGGGAAACCACAGCAGGCTTCTGCAACAGCAGGGGCTTCTGGCCTGCGACCATGGGGGCTGTTCATGGCTGTGCCAGCATGGGAAATACTTGTAAGAAGTGGCGGGGGGAGGCAAGAGAGGACTGCAAGGATCGCGCCAGTCCTTGGGGCCAGGCCAGCTCCTGCTGAGCCCCATGGTCCGGCCATGCAGCCAGGAGTCAGCCCGTGGGCCAGGAGTCAGCAGGCAGGCAGAAAAGTATCAGCAGGGGTGGGGGGAGTGGAAGTGAGAGGAATGCAGGAGCACGGGGCCTGTGCTGGTATCCCAGCTGTGATAGACAAGCTTTTGAACGCAAGACATTCTTCATCAAGTATAAGCAGTAAAAGTCAGTGCAGCTTAGTAAAAAAGTCAGTTGAAAGAAGGGTTGAGAAAAATTCCCAGGGGTAACAGACAAACAATTAGCAGAAGAAAAGAAGCTGGTTACTGGCAGATCAAGGCTTATCAATAGGGAAGAAGGTCATTCTCACCTTTCACATATACAAAACATTTAATGGACATTTTTTTCATAGAACATAGACTTTTTTTTCATAGAAGCAACAGTTAGCAGACTCAGTGTCCTTGTGTCTGCATTATTATCCATGCTCTTCATCTTAGAAACCTAACTTAATGGCTTATTTTCAAACCTCTTAAATATTTTATGCCACAAGCTATATTTCCCTTTTTTATTATGAATATGAATACTAGATTGATTGTCACAGGATTTTGAATGAATTACTCTCCCTTTCTCATGAGAGGGATTTTTTCTTCCTGGTGTGTTGCTCCCTAGAATGATTCCAGTGCCACAGCATGTGTAACAGGTTCACAAAGCATCCCTGGCTTTTGTCCCAAGTCCAAATCTTAAATGTCATTATCAAGGGGCTGACTATGCCACTGTCTGCAAACATGGTATCCTTCAGACACAGGAGTCTCTTCAGATTGTGCCTGTTCCAGTAGGGTTCTACTTCCTGCTTTTTCTTTACCTTTCACTGAACTTTATCAGTTGAGAGTTATATCTTGCTGCAGACCTCATATCAAGGACTTATATAAATTCAAGACATTTTATATATTTCCTCAGCTAAATTGTATAGTCCTGTTAAAGCTAGTCAACTCACTTCCAGCAGGCAGGGATAAGTTGGGGGATGTTGCTTGGGGAGTTTGTTTTAATACTATTTTATTTTAATATTTTTGTCAACTCTTATAATTTACCTTGATTTTTATTGTAAGTAGCCCTGAGCCTTTTCTGGGGAAGGCAGCATATAAAGCGAATACATGAATGGAATGAGTGAATGAATTGAATGAAAAAAAGCTGCTTAGAAAGTTTGTTTGTTTAAAGCAACTGATACTTATCTTCCCTGGGCTTGGGTATGGGGCAGCAAAAGATGCATAAGTCCCTGTCCCATCCTAAACAATTTCTTTCCTGATTGCTTATTAGACCTGTTAATTTTCACGGTTGTCTGCAAACCTCTGAACTTCTTGTTCAAATATTTTTCCCAGGCATTCAAGTCCATCATTGCAAGGCAGAGGCACTAAATTCCTTTAAATTTACTGTGTGAATTTTTTAGACAGGATCTTAAAAACCCATCATATCTGCTCTGCCTGGATATCAAAGAGTTTAGTTTATTAAGTAATTTACTGGTGAATACCTCTTTTGGCTTACTGATTTTTTTATTTAACCCACCCAAAAGTCTTTATGCAAATAATACCAATAAATAGATTCATTGTATTATTCATCACATAGATTATATAACCATGTATTGTCCATGCTTAGTTCAGCTTAATTCCCTAAACTTAAGGAGCTATTGCAAAGTTTAATTTTCAAACTTTCTGAACTGTAATAAATTCAAACCAATTTTCAGCAGAACCCAAAGACACTTCTTTCCCCAAAAGCAATTTCCCTTCCCGGCTTTCAGCTTTCTGCCACCTGCTTCAGCACTATGTCTATTTAAACAAATCACAAGCTCATTTTAGTAATTGTAGAACAGTTACACTCCACTTTTCACAGAAATGGCTAAACCGTTTTCACTCAGACACTGCAAAAATGTGACATCCTCAAGCAGAAAGCAACCCTGAAGAATTTCGGGGGGGAAAAGATGACACTTTAGGAAAGTTATGAAAAACTGAGAAGGGAGCAATAGATTATAAACTCTTAAGCAACCTTGACTATAGCTCCAGCTTCAGATATATTAGTTGGGTGAGATGGACACAAGCCTACTATAGAGGGCTGGCACTATAAAGTGTTTCAGTCAATTATATAACTATACAGAGGAAACAAGGAAAATATCACATTAGCTGTTCATTTTGCCCCAGTCCAAAGACCACTAAATTCAGTGGGACTTTTCCCATCCATTTCCACTGACTTTGAATCGTATTCTAAAAGCTCACCTTTACTGCTCATCTGTCTGCCATGCAGAACCATACCTTCATCAGCTGAAATGGTGTAAAGAGAATCATCCTCTAGTGCCATGTTCTGGGAGGGCAGAGCTATTCACTCTATAAATCAGGGGTGGGCAAAATACAGCCCATGGGCCAGTTCTGGTCCACCAGGCCATTCTGTCTGGCCCATGGGGGCCCTAAAATATTTAGAAAATTAATATTTATCTGCCCCGGCTTATGTCAAAGATGTCAGGAGCCAGGGGAAACCACAGCAGGCTTCTGCAACAGCAGGGACTTCTGGCCTGCGACCATGGGGGCTGTTCATGGCTGTGCCAGCATGGGAAAAAGTTGTAAGAAGTGGCGGGGGGAGGCAAGGAAGGACCGCAGGGATTGCCCCAATCCTTGGGGCGAGGCCAGCTCCTGCTAAGCCCCATGGTCCAGCCATGCAGCTGGGAGCCAGCAGGCAGGCAGGAAAGCAGCAGCAGGGGTGGGGGGAGTGGAAGCAAGAGGAATGTGGGAGCATGGGGCCTGTGCTGGTATCCCAGGGCCAGCACCAGCAGGGCCCAGAGTGGGATGGTGGGAGTATGGGGTGTTGGCTGGCAGGGGTCTGTGGAGCTGGGCTGGGCTGCACCAGCAGGGAGAGGGGGGAGCAGACCTAGCTCCATAGAGTTCCTGCTGGTCAGGACCCCACACCCCCATCTGGTTGCCTAACAGGGGCCCCACACCCCCATCTGGTTGCCTCTGGCTCCCATGCACCTTCTCACTCCTAGTGCCCTGGCCCCAGGCCCGTGGAACAGGCAGGGACCAGTGCACAGTCCCAACCCCATGCGCCACGCACTCATCTGTCTGGACTGAGCAGCGGCGGCAGGCAACAAACTGGTGCTCAGCGTGGGTGAAAAGTGAGCCCCCCATGGCACCAGCACTTCCTGCTGCAGCCACTTGCAGCCCATCATCGCCTCTGTCCTGTCTCTCCACCACTGTCCTGCCTTGCCCTGTGTCATCGCTGCCCCACCACTGCCCCACAGTGACAATGGAGAGCGGGCACAGGCAGCACTGCATGGGCTCTGAGTGGCTGCAGCACAGGGCACCAGCCACAGAGAGGGGGAGCAGCCACCTTTCCCTCATGCTGAGCACCAGTTTGTTTCCCACTGCTGCTAGCCTGGGCCCCATGCCAGCTCCAGCCTTGCTATGAGGGCTAAGCTGCAGCAGTAGCAGCTAGGCAGAAACTGCTGCTCAATGTGGAGGAAAGCAGCCCTCCCCACTCACTGCCGCTAGGCAGTGTTTGCTGTGGCTGCCTGCCCAGAGCTCAATATGCACTAAGTTGTGGTACGGGTGCTTCACCACTGCATCTGTGCTGCCTGGCACGGCAGCCATGGCCACGTGGAGCAGCCTGTGCCTGCTCTCCGTTGCCATTGCTGATGGAAGAGCAAGCACAGGCAGCCCTGTGTGGGCACAGGGTGCTAGCCACAGGGAGGGAGAATGGCTACTTTTCCACCATGCTAAGCACCAGTTCATTTCCCGCTACGGCTTCTAGCCTGGGACCTCCCTGTGCCATGGGTCTGGGGTAGGGGCACTGGGACTGAGCGGGTGCATGGGAGCAAGCAGCAGTTGGGCACGAGCATGGGGCCTGTGCTGGCATCCTGGGGCTGGTGCCAGTGGGCCCAGAGCAGGGCAGCAGGAACGAAGGTGAGTGGTTGCTCCTTAAGGAGACGATCCTCCATGCCCAAAGGGAGGTAATCCCAACAAGGGTCAAAGGGAGCAGGAGGGCACATAAACCCCCATGGCTCACTAAGAGCATCCGGGAATGTCTCCTTGCTAAAAGGGAGGCATATACCCAATGGAGAGATGGGGTCATCGCCAAGAAGGACTATGTGATAGTCGCCCGAGGATGTAGGGGGGCAGTCAGGAGGGCCAAGGCAGAGTTGGAGATAGGACTAGCTTCCCGGATTAAGGACAATAAGAAGTCCTTCTTCAAATACATAGGGGGTAAAAAGAGGGTCCCGGGTAATGTGGGGCCCCTGCAGGACACGATGGGCAACTTAGTCATCACGCCAGATGACAAAGCTAACATATTTAACGATTTCTTTGCCTCTGTCTTCCTAAGTAGGGACCAGTTCAGCCACCTCCCTGCTGGGCCCCCCTCGGGCCCCAAGAGAGACACGCCTGGGCCAAGGGTTAGCGAGGAGTTAGTTAGGGTACTTCTGGAGAGGCTGGACGTGTTCAAGTCCGCTGGTCCGGACGATCTTCACCCTAGGGTTCTACAGGAACTGGCTGAGGTCATTGCGGGACCCCTGGCACGGCTCTATGAGCACTCGTGGTGCTCTGGCGAGGTGCCGGAGGACTGGAAGAGGGCCAATGTGGTCCCTATCTTCAAAAAGGGAAAAAAAGAGGACCCGGGAAATTACAGGCCAGTTAGTCTGACCTCAATCCCGGGTAAGCTCTTTGAAAAAATTATCCTGGCACACATCCAGGAGGGCCTTGCGGGGGAATGCATGCTCAGGGGCAACCAACATGGGTTTATCAGTGGCAGGTCTTGTCAGACCAACCTGGTGGCCTTTTACGATCAGGTCACTAAATCATTAGACGCAGGGGTTGCTGTGGATGTAGTCTTTTTGGACTTCCGGAAGGCTTTCGACACTGTCTCTCACCCTGTCCTCATCAAAAAGCTGGGAGACTGTGGTGTCGATGCCCACACGGTCAAATGGGTTGCCAACTGGTTGGAGGGCCGCACCCAGAGGGTGGTAGTGGATGGGTTCTTCTCGACCTGGAAGGATGTGGGCAGTGGGGTTCCGCAGGGCTCGGTCCTCGGGCCTGCACTGTTCAACATCTTCATCAGTGACTTGGATGAGGGGGTAGAAAGCACCCTGTTCAAGTTTGCTGATGACACTAAGATGTGGGGGGATGTGGGTGCACTAGAAGGGTGCAATAGGCTACAAGCTGACCTTGACAGGTTGCAACGGTGGGCGGATGAGAATAGGATGGGGTTTAACACTGATAAGTGCAAGGTGTTGCACATGGGGAGGAAGAACCGGCACCACACTTACAGGTTGGGGAACTCCCCTCTTGCCAGCACGGAGACGGAAAAGGATCTTGGAGTCGTCATTGACTCCACGATGAACATGGGCCGGCAGTGTGGGGAGGCAGTCAAGAAGGCCAATCGTACCCTGTCATGCATCCACAGATGCATCTCGAGCAGGTCCAGGGAGGTGATCCTCCCCCTCTATGCGGCACTGGTCAGGCCGCAGCTGGAGTACTGCGTCCAGTTCTGGGCGCCACACTTCAAGAGGGACGTGGACGATATGGAAAGAGTTCAGAGGAGGGCCACTCGTATGATCAGGGGTCAGCAGGGCAGGCCTTATGAGGATAGGCTACGGGACCTGAACCTGTTTAGCCTCCACAAGAGAAGGCTAAGGGGGGACCTTGTGGCCTGCTACAAACTGGTCAGGGGGGATCAGCAGGTATTGGGGGAGTCCCTGTTCCCCCGTGCGCTGCCAGGAGTGACCAGGAATAACGGTCACAAACTGGCGGAGGGTAAGTTTAGATTAGATATTAGGAGGCGCTACTTCACAGTCAGGGTGGCTAGGGCCTGGAACCAGCTTCCAGGGGAAGTGGTGCAGGCTCCTAGCCTGGGGATTTTTAAAAGGAAGTTAGATGAGCACCTTGCCGGGGTCATCTGACCCCGGTGCTCTTTCCTGCTAAGGCAGGGGGTCGGACTAGATGATCTACCTGGGCCCCTTCCGACTCTAGCGACTATGAAACTATGAAACTATGAAACGCCAAGTCCCAGGATCCTCTATGGAGCTGGATCAGCTCCCCCCTCTTCCTGATGGTTCAGTCCAACCCAGCTCCACAGACCCCTGCCAGCCCACACCCCATGCTCCTACCACCCACCCTGGGTCCCACCGGCACTGGCCCCATGCTCCCGCTTGCTTCCACTCCCCCCCCACCGCTTTCCCCACTTTCCTGCCCACCCACCAGCCTGCCACTCTGCACTACATGGCTCCCATACCCACATCGATACCCACACGCACAAATCCACACATCCCCACAAACCTCCATATGCAATCACTTCTGCATATACAGCACAAACACACACAGATCAGGACAGAAATATTTTTTAAAATTAAATTAAAATATATTATTATGGGTGTTTGATTTTTAGTAGGTAATTTGTTTTTTTCCCCCCTAAGATGGCAAATCTTCTTCTCCAAAGGAGTGCTTCCAGGAGCAAGGGGAGGGACTTCCAGTGGCAAAGGTCAGAAGTCAGGGGTGAGAATTCCAATCCCAAGATGGCCACCAGGGGGCAGGGCACCTGTCAAGGGCAGAGCTACCCATTTGACCCTTGACAGCTTGCCAAAATTTGGTAAGCAGTCCTCCACCCAAAATAATTACTCACCCTTGGGCTATATCTACTTTAAAGTAAAAGTGCAACTGCAGCTGACATAGCCATACCCAACCTAGGTTTGAACTAGGTAGCTTGGATACTACTAGCACCAAAGCCACAGCAGAACAGAGTTGAGTGCAAGCTGCACAGCCCACCTAAGAAGCTAGAGAAATACTTCAGTAATTAGTCCATGTTGAGCTCCATGTTGCCATGGCTAGGCTTCTAGCAGTACCTGAGCTAAGTAGTTTATAACTACCTTGGAAATGTCTACACAAGCTTAAGGGTAGACATATACTTAAACCTTCATAAGGTGCAGAGCCTACATCACAACGGCTTCAGCCTGGAATATCATAACACACCCTGCTACTCATGCTTCATATGCTCTCTATACCTCTTGCCTCTTCTTTTAATCCATCTTATTCCTTCTAACAAACACATAACACTCTCTTATATTATCTCAAACCTCCCACACACCACGTCCTCTCCCCCACTTTCTACACCTCTGGTACACACCCTGTACAACACACCAGAAGTGAAGACTTGCTCAGGTGAATGTTGGCATGATGATAGGATATGCAGAAAAAGACCGTGCTGATTATTTCCTGCTGGTTTATGCTCTTCTAATCAAGAACATTCTGCTTTTGCAGGTGAACAACACAGAATTTGTTAAAGCTCTAACAGTACAAGAGTATCTTGCCATCATCCTATTTATAAATCTGGACCTGCTATTCTTAATTAAACTTTCCAATTCCTAAAGAGCACCTTCCAGCCTAATATCTACTGTAGATGGCTTGTCAGGGGCTCTAAGTATCACTAACATGAGTTAAATATTAGATTAAAAATAATCCCGTATAAAAATATGCATTGTGACATATCATTGTGCATCATTTTTGTCAGACCAAATGTTGCCATCCACCATCCTTGCTTTTATTATACACCACTATTCATAAATCTGAACCTTCTCAAAGACAAGAGCATATTCAATGGATGAATGGCTGATTTATTGTATCTTTAGATGACATGTCAGTTGAGATAATATACTTTTGTGCTTACCTGTTGTGACACCATGAACAACTCCTTCCTTGGTCCTGGAACCTAAAGAAAAAAGAATCACTTTACAATGAAGCTTTTGTTATTTTTGCCACTGCCTATTTGTAAATAAGTACAAAGAAAGTGGGGTATGGGAACATGGTAAATATTTCGATTTTAATAAATCATATAGTTCCCCGTAAGATTCTTAAAATTAATTCAAATTGGGTTTGATATACACACAGGCACAAGAAGTAAAAATTGCTCAAAGAACTATCAATAAAGAATGAAAATAAATGACCACACATTGAGAGAGGTGCATGGTAGAGCATTTGAGGCATTAGTGTAAGGTCTATCCCTGCATAACAATTTCACTGATGTTCTAGCAAATGGTACTGTTAAGTAAGCATCTGGTCCTGCAAAGACCTATGCATTTGAACAGCTTTGCTCATCTGCATATTCCTACTGAAGTCAATGGAACTTCTTTGTATAAATCTGTGGAAGTTCAGGGCGCAGGGTTTGCAGATGTTACTTACAACCCAGTCCTGCTGTTCTTATTCTGATCTTAAATTGGAAAAGGATTGCTAGTATCACTGAGGGCAAAGAAATAATACAGAACGACTTAGTGATATTAGAAATGTAGGCATGAAACACAGCTTGAAAAAAATGGAAGTGAATATTGGGAAAATGATCTGAGGATACAGTGAGAAGAATGATGCTGGAAAGCTGTTATGTTGATAAACACCTGGGGGGAAAAGTAGGTCATTATAGACTTAGTATTAAACATGAGTGTGCAGTTGTAGAAAAACAGGGTTGGAAAGGATCTCAAGAATATAACCTGTTCAAGACAGGATTATCCCAGATATATTTGTCTAACTTGCACTTATATATCTAGGGATGAACATTCCACAGCTTCTCATAGTAATCTATTCCAGTGCTTAACTAATTCTGGATTTAGAAGTTCTTCTTAATATTTAACCTAAATCTTCCTTGTTGCAAGTTAAGTCCCTTACTTTTTGTCCTCAGTAGAAACAGATTAATCAATGACTAGCTTCTTAATAACAGCCCTTTCTATATTTGAATCTCCCTTCTCAGAATTCCCTTCTCTAACCTAAATAATCCCACTTCTTCCAACCTTTTCTCAGATGTTATGTTTTACAGACTGCTAATCATTTTTTTTGCTTTCTTCTGGACTTTTGCCAATTTGTCTGTGTCTAAAAGTGGAATGCTCAAAGCAGGACACAGTGCACCAAGTGAGGCAGAACTAGTGCTGAACAAAGTAAAACAATCGTGACTTCTCATGACTTTCATACGACACTATGGTTATTAACCCCTGGGTGCTATTAGAATATCTCTTTTCTTGTGTGCAACAGTGTGAGGAGGCAGCCCCAAAGACCAAGACCAAACTGATTCTGAGATGTATACGCAAATATTTAATGATCTTTAAGGAAAACATCTTCCATGAGAAACTAAATGGGTTCTGTTCCTATTGATTACCGCTAGCTTCAGAGAGTATATAAGCACATCAAAACCCAGAGGACTTGAAAAATCCCATGAATGGTGGGGGGTTTTCCCCCATTCTAGACTTCTGCTTATTTCATTTTATAATTTAGCCACTTTTGAAGGCCATGTGAACATCTATGAGCAATACCTACAATATTTAACTATTTCCTGTGCACAGAAATGGTACATAAGTCATCCTGTACCAGTCATGTTAACCATTTATTACAATGCCATTGCAATAGATTTAGAAGAGACATAGTGAAATTTATTTATTTTAATTATTTCCTCATTTTGCATACTATTGTAAGAAAACAATCTGTATGGAGTGCTAAGATTTATACATCTGGTTATATTATCAATTGAAATGATACTTTTCATCACTGTACACAGTGTGTGTATGTGTATAGACACACACCCTCTTCTATGTAGCAAAATAAGAACTGCTTTAAATAAAAAAGAAGAATTTCTGTCATGTAAAATGACTTCCCACTTCTCATACTGCCATAAACTGGCATAGGAAATAAAGATGCCACTGCTTTGAAGAAGATTGGCTCTCTGTGTAAATTAGGTAAATAGCTGGTGAAGTGAGCATACAGTGAAAAAATAGTTTTCTGACTTCTTTATATTCATTTTCAAGTTACGAAAAGAAAAATACTAGTTTGTATCCTTAACTGCAAATATCCATGTCTTTGAGTATTTCGTGTTGCCCAATTAAAACTTAAGGCAGTAAATGTCTTTTATCATGTAGGGGTTAATTATAGGCCTTCAATACTCAGTTCCACAAGGTGCTTAGACAATCTAGCTCTAACTGAGAAAACCACTTAACACATATCCTTATCTTTAAGTATGCAGAAAGCTCCAGGAAGGGCCTAAAAAGCTATTTGTTGGCTTAAGTGTGGCTACTCACCTGCTTAAAATTTGCTAGATTAAGGTTAGAAATCTTAGCATCTTGATGGATTTACTTTCAGCTGCCAGAGTAAATAGAACAAGACAGTGATACATGGCTGCAGTACTGGGGTAGGGAGACAGGGAGGTATAGCAGCAGAAAACCCTCACAAATGAACTCTGCCCTGCAGATATCTTCAAGCAGTCACTTGCACTGGCCTAATGCAGGTACAATTCTACTGAATTTAGAATAGTTAGTCCTGATACATATTATCATCAGTGAGAGAAGAATTGTGTCTAGGCCATCATTGATCATTGGGTTTGTACTAAATGCAAATTTTTAGAGTCAAAGGGCAGCAGAGGCAGTATATAGTAAGCACTTAGGCTGCTTAGCCATGAAAAAACAAAACGGTGCTTTACTTTCAGCTTGGTGAGCCCCCATGCCAAGCACGCTGCATGCCCACAAGATGCACTGTGTTAGTTTGACCCACCTCATCCAACATCTGTATAGATCAGGTGCTTCAGCGGGTTTTTTTGGCACTTTTATCTACTAGCTGATTAAATCAAAAAGCCCCGCTGCAGGGCCTAATCTATACAGAAGCTGGGGACCCAGGTTAAACTAATGCACTTCCTCTTCGGGTAAAGCACTAGTTTTGATGGGAGGTGGCTGGGCATTCCTTGTCTGTCAGTAGCCTTAGTGGCACAGCTGCCCTGGCCTTATATCCCATAACAGAGAGGAAGGTTGCTTCCCACATGTGCTCTGGACTGCAGCACATTTTCATGGAAGCAGCCCTTTTACTAAAGCTTTGCTCACTCTGACAGAACCAGGCCTCTAAGGACAGCAGTTCATTGAGTGAGACATATTTTGTTGAAAGAACAAAGGAATCAATTTGCAGCCTGTAAATATGGAAACTGGTTGTCTTTATACTAGGCTGCTCCAAAACATACGTATCTGCTCATGCCCTGCATGGCAGGAATCCCAGAGGAATGACAGTACATGATTTAGAGGTAAAGTTACATGTACACCCTCTGACTAAGCATAGACTGCAAGAGTCAGGTAGATTCATGCTGTACAGTAATACTAATTTTCCTGGGTATATTGTACATGTGCCACTATCAGAGCAAGCTGAACTGTTTCTACGCACCAAACATTTGTACTTTTGTGTGAAATTCAAAGAATACAGTAGATCCCCTGCTTCCCATTTCATTATGCTTTTAGCACTATTTACTTATAGTAACTATTCTGTGCATCAGCCATTTGGCCCAATCCTGCATAATCCTAATTACTGAGCATCTTTTGAGAGATGCAAAGTATTCTCAGCACAACGCAGAACCAGGTCCTCCACTCAGACTTGGGCCCTTCCTGCTGTAAAGTGTGGACCAGATTGAGCAACAGTCAAGTGGGAAGACAGATGCATGAAACAACTGGGGAGATGGATATTACAGGACAGATTATTTCATAGATAGCTGATCTGCTTCTGTCGGTTCTAGAGAGAATCGTTTCTTCAGGGAAACAGTGGTAGCAGTAGGTAGGCTGCTCTTTCTTCTGACAGACAGAACTTGAATATCTTTGCTATCCCACTGACTTTTCTATTGCAGAAGAAAAATAACAACTGTCCTAAGAGGAGGCTACAACAGAGAGGCATTGGTATAATATAAACAGCTGAGGAAAGAGGTAATATATAGCAGCAATGCACCTGCTATGAGCCACATCAAGTTTACACAAAAGATAAATACCACAGCCAGGGTACAGTGAAAGGGAATGCTGGCAGACAGACTATTGCAACCCCCTGCCCAGTATAAGTAAGAACTGGAGTGGTCCAGCTTTTTCCCATATTAAGATCACCTACTGGTAGAAAATCAGGAAAAGCAAAGCTGTGTTTAGCCACCATTCCCTCTCTCCCCCTTCCCTTAATCTGTAAGGCAGTGAGTTTTAAAACAAAATTAGCAAACTGGAGTCCTTGGTACAGATCATCATCTGTACTCAGAGCCTGTTTTTAATACACTTACTCCCACTGAGTAATACTTCACTCCTTTTATAGTCCTACTGAAATCAACTGGACCATTCAAAGAGTTACGCAGACGATCCCAGTGAGTAATACATGTGATAGTAATGTGATGAAATAAACTCTAGCACAGTTTGTGCCAGAGTTTATCATTCTTAGCACAGCACGTACATGTGTGCCCGGAACCATGGCACATAGAGGTGCAGCGATGCAACCCCAGCTGGTAGAGGGTCCAGGGGACCAGCCAGCCAGCCCAGGGCTGAGCCAACCCAGCTCAACATGCCATGGAGGGGCTGTCTAGGGCATGAGGGTGCTATAGTGCAGGGCTAGCTAGCTGGCATCCCCGCACTGTAGCACCATTATGCCCCAGCCAACTTCGGTCACTGTCTACACATGCGTTGTGGTAAAGAAAACAACTCCATCATAGGATAGTACTTGAGTCAGGCAGTACTGTCCTACAGTGGAATTAATTAATTTACTCCATCCTAATAGGAATGCATGTGTGATGCTTTACTGTGGAGCTAATTAGTCAACTCCTCAGTAAGCATCTCATGGAGATATATCCAATATGTATAAAAGCAATCACAATCTAACCCCTAAGATATCTCCACAATGCATGCTACAGTATGGAGGGGTATCCAAGTTAGCTCCAAATAAGCCAATAAACCAGAATAAATTAGTTCATGTGGAGTTCTGTGCTACCATGATTAGACAGTTTCTAGTACCCAGAGTAGCTCATTAAGGCTAGGTACAGACATTCAAAAGACCTGAATGTGAGGAGAGACAGAGGGACCTAGATCTCTTCAGCCTTCACAAGAGAAGGCTGAGAAGTGATCTTGTGGCTGCCTATAAATTCATCAGGGGAGGGCAGCAGGGAATAGGAGATGCTCTGTTTACTAGGGCACCACCTGGAGTAACTAGAAATAATGGCCACATATTGACAGAGAGCAGATTTAGGTTGGACATTAGAAAGAACTTCTTCACAGTAAGGGTTGCCAGAATCTGGAATGGGCTTCCAAGGGAGATGGTGCTCTCCTCAAAAGGAGACTGGACAAGCACCTAGCTGGGGTCATCTGACCCCAGTGCTCTTTCCTGCCCAGGGCAGGGGGTTGGACTTGGTGACCTACTGAGGTCCCTTCCAACCCTAACATCTATGAATCTATGAAAAAAAGGTTTATTTATGTCAGCAGTTTAAAATACCTTGCACTATTACTAAATACAAGTTATCAGATCAGCATCAGTCAATATGGTTGGTTAATCATTGGCTATCAGTATCGGCCAAGAAAATCTTCATCAGTGCACTCCTAAAATATGTATATTAAATCTGAAGGTCCCAATGCTGAGCAAATGTGAATTAGTGTAGCTCCATGTATTTCAGGGGGGATAACAGCAGAGGGCCTGAAGTGAGCAATGTGGGCAAAAAGCTAATGTAGCTCCTCATCCAAAGCTCATCACAGACTATAAAAAGCTTTCCAGTAACTGCAATGAGAATTGGATCCAGGTCTTAGGCAGCAGGAAAGAAACAATGTAATAAGGGAACAGGTCAGTCTTTAGTGGATTTATCCTCCCAAATCAAAGGTAGAAAATTCCCCCTCTGCTTTGGAACATGAAAACTTAATGATGATCCTATTTCTTCCCAAACTATGGCTCTCTGTGCAAATCAGAAATTGTCTTGCCACCTTTTCTGTTCTCTCCCTCTGGTCTCATAGGCCTTGGCAGCCTATAGCCATCTTAACTACAGCCTTCCATCTCCTCCTCTTGTGCCATTTCTCTTCACCTTGTTGCATTTTTTACCATTCCTTCCAGACCAGTTTTTAAGCTATGTTCATATTGTTGGCTTGTTCTACCTTGAAATTGGGTACCCTCCACTTCAGTTTCCAAAATCTGCCTCATGCTTTCTCTGGTTGGTTCTCATAATATACCCTGCCCATTTCATTCTCTGTGCTCTTATTGTGCTCAAGACATCAGGTCTTTTGTAAAAGTCTCCAACTCATGATTATATCTTCTCCTCCATACTCTGTTTTCTTGTACTGCACCAAATATTTTCCTTAGCACCTTGTTTTCAAACACTTGCAGCCTTTTTCCATTTCCCTTTGTCAGCATCCAGGGTTTACATTTGTACACAAGGACAACTTGAACAATTGTGCTATCAAGCTCGATTTTAAGATTTCTTGGTATTTTCCTTTATGCCATTATTTTATCCAGGCTCAACAAGCATATATTGATACTGTAAATTCTTGCCTTGATTTCTTCAATTATTCGATTTTCTTCAATGATTATTGTTCCAAAATATTTATTTTTCTCTACGTTTTCCATATTGTCATTCCCTATCTAAGTTCTCCCAATGATCTTAAAATTTGTTTCTGGATGTGATCAGGTATACAGGTATCTTTAACATCTTTATCAACGATGTGGACATTGGTGTCAGAAGTGCACTGGCCAAGTTCACTGATAACACTAAAATTTGGGGCATAGCATCCACACCTGAGGATAGGCTAGTACTAGTGATCCAGGCTGACTTGGATAAGCTTAGTAAGTGGGAGGATAGAAACCTGATGCTGTTCAATACCAAAAAATGCAAGGTACTCCACCTTGGGGAAAAAAACCCACAGCACGCTTATAGGCTCGGCAGTGCTACGCTCGCTAACACCATGGCTGGAAGAGACTTGGGGGTCATGACTGGCCACAGGATGAACATGAGCCACCAATGTGAAGTTGCAGCTGGTAAAGCAAACAAAACCCTGGCTTATATCCACAGATGCTTCTCAAGTAAATCTCAGGATGTCATCCTACCGCTGTACTCAGCCTTGGTGAGGCCACAGCTGGAGTACTGCATCCAATCCTGGGCTCCACAATTCAAGAAGGATGTCGAGAAGCTTGAGAGAGTCCAGAGGAGAGCCACGCATATGATCAGAGGACAAGAGATTAGGCCTTACGAAGAGAGGCTGAGAGCCATGGGACTCTTCAGCTTGGAAAAGCGCAGGCTCGGGGGTGACCTGGTGGCTGCCTATAAGTTTGTAAGGGGTGTGCATCAGGATCTGGGGGAATATCTGTTCACCAGAGCACCCCAAGGGATAACAAGGACCAATGGTCATAAACTCCTCCATGACCATTTTAGACTGGACATAAGGAAAAACTTCTTTACTGTCCGAGCCCCCAAGGCCTGAAATAGACTCCTGCCAGAAGTGGTGCAGGCACATACTCTGGACTCATTCAAGAAATGATTGGATGCCTATCTTGCTGGGATCCTTTGACCCTAGCTGACTTCCTCCCCTTGGGGCAGGAGGCTAGACTTGATGATCTTCAAGGTCCCTTCCAGTCGTATTGTCTATGAAATCTATGAAATATGAAAATCTATATGCAAATTCCTGGTGCCATCCATTCAACTGCATACCTTTTCCTTCTTCAATAGCTCTTATGACCTTCTCAAGCATCAAGCTGAAAAGCACAGGTGACACCTTTGTTCGCAATGGATATTGGTTTTCATGAGGTATGATAGCATTTCACGGCATAAGACGTGCATTACAGAGACCAACTGGCGGCTTTCAGAACGATGTGTTGAAGCGGGCTTTGGCTTCCTTGACAATGACCCTCACATCACAATAAGAGACACACTCGGATGGGATGGGCTCCACCTTTCCCCTAAAGGTAAGCGTGTGTTTTCTTCTAGGTTGGCTGATCTCCTCCAGTGGGCTTTAAACTAGGCTCGTTGGGGGGTTATGCCCCTTGCTGATGAAGGTGAAGGAAGCCTTGGACTGCCAAACGAAGCAACACCCACAAGTACATCCCAGCCTAGACCGACGACCAGAACATATACACAGGTAAACAACAGGGGCCAGGGCAATGCTGAGAGTAGGGGGCCAGTGCACACATCCTCAGGAGGCCTCAAATGCCTCTACGCAAACGCTCGTAGTATGGGAAACAAGCAAGAGGAACTTACCCTCCTGCTAGCTGACACCAACCCAAACATAGTGGGGCTCACTGAAACGTGGTGGGACCCAACGCATGACTGGACAGTGAATATGAAGGGCTATAGGCTGTACAGGAGGGATAGGACAGGGAGGAAAGGTGGGGGTGTGGCGCTCTACATTAAGGAGGAATGAACATCCTCATCAATTGGCAAAGAGTCAGAGGAGGGGCACTCTGAAGTGCTCTGGGTTAGAATACAAGGAAGTTGAGGGGAAAGAGACTTAACGGTGGGGGTCTACTACAGACCACCCAACCAAGGAGAAGAGCTAGACCAGGAATTCTTAAGTCAGCTCACGGAGGCAGTTAGGTTAAAGGACGTGGTCATCATGGGTGACCTGAACTTTCCAGACATCTGCTGGGAAGAGCAGTCAGCCAGGTCTGACCACTCACATAGGTTCCTACCCAGAATGCAGGACCTCCACCTAACCCAGGACATGCACAGTCCCACCACGGGAGACGCCTTGCTGGACCTGGTGCTGGCCACCAGCGACCACCTGGTGAGGGGGCTGCGGGTGCCAATCACCTATAGTTTCATAGTTAGTAAGATCAGAAGGGACCTGAGCAGATCATCAAGTTCGACCGCCTGCCATGGCAGGAAAGAGTACTGGGGTCAAATGACCCCAGCAAGGTGTTCATCTAGCCTCCTCTTAAAGACCCCCAGGGTAGGAGCCAGCACCACTTCTCTTGGAAGTTGGTTCCAGATCCTAGCTGCCCTGACCGTGAAGTAGCGCCTCCTGATATCTAGCCTGAATCTACGACCAGGTCACTAAATCCTTAGATGCAGTTTCCCAGGTCCTCCTTCCTCCCCTTTTTGAAGATGGGAGCCTCCCCTGGGGTGTGAGGGGGACCCAAAGCAGGGGTGGCTGTTCCGGTCCCTGCTCAGGAAAATGGAGGCAAAGAAGTCGTTAAATATGTTAGCTTTGTCATCTGGTGTGATGACTAAATTTCTGTCATGTGGTGTCAACACCTACACAGTCAAATGGGTCGCCAACTGGCTGGAGAGCCGCACGCAGAGAGTGGTGGTGGATGGGTCATTTTTGACCTGGAGGGATGTGGGCAATGGGGTTCCGCAGGGCTCAGTCCTTGGGCCCGCACTGTTCAACATCTTCATCAGTGACTTGGATGAGGGGGTAAAAAGCATTCTGTTCAAATTTGCTAATGACACTAAGATGTGGGGAGATGTGGGCACGCTAGAAGGAAGGAATAGGCTGCAATGAGACCTAGACAGGTTACAGGGGTGGGTGGATGAGAATAGGATGGGATTCAACACTGACAAGTGCAAGGTGATGCACCTGGGGAGGAAGAACCAGCACCATACCTACAGGTTGGGGAACTCCCTTCTCATCAGTACAGAGGCAGAAAAGTATCTTGGAGTCATCACTGATGCCGAAATGAACATGGGCCAGCAGTGTGGGGATGCAGTCAGGAAGGCCAACCGCACCTTGTCATGCATCCACAGATGCATCTCAAGCAGATCCAAGGAGGTGCCTCTATGCAGCACTGGTCAGGCTGCAGTTGGAGTACTACATCCAGTTCTGGGTGCTGCACTTCAGGAGAGATGTGGACAGCATGGAGAGGGTCCAGAGGAAGGCCACTCGCATGATCACGGGGCAGCAGGCCAGGCCCTACGAGGAGAGGCTACAGGACCTGAACCTATTCAGCCTCCACAAGAGAGGGCTGAGGGGGGATCTAGTGGCCTGTTACAAACTAGTCAGAAGGGGCCAGCAGGCATTAGGGGAGTCCCTGTTCCCTGGAGCACTACCAGGAGTGACTAGGAATAATGGTCACAAGCTGGCAGAGGGTAGGTTCAGGCTAGATATCAGGAGGCGCTACTTCACGGTCAGGGTGGCTAGGATCTGGAACCAACTTCCAAGAGAAGTGATGGTGGCTCCTACCCTGGGGGTCTTTAAGAGGAGGCTAGATGAACACCTTGCTGGGGTCATTTGACCCCAGTACTCTTTCCTGCCATGGCAGGGGGTCAAACTTGATGATCTGCTCAGTTCCCTTCTGACCCTACTAACTGACCCTTCTGTGACCCTATGATCCTTCAGTGCACGTCTTAGTAAGGCATACCAGTTTTTTTAGAATTCCAAACCCCACTAGTTGACCATAGTGATTCTCTTCTAATGCTATCGTTAAGTTTTGACAAAGTGTACGTAAACTTCATGTACATCTTTCACAACTCCCGATTTATTTCCAGCAATAATCTCCCCGAAAATATCTGATCACAGATTGATCCATCTTTCTTGAACCCACGCCAATAATATTCTACAATTTCTTGAGCATATGGGAGGAATAGGCTTAGCAGCAGTTGAGAAAAAACTTTGTACATTGTGCATAGTAAGGAGATACCCCAATAGTTACTACACTCTCTTTTACTATCCTTCTTGTAAATTGGGCATATTATTGCCTGCTTCCATTGTTTGGGAATTCCTTTCTCTCTCCAGATCTTTTTAATCATCTTGGGAAGATACTTTCATGTTTCAAATCCAAATTTTAGGCATTTTTCTGGAAGATTGTCTATCCCTCGTGCCTTATGATTTCTGAGTTTTTTTAACAGGGATCTATATCTCCTTTAGTGAAGGCTCTACTATTTTGATTTCAGCAGCTTAATATTCAGCAACTCTTCCTTTATTTTCACACACTATATTTAGAAGTTCTTCAAATATTCTTTCTAAACTTTCAATATTTCTTGTTGGACTGTCAACAGATTGCTGTTTCTGTCATACACAAAATCTCAGCTGGTAGCCTCTCCTCCATTCATCAAATCCTTTAAACAGATCTCTTACATTCTTGATGCATCTTTTCTTTTCATAGATTTCATAGATTTCATAGACATTAGGGCTGGAAGGGACCTCGGGAGATCATTGAGTCCAGCCCCCTGCCCAAAGGGCAGGAAGTCAGCTGGGGTCATAGGATCCCAGCAAGATAAACATCCAATTTACTCTTGAAGGTGTTCAATGTAGGTGCTTGAACCACCTCCGCTGGCAGACTGTTCCAGACCTTGGGGGCTCGGACAGTAAAGAAATTCTTCCTTATGTCCAGACTGAAACGGTCTTGCAGGAGTTTGTGACCGTTTGACCTCGTCATCCCTTGGGGCGCTCTGGTGAACAGACGTCCCCCAGATCCTGGTGGTCACCCCGATAAACTTATAGGTGGCCATCAGATCACCCCTGAGCCTACGCTTTTCCAGGCTAAAGAGTCCCATGGCTCTCAGCCTGTCATCGTAAGATCTGTTTTCCTGACCTCTGATCATGCGCGTGGCTCTCCTCTGGACTCTCTCAAGCTTCTCCACATCCTTTTTGAATTGTGGAGCCCAAAACTGGACGCAGTACTCCAGCTGCGGCCTCACCAAGGCCGAGTACAAGGGGAGAATGACGTCCTGGGATTTGCTCGAGAAGCATCTATGGATGCACGCCAGCATTTTGGTCGCTTTACTAGCCGCAGCATCGCATTGGAGACTCATGTTCATCTTGTGGTCAATGATGACCCCCAAGTCTTTTCCATTTCAGTAACTTTGTTTTAGATATTTTCATTTATTTTCCTCATTAATTTCTTCCGAAGGTATTTTTACTTTGTTGTAGTGGAGCAATGTGTGTATCTCTGCAACCCCAAAAACTATGTGAGCAATAATGTGACACAGGTACCATTAGGACCTTCAATGACAAACAGGTCTATGGGTAGAAACCAGACTAAGAGGAATACTCTGCTCCTCAGGATTGGGGGTTGGGCATGAAGCCAATAACCTCATGTGACCACTGGGCTTCCGCTCACCACTTTCTGGCGGCTCAGGACTCTTGGTAGATGTTCCGCCCCTTCCGGGTTGGTTTGTCGTTGAGGTAGCTCTTACCTCCTGCTTCACCAACTCCGTTCTCACCTGCCACGTCTTTTGTTCCTCAATGGACAGGTTAGTTGCTGGGTCCCTTGATGACCCGGGTCAGGCCCGACGGTTGCTCTCAGGGCTCCGCCACCCCTACACACCAGCTTCACGCCTTCCATGGGCTGTCTAGTTGTTACCTTGAGGCCTTCCTTACAGATCTCAACCACCGCTCTGCGTTCTTAAGCCTACGGCGGGAGATTGCGCATCCTCCTGCGGTGCCTCACTCCTGGCTCCTGTCTCATGGAGAACCTTCCCCACAATGCCCCACCCAGGGCTGCCTTATGACCTGAACACCAGGTTCCCTTACGAAACTCAGCCCCGGTTCGGGATAATCCCCCAACACCAAACACAATCTAGTGCACCTCCACCAACCCTCCACCTATCCCTCGTCCCTGGACCCTTAACGCAGAGGTAGGGGCCTCTACACCCTGTCTGTCACCCCAGGGCTCATGCCCATCCCTCCATGACCTTCCTTGGTCCCGGCGGCGACTCCGCCCCGATTATAACACCCGTCCGGGCCGTCCCGGGCTTTCACCTCCCGGTGTGCCGTCCTCAGCACCCCACCGTCCCAGCACTCCACCTGGGTCGTGCCACACTCTAGTGGCTGCCTCCAATCCCCCTTCCCTCAGCCAACTATTCACTCCTCCAGTGTATGGCGGGGGTCTTCAATGGGGTGCTCCTTTCTCTACCCAACTTCGCCTCCAACTTGTCGGTCTCCTTGGGGTCCTCTCTTGGGGTCCCTCTGATCCCTGCACCAGCTGCAGTTGTGCCTCCAGACCATCCACCCCCTCTGCAGCGATGGCTGTCATTTTTATTTTCGCCGGCCGGCGTCTGACGCTGACATCACTGGCAGCTGTACATAGAGGCGGCTCATGAGCCGCTTGGGTTCTTCTCCTCATTCCCCATGGGCTCTGTCCCAAGCTGCAGGTGAGTGCCCCACATTTCCACGTTTCCCAGGACACCTCATCTTGTGAAAAAAAACTGATGTTATAAAATTAAAGCTAAAGCTTTGGATAAATAGGAAATTTGGAATGTTCAAATGGTATCAAATGTTGTAGAGTTAGAATTTTGGAATGGTATAAATGAATATTGTGGCTATCCAACAGATAAGATGACCCAAATGTAGAGATGTTAGAACAGTGTATAGTTTTCTGGCGTATGGTGGAAAAGGTATTCATCAACTGGGTACAGGTTTTATAGCGGAGAACAAATACCTCACTTCAATCAAGAAGGTAGAGTTTATGAACAAAAGAGTATTGCATCTGCAATTAAGAGGAAGATGGTGTGGCATCCACTTGATCAATATTCATGCCCCTACAGAGGATAAAGACAAAGACATCAATAATGTACTGTATGAAAAACTAGAAGATACCTGTGAAACATTATCAAGACACAATATGAAGATTATTTCAGGTGACTGCAATGCTAACGTAGGGAAAAAAGGTACCTGGTAAGGTAAAATAGGTAAAAAGAGCCTTCATGATGAAACCAATGGTAGTGCTATATGAGGTTAATAATATTTGCCACTTCACAGATCGTGATTATATAGAGCATGACATTCCCACACAAAGATATTCCTAAGGCCACCTGGTATTCTCTTGATGGAAGAGTTTGCAACCAGATAGACCATATAATTTTTGATTATCAGTGGTCCACTAACATCACTGATGTCTGCTCATATCATGGAGCACATTGTGACTGATCATTTCCTTGTGGAAGCAAAGGTTAGGCAGAGGTTGATAATGAAGAACATCAAGTTTTACCAATGGACTCAAGTAGAGAGCATCAACACAGGCACTCTTAAAAGTGTGTAAGTGGGAGAAGAATAATAGCTATAACAAATTTCAGGCACTAGGGGATATGGAAAAAATTGCTATGAAAAAGTGGTTGGAAACATTCAGTAGTACAATGAAGGAAGCAAGAGTAAATAAGATAGGAGGATAACCAAGAAACAAGAAGAAAGATTGGTTTGATGGAAAATGACACCAAACATTTGAAAACATAAGAAAACAGTCTAAAATAGAAATACAGCCTAATCCAGTGTGTGCCGAGAGAGAGATATCAAGAGTAACTTTTCTGAATTAGATGTTTATCATCATCATCATAATCATCACCACCACAGCCACAACCACAAACATATATACATACATATAAAACATGCTCTGTCTAAATAACTATCTATCAACATGGACAAAAAAGGCCCCAGTATAAAAGCTATGTATGCACTGTAACAGAGTTCAGCTCCAGGGGTGGCCGTGATGCCCCTGGAGGCTCCTCAGCCTTTGGCAAGCTGACTTTTCCCTCATCCTTTACTGCCATGCCTTAATGAGATGATACTTTCAGAAAAAGGGAGGCTGCCCCAAGGCTTCCCAAGTCAACTTTCCTCATGAGTGCTGGTGTTGCTGTTCTTTGCCTTGATGGAGCCCACATGATTAGCCCTTCTCAACAATACCCATACTCATGCTTTTCCTCTCTCCCCCTCTGCTGTTCCTAACACCACTCCTAGGCCAAGTGAGACTCATGGGCTCCCCTGCCCCTGCCAGTCTCCGGATGTGGCCTTCTTGGCCTTTGGCCCCTATCTCTGGGCTCTGGCCCCACTCCTGGGCCAGTGAGACTTTTGGGCTCCTTGGCCCTGTTTACACTAACCCTTGCTCAGACCTGCATTCCTGCTCCCACCTGGGGCTCAGGCCCTTTCACTGTGTCAATGTTTCCAACTCTGCCCCTGGCAGGCTACAGGTCCCTGGCCCTGCCTACTCAGCCCCTCCCAGGCTCAAGTTCCCTGCTACCCAGGATTAACTCTGTCTGTGGCTCTCAGGGCTAAACTACTTGACAATCTCAGGCTCCGAGTTTATATGCTTCAAACTCAGACCCCTTCTTGTCAGCTAACTCTCTAATTGGCCCTGCCACACCTGCTGACTGCTTCTCAGACAGCCTGCCTCCTCTTAAAGTACAGCAATGTCTTTCCACTGGTTTCAGGGGTAGATCCAGAGAAGGTGCAGTGGCATAGTTACACACCCCTTTTATACCAGACCATGGGAGCAGCAGCCAAGTGTAGTCACCCTCCCTTATGTGGAAGACCATGGGAGTAGGAAGATAGTCCCTCAAGTCAGTTAGCTAGAGAGGATGAAGGACTGCAGAAGCTTCCTTACTCCTCCACAAATAAAACTTGCTTTTTAATAGTTCTCATCCATGTACACCTGTGATTTTTTTAACCCAGTGATCACTACACCAGGGACCTTAAGTCGTCAAATCAAATGAAAATTCTCCCCCTCCCTTCCCCTCAGTGCTTAGTGGCACATTTCCTCCCCTGCTCTCCCCACCCCACCTGCTACTGACGCTGTCTCCAGCTGGTGTGGGGGAAAGAGGAGCTCAAGTGCTGTTCTGCCAAGCTTCAGCCAGGCTGCATGAGGAGCTGTGCTCAGCTTGAGGGAATAGCAGGGGCAGCACCACTCAGGTTTGTCTTCTCTGGCCAATATCCTCAAGTATTACCTACCAGCCCAGCAGGAAGATCAGGGAGGGGAACCCGCCTGCTGGCCCTTCTGTCACTGTCCCTGGCAGCACTGCATGGCAGGGCAGGAAGGGGGTGAATGGAAGGCAAGGGAACATGCTGCTGAGCTTGGAGAGGAAGAGAGGCTCTCTCAGTTTCTTAATTGATTCAGGGACTTAAAAAAAAGTCTGTGACTGCTGCTCCTACAAATATGGTCTGCCCATCCCAAGGGAGAATTGGGGAGAAGCTGCAAGTAGGGGTGGAACCACCCCTGAATCACTGGTCACTTCTCCCACACCATCCCTTTACAAAATGCTGGATCTGCCCACAACTGATTTCAACAAGACCTGGGCACTTAAACTCTTCTGAGGATTTGGGCCAAGGGCCATAGCATGAGTGACTGATGTCTCCTGAATCTGGGGGGGCACCCGCAGAAGCTGCTGATGGTGGCAGCCCTGTCATGGGGGGCACCAGCCCTACCAACAACATCAGTGTTGACCGTCGGGGCGGGGCACGTGCACCCCCATGTACCTGCTACCAGTTGCCTATGGACCTTAGGTTCTTTTAAATGTCTCTTCAAAGACAGAAACCAAAACATCATTGATTGACTGACATTTAAAATAGTCTCTGAGATCTTCTCAATTCTTGTCTTGTTATAGCTTGCTCAGGAAGGTTTCAACCCCATAGTGCAGAACACATTTCTAATGTCCTGAGTTAGTTGAAATTTAACATCTAGGGATATAGAGTAAAAATCCTCTATTGCATCAGCACATTGCCTTTTGCTCCACTGTGAATGGACTTCCATTTGTGCTAATCTTTTTTGGAATGTAGCTTACAATAGCATTATCATTTCAGTCTCTGCTCAGTCTGAGCAAGAAAAAAAAAAGAAAGAGATACTGATGTGTGTTGACTTCTATTTTCCCATCTGGATCTGAAGAGGATTCAGCCCAACTGAGGTGCTGCTGTTTCTAGAAGGGAGTGAAAAAGAGGTGACCTAACTATAGCTGTTCTCAGAGAGGTGTGCGCCCTAAGGGAAGATCTATCAAGTTCCATTAGAATGCTTCAGTGAGTCTCTATAAGTTTCTATTGCTCTCTAGTAGGTTGTACTGGCCTCTCCTGGTTTTAACTGGAAAAATCAATAACCTTAGGAATCAGTGAACTACTGGATACATTGCTCTAAGACATAATGGGAAAGCTGAAATTAGCTGAATATTTTTAACTGGAATTTCAACATATGGTCATCAAAGGAAAGACACCTACCTATAAACACATGTGCATATTGTAAGTTACCAGCACTACTGGGATTGAACACTTGACCAGTAGCTCTTTTCTTTGGATAAGAAAAATATATGCATAGTAATTTCTTTTGTGAAATTCCCCTCTAAAATATGATGTCTGATCAAATACTGAAATGTATTTTGATAATATTGAAAATGTGCATAGGTATATGAAAAAGCATATTCCTTTTTAAATGTAATATTCAAAATGTCTGCTTCCAGTGTATTAAATAAATGGAATTTGCTATGGTTTAACAGGAAGACGTATATCCAAGAAGGGCTAAAATCAGTAGCCCCTTCTATTTGGAGCAGAAATAATTTGTTACAGACTAAAATTAACTGGCTAAAGGCATTGGGATTTACAAGATGAATAAAATAGGATTGCAAGGAGATGCCAGTATAGCCATACCAGTATTTACCTCTAAAGTCTTCAGAACAAAAAAGACATACTGGAAAGATCTATTCTATTTCTATTCTTGCATTATCTAATTTAACTAAGTAGCAAGCAGAAACAGAAGCAACGGTCTTTTATTTAAAATAAAAAGTCTTCTAATGCAGGGGTTTTCAAACTGTCTTCTGCAGAGCCCTGGGGTTCTGTAAGAGGTCATCAGTGGTTCTGCAAAGAGATTGGGGGTTACAGTTTTCAACATTGGGGGTTATGCATTTCAACATCTTTATCAGTGATTTGGATGCAGGGGTGAAGAACTCACTGGCCAAGTTTGCAGACGACACCAAGATATGGGGAAGCATGGTCACACTTGAAGATAGGCTGCAGATACAGGCAGACCTAGACAGGCTGGCAAGTTGGGCAGATCGGAATTAAATGAAATTCAGTGTCGAGAAATGTAAAGTGCTTCATCTGGAGACAAAAACCCCCTTACACACCTACACGCTTGGCAACGTGAAACTGACTAGCACCACAGATGAAAGGGAACTGGGGGTAATAATAGACCACAGTATGAATATGAGCCAGCAGTGCAACACTGTAGCTAATAGGGCAAAAAATGTCCTGACATGCATCAGTTGAAACATCTCCAGCAAAACTAGGGAAGTGATTCTTCCACTCCACTTGGCATTGGTGAGACTGCAGTTGGAGTACTGCATGTAGTACTGGGTGCCGCACTTCAACAAGGGCATAGTAAAGCTCAGGAGAGTCCAGAGAAGGGCCACCCACATGATCAGAGACCTGCACAGCAAGCTATACAAGAAAAGACTGAGGGACTTGGGACTCTTCATCCTGAAAAAGAGAAAGCTAAGAGGGACCTTACAGCAATAAGCTGCTATCTCAGGGTGTACATCAAGGGGTTCTTGAACAACTGTTCACCAGGGCACCCTTGAGGAAAACCAGGAGTAATGGCCATAAACTCCTGAAAGACTGTTTCAGCCTCAACATTAGGAAAAAATTGACAGCTAGGGTGTCCAGACCGTGGAATAAGCTCCCTCCAGAAGTGGTGCAATAGCCTACCCTGCAAATCTTCAAGAGAAGAATGGGCGGTCACCTTGCTGGGGTCACCCAACCCCAGTTGTCTTTCCTGCCTGGTGCAGGGGGCTGGACCTGATGATCTTCCGAGGTCCCTTCCAGCCTTACAATCTATGAATCTATGGCAGAGTGGGCCAGGAAGTGGTGGGTCACCAGGCTGTCCATCTGTTCCTATGGCCCACAGAGCTGGTGTGGGGTAGAGGTTCCACAGCAGCAGAAGTGATATGAAAGGTTTCTGTGACTTTAGGAAGTTTGAAAACCACAGATCTAATGTGTGGAATCTAATAAGTAAAGATGATCATGTGTTTACAACATTAGAGTGGGGTTTGGGATGATCTGAATTGTAATTCTATTTATGTGCAGACTTCCTGAGTGACCTGAATGAGTCAATTAACCTCTCTGTGTTTCATTTTTGCTCTTTGTAAAATGGAGATAGCAATATTCACAGTACCCTACTTCATTGAGTTGTCTCAGGCCTTTCTTTGTGATCCATGAAAGGAAGATGCTATGGGCATGAGGTGTATTAAAAATCCATTACAGGAAACTCAGTCAAGCTTGGTGAGGTAATGAGAGTTTTCAGTATTTGTATAAAAATGTCAGGAATACTTCTTTAAAATAATGAAAAATAACTCAATAGCTTCTCTTCTAGCCCTGATGTCATCTTCCATTCCTTTTCATTTTAGATGGGGGAAAAAGAAAAAGCATATTCTTGAAATCCTCATGTTCAATAGCATTTCAGTTGTAAAACTGCCTGCCACTTTTTATAACCATGCCATCTCCTTTGCCCTGAAATTGTTAGGCAGTTTGAACAGCATGCAAAATTTTTGACGTATCTCCTATTGTACATGGTCATATGTGCACACACCACCTACTGTATGCCTACAGGCCAGCTTATAGCCTATATGCTTATGGTACTGTGCCATAATAAAGGATAACTCTGATGGCACGATGAAACACCAGTAGATCTAGCAAGAGTCATTATCCAGCTTTACAGAGGTTTACCTTCAAAATTCGGGGCTCAAGTCAGATCTCATTTACAATGCTGCAACTCTGTTATTGAGTTACTCCACTTTTATACCAAGGTCATTCCCAACAGTCTGGCTCCTGGTCTTTCAATCACTCATTCATACCACGCACAAAAGCCAACACAGTAATAGCAGTTGGTTTTATCTTGCCCACCTACCCATATAGAGAACGCCCTCTTTCGTCTTTCCTGCTGCTTCTGCCACACCCTGTTTGGTTTTTTCTGCTGCTGCCACAACTCCCTCCTTAGCCTTGGAAAGCCCTTTCATGAATACATCCATGGTTAAACAATTTCTTTAGACAGTGCTGGAGAAAGAGAACAAGACAAACATTTTGAATCAAGTGCTCTTTTTTCTGACAGGAAGACTTTTGTTCCAGCTGTGACTAGAACTGGTTTTATTGAAAGAATAGATTTTTCTGGCCTTCACAAATATTATCTGTATACATTTGATTTTCTGCATATACCCGTGTTCAGTATTTCATACAGAAGAAAAGTGGTCCAAAAATACATGCAATCCTCCCAACAGCCTTGATATTTTCTATTTTCTCACACACTGCCATACATAACAAGTTAACCAGCATTACAGACACACATCTCATTTCTGCAGTACTCTCACAACCCAAGTAGAACAGACCTAGCTAATTGCAAAGGAGCCTTAAAAATGAAGAGGCTGCAATGTGCTATAGGAACTGATTCAGTTCTGGTGGGGGTGAAGAATGGGGGGTGGATTAGTTGATTTAACAGGTCTTTCCAGATCTTCTCTTTTCTGAAATAAAATTTCCTTTGAAGGAAATGAGATGGGTTTTTTTCCCTGTAAGAAGGAAGGATTCAGCTGTAAGAAGAGATGATGTTTTCTATTTCCTCACTCAGAGCCAGAGGCTCCCTTAAAGAAACACTGTCAAAAAAGCAGACTTCTGTGCAAAAGTGTTTAGTTACTATTGTTATAAGAAACCCCTATTATACTTGAAAGGATTTGGAGGGGGAAGGGAGAGGGAAGGTCTGCTTTTCCGGATTGGACAGCATTTCTTTCTGTTTGCTTCTTTTGCCTATAGAATGAGTTTCCCCTGTGATTTTAAGGGATCCTTCACACAGCAGCAGGGGAAACAAAACATGGATTAAAAGTAGGAAAATGTCACTGTAAAACTCCCAGATAAACAGGAGCCAAGGTAAGGCCAGGAGCTACATATAAATCTCTTTAAAAAATGACAGTGTCCCTTTAACAAATTAACTGTATTGGTGATCACTTCTTTCTCCACCCATATGTAGAGCAAAAGCTTAGAGGTGCTTCTCCTCTCCCTTTCCCTTGTGATGCTGAGAAGGAGGAATGGGTGTTTAAGGAAACATCTGGGCTGCAGTCACCCCTACCAAGGGTTTTAAAAATTAGAGGTGCTAATGGTGCCTCATTAAAACCTTTTCTAACAGCTGCCAGTCTTCCTAGGGGAAGCACTGAAGCAGTTTTGATCACTGAGATGTAAGATCTGTCTAGCAACTACTAGCCAGACTCTCTGGGATCCATTGTGGAGAGGCAGCTTCCAACCAGGCTTGACACTAGTGAGGGAAATGTCCTAGGACATTCTCCAGGAGCTGCCCTCTCCTGAATGATGCTGTGCCCTGGAGAATCACACAGACACATGCACACATGCATGCACATGCAGGCGCACACACACAAACACACACCGAGCTCTGGGAAATCACACTGTACCCCCCCACGCAAACATACATTCACACATGCACATGCACACACTGAGCCTTGGGGAATCAACCCCTCCTCGAACACACACACGCAGCTCACACACACATATGCAGACACACACGGAGGAGAGGAAGGCTGGGGCACCTGTTAACAGAGCATTCACTCACCACAATGGACGCAGCCTCCCAGCCCTCCCCCGGCTGGGCAGTTTGGCAGTGTGCTGACCTGCTGGAGGGGACGGGGCTAAACCAAAATATTATTTTAAAAAGAGAGAGACAGAAGGAAAGTTGGTCCAGTGCCTCCCCACCCCCCAGAGCAGCAGCAGCAGCAGCTCAAGCCGCGCATCCCGCCCAGCGCACAGGTAGCCTCGGATCAGGCTCATCCCAACACACCCACCCAACACCCACTCACACACCTCTACCAGAGCAGGCTCATCACACACACACACACACACAGAGGCGGGAGGAGCCGCCCCGCCGCGCACACGCAGCCCGGGGCCGTGCCCCGCTCCCGCCGGGACGGGACCCAGCCCCCCAGTGCGAGAAGCACGTCACGAGGACGAGCAGCTGCAGCTGCCGCCGCCCCCCAGGCACTCACCGCGGGGCCCGGGGAGCTGCAGCGGCGGCGCGGGGACCCGAGGAGCGGCCCCTGCCTCAGCACATGGCGGAGCCGGAGCCGGAGCCGGAGCCGGAGCCGGCGGGGGAGTCGCGGGGAGCTGTCCCCGCCCGGTCCCAGGCCGGCAGGCAGCGAGCGCGGGTGCGGACGGGAGGCGGAGAGAGCGGGCAGGCAGAGACGCTTCCCCGTGGCAGAGCTGCCTCCTGCCCCCTCCCCATCGCCTTCCCCGCCCTTTCCGTCTGATTCGTCGCGGGGGGAGGACGGGGGCAGGCCTCCCCTCCCATGTGCCCGGGCACTTCTCCCCCCGCCGCCCCCCGGATGAGGCCCCCCTCCTCTGGAGGGTCCCTTGGCCCTGGGATTCATTGCCAAGAGCAGTGCACGTGGCGACTGACTGGGGCGGGCAAGAAAAAAGATGCGTCTCCATTATTTACATTTATTTATTTATTAGCATTTGTACCCAAAGGCTTGCAAAGAGGAATTTTTCCAACTGTTCGAGTTGGTCTAATTGAAGACATCAGATTTGCCCAAAGGACCAGTCTCCCTTGGCAGGCAAGGCTCTTTGCATAGATGTGATATCTTTTGTTAGACCCACTAAATCTCTAGTTATTTAGTCCATCTAATAAAAGGTATCACATCTCATAAAAAATAACACATCTACCCAAAGAGCCTTACCTGCTATGTTCTTAAACCAACATGGCTACAACCAACAGCCCTGTCTCCCTTGGATGTTTCCCGGAGCTTCAGATATCACGTATGTCATTATTTAGTTGGTCTAATAAAAGGCATTACGTCTAATAAAAGATACCACATCTACCCAAGGAGCTTTGCCTGCCTATGTCCTTAGACCAACACAGCTACAACCTACACCCTGTCTCCCCTGGGTGTTTCCAGGAGCTTCAGCAAGTGCCAGCCATCAGCCCATTCTGCCCTCACCTTCCATCCATCAACAAAAAGAAAATTAGATGCCCAGGAGAAGGAAGCCAGGGCCAGGGAGGTGTTTCCTTTCAGTCAGCACACCTTCCCATCATCCAGGCCAGGCAACAGACCCTGAGGGAAAAACTGGATCCTTCTCATTTCTGGCTCCCAGCACCCAAACTGGCAAGCGACAAAGAGATGGGGTGACATCTTCTTGAGAGCAGAAGGGCTAAATTTCCAGTGGTATTTAACCAGTGTTCAAATCACACTTTGATACTGGGGGAAGAGGGGGGTCAGACAAAAAAAACAATGTTGGGCTGCCCATCAGGATACCCTAATAAAATCAGAGACCCACCCCGCCCCAGGTTATGATTTTCAAATCTTACAACAGGGGGGCTCTTGTCTCTTATGGGCAGGCTCAGCCCCTCTGAGCTCCCCAGTAATTTGAAACCTGCATTTAAGATGCTGGTAGATGCCAAGCAGGATTTTCAAAGCATCTAGATCCTTCGCCTAGAAGCCAGGATGCTTCAAAAATGTGTCTTGCCCCCATCTGCCTCTTTCAGTTCCTTGAATGCCTTTATCTGTTTCTAAGGACCCATGTGTCACTGACTTTCTGTGAGATGTATGTTCCCAAAAGCCTAATTTTGTTGATAAAATGGTCACTCACTTTTGAACATGTTATCTCATTCAGTTGTTTCTATTGGAGAAACAGAACTGCACCCTGAAGTGAAAGCACTATAAAAACCTAGACCTGACTCTTGGCTTCTACTAGAGGACACCCTCTCAGGACTAGAGAAAAAGTCTGATCATTCCTATTATACAAAAACATCCAAAGCCTGATGCGCTTAGCTAGGGTAAATTTGGGACCATTTTTTGGAAGGCAGTGGGAGTCATCATCAGCCTTTTACTGTATTTTGATGGTATAATTTCCATGTAAGAGTCCCCAAACTGCAGGACTGTAGTATTCCAGCCTTCTCCTTTTTCCTTTATTTTATCCCACTTCCCAAGACTGAAGCAAGGGGCATGAAAACAACAGGTTGAAGGCAGAGGATAGGCAGGGAGTTGGACTTCACATTTCTCACTTTTCCTTTCATCCACCTTCCAACACAGATCTTAATGCTGAGCATCTGTTCCAGTCTCCCTGAAAAACGCAAGGTTTTCTCCCACCCTGAACATGGGAATCAAGAGTTTTGGCCTTTCTGAGATTACTTATGAGCTCCAGTATCTCAAAATAGCCTGTAAACTTCCCTTCAGTTCATCCAACTCCTAGCTTCAGTCAGCCTATTGTTTACTAGTGTGGTTTTTTTCTCTCTGATTGAGAATACAAATGTCTTCTATTATACAACTCTGCCCTCAAGAAGACCTTTTGTAAAACAATAATTACATTGCATGGAAGGCGTTTCATCTCCTTCACCATGCAGAGCAAATTCATGCTTAAAAGGGAGAAAGACTGGTAGGGGATTCTGTTTCCTCCCTCAGCTTGGAAGAGGCACATAGCTGTAATTTATTTGTCATAGATTGAAAAGAGACATTTTCAATATGTGGGGATTATTGTTGTTGTTGCTTTACAAAACCAGGGTAGCGAGACTTCCCATGATCAAATCCCAGCTACTTGTATTTAGTTTAAAGCTAGAAAAAATACCAGTAACAAATGCGGATGTAGTTTTCTTTCTTCCCTGCTGTCAAAAGTGAAAATGGAAAAAAGTAAAATTATTCTATAATCTAAAAAAGGTTTTGGCAATCTTACATTCCTCTGGACAATTTTAGATGCGTCTCAAAAATGTCATACAAGATTTAGCAAATACCCTCATGGACTCCTTGAAAGATGTGCAACTTAAACATGGAAGTGTTTTGGAAAATCCCACTGGACCCCTATCTGCCAGAAGAGATGACAAAATACCTTCAAGAATTGGGCCCCACGTCTCTCAGGAGATAGTCAACGGGACTCTAGTCCCCAAAACCCTTTTTGGAAGGAATGATTCCACAAGTGGACAGCAGCACCTTACAAGACTAAATTTGAAGAATATAGAATTTATTTGCACAGCACACCCCACAATCTAAGACTCGAAATAAAAGTGTCCTGAAAACCACTAACATTACATTTCATCACATCACTTGGCGATGTCATATCACGGCAATGACAGGGTGTTAGCAGCATTGCATAAACCATTCTATCAATGAAAATGATGATTATATTGATACATAGATGATACCAGAACTAAGCGAAAGGCTTCTTTGTTTGTTTTACGTCCAACAATATTTCAAAAACCTCACCTCTAGTGTAATGGCAGCAGTTTTTCACAGTGCCCAAAAGAATCACTCAGAGATAATTTGCAAGGTTCCAGATCAGTGGAGAACAGACAGGTTAAAAAGTAGCTTACTCTTCAAGCTGGTCTGGGAAGAGGAAGCTATGGATATATGCTAGGTAAAAATAATTGGTTGTCTCTATTATACTTATTAAAGGAAATATGGTGGGATTAGTAGTTGTATTTTAATCTTGACTCTTGTTTGGATTCTGTATCAGATGTCAAACCTGACTCTATGTGGGTCCACCCCTGCAACTATGCAGAACCCCAGAGATTGGGAGCCTTATCATAGTAGCAGCTTGGAGGATTTGTTCGTACCCATGCTACAACAGATTGCAGTGGTAAGGCTTAGTATAACAATAGACTTATCTGACTGACTGCTTTCTAACTATAACGCAAAAGATTAGTATTTTGTCATATTTATTAATAGAAACAATTCAAATCACACTCTTTGAATTGTGGCTTTTCCCCCAAAGACTCTATCTTTCAGGATTATAAATGCACAAATGCAGTAGCTAAAAGGCACTTGCTTTGGTTGTCCAAGAGGGACTAAACAATGAAAAGGTTGGGACTCCTGTTGCTCTTGATCAGATAACCTATAATCCCTTGCTCTGCCTCCCTAGAGAGTTCCCACAAGTCAAAGTGTTCTTTTTTTTAACCTAAGACATCTCAACAGCACATCTACTTCCAGTTCAACAGATACTAAAAACAAGCAGATTTAAAAGCAAATGATTGACACAAAAGAGTAAAGAACAAATTAAGAGGTAACTGTCCATATATGCAGAGACCTGGGTACTAAAAAAAATACCAAACAAAATGCAAAATACTTGTTATTGGAATGTTGGAAACTGTTGCCTACATCATGGCAAAATGATGTTCTTCCAGCAATTGCCAAATTAGTTTTAGCCCCAAGGAAGAAATGTATCCCTGACATACCATAGGCCTCTGTTTTAGAGCAGACATGTTTATTATCTTTCTGCCCATCTTTTTTTCACCAAATCAAGCGGTTATCCATTATGTTACCTTCCAAAACTGTTTGACCAGACTCATCCTACTATATTCTGTCTAAACACTCAGCTATTTCTACCTTCTTCCAAAATTGTACCAATAAATGAAACTACCCTATTTACTTCGTCTGAAGATCTTGCCTACATGGTCATTAGCTTTAATCATTCTCACATACCTTGTACCTGACCCTTTGTTAACCTAACGACCCCCATGCCTGATTTATAGAACATAGTTTGGCTGACGGTGCTCAGATTCTTCCCACAAACTGTGAATGACTCTATATTCATAACTTTCTGAGATACAACACCTTTGATGCCTGTCACTTTAAGAGCCTTGAGTGGCAGGTGGCAGCTGGCAGGTGCAAGCTAGCTCTGCTGAATTGGTAGCATGACCCTGTGAGGGCCAGGTGATTGGAAGAGAGGGCTCAGTGGACTCCATTTTAACTCAGGCCCTCAAAGCTGCCCTGGCATTCTGCTGCTGGCGGCTAGAATAACATCACCCAGCTGAGTTGCTACTGCTGCTCAGAACATCTTTGGGGATAAGGGAAGGAGCTGTGGGGATGGCAGAAGAATCCTGGTCCTGGGTATGACTTGAAACTGCACCTTGCTGGGGAAGGATGTCCTGCTGGGGCTATCTGTGGTGGGGTAGCTCCCCAGAAATGTCAGGCCAGTTGCCTCCCCGCATAAAGGTCAGGTAGGGGCACCTTATAACACCATCCCTACTACCCAGTGGTTAGAGAACAGACAGTGGGGCCAGGCATGGCTGAGAGGCACCTGAGTCCCTGGGGGTATAAAACCCCAAGCCCCAGGGACAGGGCAGGGGGCGGCCCCGGTGACAGGGCAGAGAGCATTTGTCAAAGCCAAGTGCCTGGAGAGCAGCTAGTGGCTAAAGTCAGCTCAGTGCTAGGCATAAGGACCATTGCCACGTAGAGCAGGGTTCATGGGGCACTTGAAGGGCTGTGTGAGATTGCCCAGAATGTAAGCAAGAAATCCTGATGGCCCAACTAAGGCTGCTGAAAGGAGCAGGGTGGGTTGAGAGTGGCCCAGTGAAGGGTGGTGTGAAAGACCCTGTGAGAGGGGGCAGAATGTATGAGTAGACTGTGAGAGGCCCAGAAAAGGGCAGAGTTTGGCCTGGTTCTTGCCAGAGCTACTACAATTTTGGATGCCATCTGTGAGGCATGAGACACGGTAAGGAGAGGATGGAGCCATGTGTAAACCCCTTGGCATGGGGTATTGAATGGGCAGCCTCCCGCTAATTACAGCTTGTATATCCCAACAAGTCATAGCAGGCGAGATAGAGTGGACTGCCATAGATGGAGGGGCAGCCCGTTTGGTGACTGGCCTCAAGTATGTTCCTTCATCACACTCTCCTTCACCTGTTCTTACTGTCAGCAATGTACCATCATCTTTCCGATTGAAAGAAAGCTTCTGTTCCCACCCAATAAAAGGCATGTGTAGACACACGTATGCATCCTACTGGCTGCCACAGTCCCATCACCTGCTGCTTCCTTTCCACAGTGCAGTTTGCTTCTGCCAGATGCTGTAAAGGAGCTTTGCAAAGCTTGTAGAACAACCATATGTTGTGTGAATGTGAATGTGCCTGGTGGCTTTGCTTTTGAAGGATTCTGGGAGCAGAATAAGCCTTGGATACATGAAATGTAAAGTTATTAGAGCCTAAATATGTCAGAAGTAGACTGTCATGAGATGTTTGAATCAAGGGTCAAGTCCTGGCATTCTGTCAGTAGCCAGACTTATCTGCAGTTGACTCAAGAATCAGTCATGTAAAGAACTCACTTAAAGCCACCGTCTAATGACTAGCTTAGTACAAGGGTCAAATTCCACTCTTAAGAGTATCAGCATAAATCTGGATCAACTCCAAAATGAATGGGTTTACTTATTATTTACAGTAAGGCAACAGAGAAGAATTTAGCAATGAGTGAGGAATTGGCTCCACATTTGCCAATATGCTTGTCATACTTATATTTTAAACTGATAAGAAAAACTCAGTGATTTACAGCAACAACTCAGAAAGACACTGATTTGTCTTGTGTTTATCAAGAGGTGGCATGATATCTCTGGTGCAAAAACAAAACAACAGCTTGCATGATAATAAAAGTAGGTTTCTAGAAATACAAAGGCAAAGAGAAGAGGGATCAACCAACACAGTGTAAAGGAAATTTAAAAAAGAAAAGAAAAATCAAGGTCAGAGACTCTAAAAAACCTGCTTTAATAAACAATGGGTCAGAGGACAAGAGGTTTGGTAGAAAGAATATATTGACTATGCCAGGCCAAATTCATCATTCGGTAAGTGGATGAACCTTCACTGAAATCAATGGGATTATATCAGGGATAGTTAACTCTTGTTAAAAAAAACTGTCAGCAGCAGCTGGTGTCTGAGGTTGTCCCTATAACACTGTTATTATAACAATAGGTTCTCCCCCTTCAGGCTGTCTTGACTGGCAAAAGAATAACAGCAAACTACTTGTCCTCTGATTATGTTTAAAACAAATCTTTATTTAATGGTGCTGTTTATTTTACATGAACATCTACAGCAAGAATCAATGAAATGTGAATGAAAACTCCTCAATCAATCTTGCATCACAGGATAATGTATTGGTTTAGTCACTGGTGATCAAGGAACTCTGACTTAATCACTCAGGAAGAGAACAATTACTAATGACAAATGTTGCTGAGTAAAACAGTGAACAGAAATTACTTTGTATAAGCAGGTTAAAAAAATCTTCATTATGTGCAAAAACACTGGAAAGGCATTAACTTTGACACTATACACTAAAATTAAAAGCTTTCCAGTGTTGATTCAAAAAGTGCCTTAAGGTTTCATCTTTACCACTAGGCTGACATGTTACTCAAAGGTACAGTATCTCTGAAAGCCTGAAAAGCTGCAGCATATAAGGAAGCCATTTTAAGCTAAAGTTACATTACAAAATGACTGGAAATAGGCCACAGGAAATGGACTATTCTGCTGCATTTTTGGGGATAATTTGGAAACAATAACAGGCCAACAAGCTCATGGTAATTGTGAGCTCACAGTGTGAAATGATGGAACAAAGAGTTCGCACTAACATATTTCAGTCTCTGGCTCTTTACTAAATGTATACCTTACTTCGAAATTTCACATTCATAATTCAAAGTCCAAGCTGTTTTAATTGGAGTCCTAGTAATGCAGCATTCTTCTGTTCCAGTTTCACTCTGGGGCTCAAGTAGAATTTTACTGTGTTCACTGGAAGTTTCTCTATGCATAAATGTCTGTAGAGGTGGACAGGTGTTATCAAGGGATCAGGGATTTTGGTGTACACTTAACTTTAAACAAATGAAATGTCCTATTGTCCTCAGTGAGACTCCTCAGATCCTTCCAAACTGAACATGTTCACAAGTGCTTTGATGGGTTGAGGACAAAAGCACCAGGCCTAAAACTGTACACATGCACCTAACTTGTGCAAATTCAAGGAGACTTCTTCCCTGTGCATAGATTGAAATCCATGTATAAATCTTTGTAGAATAATGGTCTTAGCTTGTAACTTTTATGTTTCCAGTGCAACTACTTATGTTGATTCATTTGAAATTCCTTCACATTATTATGCAGCAATCAGTTAAAATTCACTGCTTTAGTAAACATTTCTGCTAGTAAACTTGTTTGCTAGAATATTTGTGGAAAGTAATTTCACAAAACATTAACACAAAATGAATTTATTGTAACATTCAAGTAAATATTTGCATATGCGGCATTTCTCTCATGCTAATAATGGTAGAAAACAACACAGACAACACTTGATTGGAAATGTACTGCAAAGTCTTCATTAAATACTAAAATTATAGATATATCATTTCTCCATGTAAGGTCTTACTCAAATCACAGGTTAAACACCTAATGAAGAAAAGTGCTAAAACAGACAATTTCAGCTGTACTAAATGCAAATGCATAGCTATAAACAATTGATAATACACTAGTATGTATAAGGAGGGGGAAATATTTCCTATTACTCCCTCCCTCTCCAATAAAGACTAAGTTTCCTAAAATCTAAAATTTTCCAACTGCATCATATGATGGAAAACACATCCTTTCTTGACCAACTCCTAATTATTTGTTATTTGTATTTATTGTTCTTGTCTGTAGAGGAGCATCTAGAGGCTGCAACTGAAGTCAGGGTGCCATTATGCCAGCACTGCACACATATAGTAAGTTATTTCCTGTCTCAAGGAAGCTACAATTCGATGAGACAAGACAAAAAAGGAACAATTATTTTAAGGATGGGGAATTGAGGAACATAGCAATTGAGTGACTTAGCACTTCGATATATATATTTTTTTCATGTGGACTGCAGTTATTTACAAAGGATAGTAAATAACAGTATCATTATTTATGGATTTATTTTACTACAGCCATTATTAATGTATTCATAAAACATTAAACTAAAACTTATTATGTCAATGTTGAAACAAATGTGCACCCACAAGGAATATCACAGTTAATATTGTTTATTGTTTCTTTCATTCCTCTTTTATTTCTAGTTATTGCAAATAAACACAAGTATTGCAATGATCAACTGGATCTAGCTTGTTAGTCATTGCTTTGTTAGTCTGCTTTGAAAAAATGTTAGATTTTAAGCATTAACTGTTTACACAGTTTGTCAGAGTGCTCATAAATATGTCTTTTTATATATCTAGGGACGATATACATAATAGCTGAATGCAGCAGAGCTGGCTGAAAAAGAATGTTCAAATAGCAGATAGCTGTTGGCAGTAATTGAAGGGCTTTCAGCATAGTTTCTGTAATATCATTCCAAATCCTACTTTCAGTTACACCAATGTATATCCAGGGCAACATCACTGACTTTAGCAAAGTTACTCCGCAGCCTTCATTACTGGGTTTTTCTTCTGCCGCCTTTATGAGTGGGTCTGAGCTTTTTCTTGTTCTTGGTTTAATTCTTTGTTAGCTACTTCTTACAGTCTACTGCCTAAAACTCCATTAGTGAAAGTGTTCCACAGATTCATTCTTCAAGCCAAGAGTAAAGTAGAAGAAGATGAACTTATTCAAGCACAGCATCCCCCTGTACACATTGTTTCAGGTCTGGTCATACCATCTATGTGCTTTTATCTAGTATTCCAGTTTGTACTGATTCCATCCATCTCAGAACGTTTTTGGACAAATCCCTGTTGTTCTGATTCCAGTTTTTCTGATGCCGTCCTTCACAGAAGCTTTAAACTTTTCCTGGTCTGCCTTTTGACATCAAGGAAATATTCAAAGAGTAAGAGGCTCATACATGGAGGTGGTTAAAAATTGGTTCTGTTAAAGCTATTATTCATTCCATTAAACTGATCTGCAGAATTGCATTAAAATATTTCTAGTTTCAAGGAATGTAGAGATCAGGGCTGTGTGAAACAGCACCATTTTGTTTTGATTTCCATTTCACCATTTTGAAAGGACAGTGTTTCATTCTGATATATCACTTTGTTTTGTTTCAAAGCACTGTTCCATTTCGCTTCATCAAAACTGTTTTGCTGTTTTCGACACGTTTCAACATTTCGCCCATAGGCTATAATGGGGAATCACAAAACTGCCTATAACTTTGTCATTTATTGCCTGATTTGAATGAAAACAGCAGGGAGGGTAGCCCCTGCTGAGGCCACAAAGCCTCCCAAGTTTCAAGGAGATAGGTGCAGGGGTTTCTGGGAAACTGCACCTCAAGTTGCTGACAAGCAAAATTCATAATGTGTAACTTCATGCGTGTGTTACGGAGTGCCCTCACTGGTGCTGGGGCCCCTACATGACACAGTAGTGTGCCCCAATGAGGTCTCCTACTCCTGTACAGTCTCAGCCCCGTCCACAACTTTAAATAACAACAGATAAGTAAGCAGCACAGTAGCACTAGCATCTCAGGCAGCCAAACTGCCACAGAGCCTTCCTTTCCTTTCCTGCAGGAGTTTTTTCTCCAGCAGCTGCCAGAGAACTCTCCCTGCCAGCCTCAGCCCTGGGGCTTAGATGTGCCCAGGGCCCTGCCTCCTTCTGGTCAGTTGACTGGGGACAGGTGCTATAGGTTATAGCCATGTTGATCTAAGGACATGACACTGGCAGACAAGTTTTTTTGGGTCAATCTGCTATCTTTTAGTAGACCAAATGAATAGTTGGAGAAATATATCTTAGCAAGCTTTGAAAAACCCTTTGTCAGGCTGGGGAAGAATCTGCAGTTGGTGTATGTGTGTGTGTGTGCTCTTCCTGGATGGAAGGAATAGTAAAGAAGCCAGAGGCTAGAATGCAATGCAGGCAAGAAAACCAGTCAGTGAAAATGGAAATGGAGGCATCAGGGGGTGAGGGACAGGCTGGGGTGGGAATGGTGGAGGAAGAGGGATGTAGCAAGTAAAAGTGGAGAGGTACCTGGGGAGTCAGACATCCAGCAGGTCATAGCGTGTCAGTATTCCAATGTCTATATTGAGTTAATCAATTTCTGTACCTAGGAGGTTGATGTAGTGCACCCCCATATGTTCATCTGTGAAAAGTCATTTGTAAATTCAAACAACCACTGAACCTTGCTAACCTCATCACCACTTGGTGCCCTGATGGAAAATATGTAGGCGATACTAAGCAACTCTTATGCACAATAATGAGCACACACAAAAAATCTATCAAAGACCAGAACATCACCTATCTCCAATCCCTCAGGCCTGATCCTCAAAGGGAATTTACAAGCCACTTTTTTACAGGTGAGCCTATGAACTGCATTTCATCAACCATCTAGATACAGACACTCATGAACATGTTCTTTCCCTGCTGGCTGGTGATGCAGTGAGTGCTTTCTCCAGGTCTGGGAGACGGGTACTAAATGTTTTTAAAAAAATGAAAACAGAAAATAGGTGCGGATGGAGTGAGGAAGGTGGCACTCACCCCATCTGCACCTGGAGTTTGGGGAACCCCAGCAGCAGGAGATTCACCTTGAGGAACACCAGTTGCTCCACCAAACCAGGATCCAAGGAGGTGCAGTGGGGTGGCACTATATCACCAGTAATGCTGAACACCCTCTCACTTGGAACAGTGGTCGATGGACAGGACAGGTATTACCAGGCAACCCTGGCCAGATCCCGCCACATCTGGCTGCAGCTTGCCCAGTAGGACAAGGGGTCACACAGCAGAAGCTCCATGTCCTTGGCGACATAGGCAGCCACCAAGGCCTGAGTGCTACCTGCCTGATGGTCCGGTCTGGAACCCATGCCCTTGGCCCACATTGGTGGCAGCAACTGTGGTGGAGGAGGAGACTGGCTGGTGAATGCCGTGCTGGCACAGGAGAGTGGATCTCTCTCTTCCATGCCCCACCACCTCCACCACTCTGCCTCTAGGGCACTTTTCACCAGCACCTCCATCCACTGATCCAGGCTTTGGCTGGATATAATAATAAAATAAATATAACATAATATAATGATAAAATAAAAGAGTATAGAAAGCAAAAGGAACAGGCTAGCAAGTAGGAAATGATAGCCTTTGTTGTCAGACACTGCCAAGCTGCTGGAAGACACAGCTCAGTAACTGACCCCAAGGCAGAAAGTAGTTCAGTTCAAACAATGATGCTTTATGCTGTTCTTCCAACCCCCCCTCAGGGTGGGATGGGATTGGAAGGCACCTCAGGGAATGATCACAGTCACTGGCCAGCTACACAGTCAATATCAGAGCAGTCCTTCCCCTCTCTTCCCCCTCCCTTTCTTTAAGTTTCTGTTTCCCTGCAAGGAAACCCAGCTTTGAAACTCAAAACATTTTGAAACTTTCAAAATATTTTGAGTGCCCTCGTTTCATTTCAAGACTGTTTCAAAGCCCTTCATTTTGTTTTGATTTTGCTGTTTTGAGCTCGAAACGAGTTGAAACAGTATCAAAATGAAACAGCCGACAAAATTTTGCACAGCCCTAATAGAAATACTGATGAACTAACAAAGTCAAAACACTTGGAGTCAAATACTTGGAAGGATTTTCTGTCTGAAAGGTGCTACTTGAAGGGTTCATCTACATGTGAGCTTAACTGCACAGCAGACTGACTTGCTGTGGTGCAAAGTAGCACAGTCTACAGGTGCAATGCTATTAGACCACAGCAAACTAATTTTCACCACCGTAAAATAGTGCTGTTGGGGACTGTACATTTTACCAGTGAAAATAAGTGCAGCCAAATGTATGTGAACACTGACTCAAGTGTAAATTGCACCCGATCACCCCAGGCAACAGGGTGCCAGCTCCCTGCCTGCAGCCTAGCCACATGGCTCTGCTCTTTGGGCATTCTCATGCCCCAACCAGCCCCTTCACCACATGATGCCACGACCCAGAGCCTGGGGCTGCTCTGCACTGGCTCAGACTACTGCAGTTGTGGGCACATGTAAAGACACTGTGCCCAGGAACCATTTATTCCAGTGCAAACTGCACTACAGTTTATTGCATCACATTAATAGCACATGTAGATGTACCCAGAGAGACCATATATGATATCTAAAGCACTGGGATTTTTTTCTGATACCTGAGGTCCTTGTATTTACCATGTGTTAAACTGGGATGTCTGAAGCAATACAGGTGCTACACAGTAGTTACCTGCAGTGAAGAGCAGCACATCTATTCTATGCATGCAACATTTTGAAACTATTGTTGGGTGCTGGATATGCTCTAGCCTCTGTCTCAGGTGTTCTTATTGGTGCACAACCAGTGTCATACTAAGGTAGCTACACTGCATTTATGGCACACATCCTGAGGTGTAAAAATTGATTTAAGACATCTATCAAAAAAGAATGGCATAGTTTTACACCAGCATTGCACAGGAGTAAGTACACAAAAAATAAAGCAAAGTTGAATTAAATCCCATGTGTAGCAATATTTTTGGTTTTTACTTAAAATTATAGAACCAGAATTAAGAATAGGAGAGATCATCATATATTATAAACATGGACAGTCAAAAGACTATTGCAGAATATGAAAACTGATTGATTTATCTTATCTTCCTTTTTGATAATCATATTTTATATTGTGACATGTAATTATCATTTCCTTGAATAAATAGCTATAAAAGAAATCTAAAACAAGCTAGTTACTAGTCAGAAGTGTAGAGAAGGGCCTGCACTAAGTACACAAACAAAAGGGAACTTTATGGCTGGTTGTTACTTTCACATTAGCTTCAATCTACAGCTGGACTTTACCTTCACAAGAGCTTGTCTAGAAGATGATATCCTTGGTGAAACAAAGTGTGGACTCAATTTGTGTAAGTGAGTGGATTAAATCTCTGTTAGGATGCTCTCATTCAGGCCAATTTAAATTGCATAAGTTCATTTAGGTGCAAGTTTAATGTGCTTTAATTTATTTACACTGAGTTTACATTATTTTAGGATCATTAGAAAATAGGGCTGGAAGGGACCTCATGAGCTTATCTGGTCCTGCGCCCTGCTCAAAGCAGGGTAATGGACGTGCAACAAAAAGAGCCTGTAGTCAGTGCAGCCAGGGATTTTAAACCTAGGACCTTGGGAAGCCAACAGGCTTAGCTTTAATTTACCAGGATGCTACCCTATACACAAACTCTAAATTACACCCTGAGGGGGCGCATCCAGATAAGCATGAAGAGTTTCTCAGCATGGAGCCAAAATTAGATACAGGGAATTCCTGGTATCTAAAAAAAAGTGACCAAAAAAAAGCAAGTCAGTGCAAGTGGCAGCAGTATGCGCCACCCAAAACTAGACCCTGGCCAGCCAGAGCCACACTCTGGCTGCTGGCCAGGCTCTGTGTACCTGGGACGCCACTACTCCTGCCCTGGAAGGTTTCCAAGATCCCAGGTAAGGCTACTAGTGCCAGCCCAAGTGCTGATCCCAGCCTCCCCTACCCAACCCAGGGAAATTAGCAGTGACAGAGCACACTTGCAGGGGAAGTCCCTGGGGACAAGTAGCAATGGCACAACTATGTGCTGCTGCTATTTGTCCCTGGGGAAATTCACACATGTGCTTCCCTGGATGCACCGAGGAGGCACATCCACACATGCAAACGTGCGCTTGCAACAGCTCAAATAGAAGTGGTGCAAATTTCATCTGAGGCTTTTTGCTTCAGTGCATGTGCTCAGACATGCACTTTGGTGTGGAGCAAATTGTGCCACTTGGGGCAAAATAACCCTGCCTGGCTCCTCCCGGATCTGCAGCCAGGGGGAGCTAAAGCCCAGGGGCAGCACCTGTGCTGTCCCCAGAAGTATAAAAAGCTGCTCTGTCCTGGCCCCAGCAGTATAAAAATCTGCCCTGGCAAGTTGCTCAGGGCTACTAGCTCTCAGGAGCTTCTGGGGCCTAGCCAGTTAGTACCTGGGGACACTACCCCTTGTGCCAGCTGGACTGCTGAAGCAGCCCTGCAGCAGTCTGGCAGAGGGGGCTGCTGCCTGGCTGTGACCTGCTGTGCACCTGGCAGACCCAGATGGGGACTGCACAGTCAGTAGAGGCATCTGCCCCTCTGGGGCCAGCTGCCAGTGGATTCAGATTGCAGGGTTGGTCTCTGTGCAGCGCTACTGCCATGTGTGCCTCCTGACCAGCCATTTGGGGAGCTATCGCCCGGAAGATGTACCAGGTGTGGTGGCCTGATTTGAACTGTCAAAGCATGTCCTCCTGACCCCATTTGGCCAGGAGGTCAGCCACAGCCAGGTGGGTCCAAGGTGCTAGCTCTGAGCAGCAGGGTCCTGCCACTTGTAACAGGAATTCTGGTGTTCCCTATTGGAAAACTGAAAAATCCCTGATAAAAAAAATCCCAAAGTCACTCTGTAAAATACCCCCAAATCCATGTTCCTCCACAAGTAAAACAAAAGACCACTGTAAAAAGAGAGAGAGAGAGAGTGAGAGACAGAGACTGAACAGTTGAACAGTGTTTTATTGATATATTTTACAGTGTTAAACCAAGTCTCTTATCATAATAATAAAGTGAGTGCTAAATACATGTTTCATGAGTTCATGAATATATATTTTGCTGCCCTCCCACAGGGGTGATGGCCACCACAGAGAGTTTACGGCCCCCCAACAGGGGATACAGTTCCCCAACAGGGGATTCAGCCCCTACACAAGGGTACGGCCCCCCAACAGGGAGTTCAGCTCCCACACAAGGGGTTCAGCCCCTCAACAGGGGGTCCCTGCCCTGCTTTTTTAAACTTCGATTTTTTTAAACCTCTGGATATTCAGGGGTATAATTTTCTCCCCATGCTGCAAGTTTGCAGTGCAGGGAACATTTTTTTGTTCCACACATGCCTGTTGCCCTGCCTCATGTGGCAGAATGCCGGACTAGCGGTTCCAGCACCGCTTAGGGGAGCCGCGGGCTTTGCGAAGCTGTGCGAGCGCGCGGCTTGTGGGGCGGGATTGGAGGTAGCTTTATAGCCACCCTTGAGGTTCGCCGAGTTGGCACAAGTAGACGGCTTAGAGTAAGTTGTTAGTTTTCTTTGTAATAAGTCTATAGGATGTCCGTTGGTTCACGAGGTTCCAGAGCCAGCCCTTGCGTTCCAACACTGGAACTAGTCCAATGCTAGGTGCGGCTGCCGACTCCTTAAGTCCCAGAACTGGTCAATGGCTCATTGAGATGGGATGTTAGTAGTAGAAGTTATTACAGAGTAGATATAAGGTACAGCAAAAAGGTTTTATTCACTCACCTGGCCTCACCCTCTTACGAGTAAGAGGGGAGGCTGGTTGGAACGAAGCTGCAGTAAATACAAATATAGCAAGCGTAGGTCTGCTGTCTAAGCTACGATGAGAGGCAGTCGAGAAGTGGAGTCTCTGATGTTTCTTCAGTTACAGTATGCTGGATACAAAGGGGGTCTGTTGGTTCACGGGGTTCCAGAGCCAGCCCTTGTGTTCCAACACTGGAGCTAGTCCAGTGCTAGGTGCGGCTGCCAGCTCCTTAAGTCCCAGAACTGGTCAACAGCTCATGAATGGGATGTAGAGTACAAAACTGTAACACGGTGAGTCGTTGTCAATTGTCGGGTTTTCGAGGCCTTTGTCTTTGCTGGGATACGCCCAGGCAGGGAGGCTGAGAACCGGTCTGCAGGGTGATCGGGCCTACAGCGTTTTCTAGTTGTCGTCTCTGCCGCTTCCTGCTTCTTTGCCTCTTTTATAGATGTTCGTTGGACTGCCTCTATGACACTAACTATGATATAAGCTAAGCATACAGGGATAGGATAATTTCTTTTACATAATAGTTACTAGGCAGATTCTCTACATAAGTTTCGTTTCTGCAAAATTGACACTTTTTAGATAAGAAGTAAAAGTTACAGAATGCAGGTGTGTGGCTTACTGCCAATAGAGAATAGTACCAGGCACTTGCTTTGGTTAACAGTAAAGGCTTCAAGGTTACATAAATGTGATAGTGCCGTGCGGCAGTTATATAGAAAAGAGAAAAGAAAATAACATAAAAAGAAAATAACATAAAACAGTTACACCTCAAAGGGGTTTGAGGTAGGGCAAGATGCATATGCATGCTCATCTGGATGCGCCCAGGCAGGGCAGGCCCCTGTGCCACCCAGTACCTGGCATGCACTCAGGTCTTTTTAAGGTCTTTTACTCCCTACTTCAAACAGAGGAGCAGAGTAACTGAAAAACCAGTCTCAACATGTTTGCACAGTTTCTATTTGGTTGCTGGTGGGAGCTTCATAAGCTTAGCGAAGGAAGCATTGACAGGTCTATCAAGACTTAACATGAAACAGAAAATTACACATAACTCTAGCAGAGCACAAAGTGTATCTCATTTTATTCCCATAGTTGCCAGACCATTCCTGATACTCATCATTTCACTTGCAGAGGCAATCCAAACATTAGGTTCCACTACCACTATGTGGTGAGGGGAAAGATAACATGCAAATGATAACAAATCCAGCACTAGAGATATCTCAGGACAGAACAGATACATTTATAAAGTGTAGTTTTATAAGGTGTATTGATATTTTTATGAAGTTTTCTATTAAAGCCAATTATAGTGGCATTGCCGTGACCAAAATCTACCTTAGTCAACCTGCCTGTGAAATTAATAACAACATAACAACAGCTTAAAGTTAAAAATCTATAAAAGGACATTGCAATTCATTGCTCTACTGTCTCCTCTGCTCCTTTCTTTTGTACCATAAGCATTTTTGGGGGAAGGAAAACATATAAGTCTAATAAATAAATAAGTACCCTCTAAATGTCACTAAAATTTTTCATGCCCTGCAGTCTTTATGCTCTCCTCATCTTACAGTCCTGTATCTCCTATCTTAGTCTCCACTTCAGCAAAGTGTTTGAGCATGTGCTAAAGTTGATTCCTTTTTTTAAATGATTTGAATGCACAAAGGATACAAGTGCCTACTTAACCTTCATACAGTCCCATGAGGTAATTTCCTACCCTAGACACATATTTTGTGCAGTATCTTAAAGTTAATTAATTCTAAAAAAATGTCTTTTTAGGACACTGTCACTGGCACCACAGTGCATAATTTCCCCAAAGAACAGCCAGCTTATATGAATGGTTTGCTCTCTGTGGATAAAAAATTGCCCAGGGCAACATGTTACCCAGGGCATGAATGTGTTTTTCCATATGGGGTAACAACTTACCCCAAGCCCATGTTAATGTATTGGGGTAACTTGTTACCCCAATGCAATTTCTGTATAAATGACAGGCCTAGACCTGTTTGGCCATTTTGGGTGGATGCATCTGAAAGGTCAGCTTTCATTCACACCTCATTCATGTCCACTTCAGGTATCCATGATAACTAATGGATTGCCATCCTCCACTCTACTTTTTCAGAAGATGTGGTGATCCCTTTTGCTAACCACTGTGCTTACAGGTTGCAAGGTCATCAAAGCACCCTTCTCTTTGCCAAAAAACCCACCTTTGTCAAACCCAAATCCACCTTTGCTCTCTTTTCTCATGGCAAAATGCTGCCTCAACTGCCCCCTTTCATAACATACAAGCTAGGTTGCCCTGCCTTTGTTGGAAGTGAGGACAGGGAGCAAAGGGACAGCAGAGAAGAAGTAGTACAACATTATAGCATAATGCAATACAGCATGCATTATGGAGTCCCCTTCAACGGTGAGGGCTTGACACCCACCATGCCCCTTTTAACTTCTCTTAATAAGCTCCTGCATGTGTGGTTTCCAAACAGCATCCACCCACATTTGGCTTGCCTGCAAAGGATGGATGCTGGTCTCTGGCTTTTTGTCCCCAGGAGGAGAGGGTGCTACCTGCACTGCCATAGGGCAGGGTGGAATTGCTTTTGTGACAGCATAGGGGATGGGCTTATCTTTGATTGTTATTTATATGCATTCAGCAGTAATCAATTTTTTCTTTTTTTCTGATGTCTAGGATGAGAAGGCAGTGCATATTCAGTGCTGAAGCCTGTCTTGCACAGGTAACTGGGGATGACAGTGACACATCCACTGATGAAATTTTATCCCAGGGCAGTGAGGATGCTGACTTTGTTCCAGACATGGGAGACTGTTCAGAGCAGGAAGACCATGGAAGTCTATGGAAGCTTCATCCAGCTCAGATAAGGAGGACTTGGTCCTGCAAGCGGAAGTGATGCCAACACTTACAGTGGAGAAGGGAAGAGGACCAGTCCAGGCTGCTGTGGAAAACCAAGGGGAGCTACAGCAAGACATGGAGCAGACTACTGCCACCACCCCCAGAAAACATTGCAGGTGATTATAACTTTAGAGGAAGGAATGGCAGAGTGTGGGGGAAAAAATCCACATCATTGGAGAACAGCCAAGGACATAGTTCATGTAAGTGCTGGGCCAACAAGAGAAAGTAATAAAGACACAGTGGTGGAAATGTTCCACCTGTTTCTCTCACAAGATATCCTGACTGTTATCATAAGAGAAACAAACAGAGAGGCAGAAAGAAAAATCAGGGAGAGGAATGATAGCCATCCTGAAAATAGAAAGGAGCGGAAAAAGCTGGATGAAACAGAGCTGAAAGCCTACATTGGTCTCCTACTGCTGAGTGGTCTATACACATTGGTCACGAGGCACTGGAGGAATTGTGGGAGCAACGCACCAGCCATCCTTGATTCTGTTCCACCATGAGTTTAAAACGATTCCATCAAATCACCAACTACCTGAGATTTGACAACAAACTGACACATGAGGAAAGGGGAGCTGTGGACAAGCTTGCTGCCTTCAGAGATATTTGGACATAATTGGTGGAGCAGCTCAGTATATGCCCAGCAAGCCTGCCAAATATGACTTGAAAATTTGGTGGTGCTGTGAGGCAACAACATCATTCCCCTGTCTGGAGACATCTACCTGGGCAAGCAACCAGAAGCTCCACACCAAGATAATTTTGGTACCCAGGTCGTTGAAAAACTGGTTCATCTTTGGTACAAGATGGGAAGGAATATTGTGGGTGATAATTTCTTCACAAGTACTGACCTGGCAGAAATATTTTTACAGCAGGACTTGACCTATGTGGGTACAATACGGAAAAAGAAGGCCGATATCCCAAACGAAATGCAAGCAAATTGAAGTAGGGAAACTTTTTCATTCATTTTTTCTTTTAATGGGGAACTCACCCTGGTTTCCTATGTTCCAAAGAAGTCCAAAGTTGTGCTGTTGCTGTCAGGCATGCACCATGAGCTGTCAATGTGTGGAGAGCAAAGAAAGCCAGATAACATCCATGACTACAATAAAACAAGGTTGGGGTGGATAACCTTGAGCACTTAGTCTGTCTGCAGTATCCTCACTGCCCTGCAGACAGAAAATCAACAGGTGGCCAATGACACTATTTTTCAATATTCTGGATGTGACTGCGATTGCCAGTCTTATCATTTGGCTAGGCCACAATGCAAACTGGAAGCAAAGATCACATTTAAGAAGACAGCACTTTTTTGCAGGAGCTTGGAGAACAGTTGATTGATGGACAAATAAAATGAAGACATAATCTAAGTCCCTTAAGTCTGGTATGACTGCCCTAAATTACAAATTGCCACAACGCACCCCAGTAGAACCTTCTGCAAGCATGAGTGGATGTTGTGCTTTTTGTCCAACCACCGATGACCACAAAACCTGGAAATGATGCAAAGATTGTAAGCAATTTGCTTGTGTGCACCATAGTACATCACTGCTGCTTTGTGAGAAATGCAATGTTTAGTTAAAACAGTTAGGAAATGTTTTTGGAAGTAACTGTTAGTTTGAAAACAGTGTGAACCACAGACTTAGCAAATTATTCATGCATATTTTAAAACTAAAAAAGTTTAAATTTTGTTCATAGTTCTAGTTAAAAAATATTTGGGGTTCAAATCATCATAAATACTCTTTCAAACAATCATAAATAAATAGTTTTTTGGGGACATTTATACTGTTGTCACTGGTTCTATTTTGTCCATGCAGGTGAAGTAACAAGTTACCCCATGAGGCCAACAATGTTGAATTGCGAAGTAACAAGTTACCCCATGAGAACAACAAGTTATGGTTTCATGAGAACAGATGAGGGTTAAGTACTTTGCCAAATAGGACGAGACTACTGAATTGTAGTTACTATGACCACTTTTGTAGGAGAGAATAGAGGTATTATGAAGGACAGGAGAGAGGCACAATAAATAAGGGATGAATTCTTCTCTCCTCTTCCTATACAAAATAAACAGATGCAATATGTTTCATTTAAATGGACTCCTAGTCCAACCTCCATCTTAGACTTAACAGGAAAGTGTTAGAATGTAGTCACCGTGGACAGGTACAGACAGTCAAGAAGCCCAAGGCTGAATCAATTCACTCTTTGCAGGTTAGTCTAAGCTCCATATATTGAACCAATTAAGCAAATGAACAGACATTCACTTTTGATTCCAGAAATGCAGCCACATGCTTGCAGTGGCCCAGGCCAGAAGCTAAGGGATGCTAGAGAACATTCCCCTGCTCAATTGGAGCAGACAGTTGAGCCAAGGCTAGTCTGCCCACCCTGTCAGGAGGGTGGGAGGATTTGCAGGGGAGATGCAAAGCATGCCGGGATGCTGAGGGACTGTAAGTTAACTTGATTCTGGAAGGGATCTGGGACAGAAGTTCAATAAACTGATTTAACCTAAATCAGTTAAATCTGATACTACATTGTCACGGAGGCACTGGGGTGCTCCGTGCCTGAGAATGAGATAAGACGAGCTGCCAATCACCAGGGCAGCCCAGCTGCCGGTTGCTGGGGCAACCAGGTAGGTCATGTGGCCAGAAGGGGACAGGGCCGGGCCTTTATAAACAGCCCAGGCCAGAGCCTGACTAGCAGTTTCCTTCTGGCAGCTGCAGGAGCTCTGTGGCTGAGCTGAGCGGCTGGAGTTGGTGGTTGCAGCTTTACTACACGGACCGGCTGCGATGATGCCAGGGATGAGAACACCCTAAAGGGAGGTAGGGTTGGGAGCCCTAGAGGGGCTTGGAGTTTGCCTTATGAGCAGGGAGGCTCTGTGTTGTTTATGTTGTAGCCAGGTGGCTCAGGTTTCGGTTATAGTTACACTGGAGGACCGGGTGAGGCTGTAGGGGTGAGAGGAGGCCTCACGGGGCTCCCCAACAGCTTGGGGGTTCCCGGGGCACAGTGCCAGTGGGGCACAACTGTTTGCGCCAGAGTGGCACGGTGTACGGGGGTTTGAACCCCAGCCTATGAGGGCGGCAGTTTGCCCAGTGGGGCAAACAACCCAAGAAAAGGTCAAGGGGCCAGGCATGGCACCTGAGCCCCAAGCACGGGAAACATGCGGCGCGAGAGGTGTGGTATAGGCCCCAGAGTGGGCGAGGCCCCAGAGGGGGTGAAGTGCGAGAGGTGCGGTATAGGCCCCAGAGTGGGTGAGGCCCCAGAGGGGTTGAAGCGTGAGGAGCGCAGTATAGGCCCCAGAGGGGGCGAGGCCCCAGAGTGGGTGGCAGCTGCGGTGAACACGGCCAAGACCCCGAGAGGCGCTAGAGGTGCGGCAAAAGACCCCGAGAGGGGCAGGAAAGCCCAGAGGTGGGTGAAAGGCCCTGAGGGGGCGAGGTGTTGAAAGAGTACCTGGTCGAGGCAAGCCCAGGGGTGCCAGGCTAGGGGCGCTGGTGGGGAGACAGGCCCAGAGGCGCCAGACAGGGCATAGGAACACAAGGACCAGATATCGTCCACAAACAGCTGCTAGGCTTGGGGCGTGCTAAAGGGGAGGTTTGGAGGCACGCATAGCCCTTAAGGCAGGGGGTGCCGAGGCATCCCATATGGAGTAGGGGCAGGGACATTCACACCGTTCACTGGGGGGAGAAAGGCAGCCTCCCATCCAAACCTATTAATCATCAAAGTCATGGCGGGCAAGAATCCGAGGGTGCTGAGTCCACCTTGCGTGACGGTAGGGGGTGCTAGGGAGTACACGGCCGCTCCTAGGCCCCACTCCCTCACATACATCCATTCAGATTTATCTTAAGCCAGTTTCAGCCCATTTGAAAGCAGTTTATAGGCACTGTACTTCTGTAATGTTACATACTTGAACTGGTTTATGTATAATTTTGGTCCCTAGCCTGTGAATGTAAACAAATGTGCCTTCATTTTCAAGCAGCCGCTCTAATTAATTAAAGTATGAATGGAAGCATTTATTATTATTATTATTATTATTATTATTATTGTTAGTGTAATAGCACTTAGTATGATAGCATCACGGACTATGGTACACTTGTGCTAAACAACATCCAGATTGGGGCAGAGATAGACACTCTGATCTTTGAGAACAAAAAGACAAAGAGACAACCAGAGGGAGAACCACCAGAAATCAGGACATAACTGTTCATTGTGAGAATATGTGCAGGTATTACAGTGAAAAAAATTTAAGGTGATATTTCAAGGAGGGCACTGAGTTGGCTTTGAGTTTTTATATAAAGCTTTTCTAATTTATTCAATGCAGTGTGATTGAAGACTTAATAGTGATTGTGTGAACATCCACCATTGGGCCATGAGGGCTAATATCATTGTCAGAATGAAAGCAGGAATAAACATTTTGGCTGTATCTGCACATGGTGTGGATGTTTGGTTCCCCAGGGAAAACTAGCAGCAGCGTACCTTACATCACCACTAGTCGTCCCTGGGAAACACCTGTGCCACGCACACTTTGGCATGCAGCAAGTTACCCCAGGTGGGGTATTGGAGGCTGGGACCACCTCTGGGCTGGCCTCAGCAGCCTTCTCTGGGGTCCTGGGGGCCTCCTGGGCTGCAGCAGCAATGATTTTGCTGCATGGAGCCTGGCTGGCAGCTGTAGTGTGGCTCTCGGCAGCCCAGCTCCACCTTTGATTGGTGTGCGCTGCCTGTGCATGCGCTGCTCTGCTTTTTTTCTCCATGTTTTTTTTAAATTTTTTTTTTGACCTCTGGATATCTAGAGGTCAACCCCACCCCATCCCCCACAGTGCTTGCCTGCAGTGTGGAGAACAACTAAACTTATGGAATGTGGTGCTGCAGACAGATCTGCGGCACCACATACCTCACGGCCACACTTGTCTGGACACAGCCTTTGGCAGCCAATGGGAGATTATACATCAGGTGACAAAAGGCCCTGAAGGGCCTTGAAAATGAAGGCAAGTTGTTATGCTTGATATGTTGGAAAAGAGGGAGTCAGTGCAGGGCCATAAAGAGAGGGGTGGCACAGTCAAAGCAACAAGTCAGAAAAATGGGTTTTGCAACATTATTCTGAATGGTATGAGTGGGACAACAATGCAGTGGTTAAGCAGATTCACGAAGTCCAAATGCAAATCTAGAGTTCTCCAAAGTTTGGGAGTTTTCGAGTCCAAAGCATGCTCAAAGTATCACAGATACTGAAAGTAGAAGTGAAATTTGGATTCGGATCCAAACTGGAGAGTGTTGAAGGGACAAGGAACCAGTCCAGATCCTTGGTCACATTACTACTCACGCCCAGATGCTCTGTGTGAGAAACATATCTGAAACTTCTCAGCTTTGTTTATAAAATAAAGTAATATTAGAGAACTACCCTCCAAGTACCTTTACAGAAAACATTCTATTCAGAGACTGTTTCTTACATAATATACATATCTATTCCGCTCTAGAACCACCTGCACAAAGAAACAGGAGCTCTGTTTCTTAGGAATTCATCTGCTCCTAATGCTCATCACTTACTTGGAGTATTCAGAGTCTTCTTTAAAGTAATCAGAGTCATGTTTAAAAGAAATCTGTCTACCTGCCAATACATTCCTTATTTATTGCAGTACATTCCATATTTATTATTTTAGCACAGATAAGGACCCTGTTGTGCCAGATGCTGTACTGAAACACACCATAAAAAGGGCTCCTCTCTCAAAAGGGCTTATTATTTTGTTTTTGTGATAAGATGCAGACAGGCGAATGAAACAGAAAAGGCAGCTCTGATGGGGGCAATGACAGTGAAATAAGCAAGCTATTCATGGTAAGCATTAGTCATAACTCATTGCCTGTCTAGGCACCAACTGCTCTTTGGTTTTAAGAACTTTGCATTGTTGTAGTCTTCTTCTGTGAGCATTATGGAGTTCCTCATTTCCCTTTCCACTTCTCCCATAATTTTCTTTTCTCTTAGCCATCAAGATCAACATATATGCATCCTGCTTAACACACCACACATGCCTTTGTTGCCATTCTTTCCAGCTACTTGTTATATGGTAATTTTGGGCAGTTTCTAGCATATTAACACCTGAAACTAGTTTTAAGCTCTCATTATGTGGCTCAAAGTGATGCCACACCAGGGCAGATTATCTCTGATCCACACTACCCATGTTCCATTAGGCTAGGAACAGACATCACACAAACCACTTTAAGTGAGCAGAAACTGGTTTAAACATGTAACAAAACAGATGTTCATTGCATATAAACCAGTTTGAAAATGGCTGAAAGCAGTTTGAAGTCAACCTGGTTGAATGTAGTATCAGACTTAACTGATTTGGGTCAAACCAGTTTATGCAATGTCTGTCCCAACCCCTTGCTGGTTTAAATCAGACACCCTCAGCATCCCAGCATGCCCTTTGGTCTGGGCAGGGCTCTCTACTCCACAGCAGGGTTGGCCCCTCCCCTCTGCTTGCTGGATGCAGCTCCAGAGACTTGCAGGCTGCTCCCCACTCTCCCTCACCACTCCCAGCTAAGCAGGAACTGCCCCAACCCTCTGCCTTGCTGAGGAGGTGTCTATGTATTAGCTAGCAGACCATGTGCTGGGTAGGGTCCATGCTGAATCAACAGGTAGAATCAACAGACAAAATCAACAGGTAACTAGTAATGTCCCTCTGATGTCTTCTTAATGGAGTGATAAATACTGAGTCAGGGGGTGATAAACACTGTTTTCAATTCCCTGCTGGGCTAATCAAAGTATCTTGATGGGGTCTGGCCATGGCCCCCTCAGCTCAGTGCTGTGGAAGGGATGGGAGGGATGCTCTAGCATCCCCTGGTTTCTAATGTGAGCTACTGCAGGCATGTGCTTGCATGTCTGGGGTGTCTGTGCAGTTACAAACCAGTTCAGCCCAGTCAGGTTAGACTAACCTACAAAGCTTGAATCAATTCAGGCTGAGGCTTTTGTAATGTCTGTCCCTAGCCTTAAGGTACAACCACTGCAGGCTCACTGAGCTCCGCCCGCTGGCTCAGATTGGGCCCATTGCCTGCCCCATCCCCGACCTACCCCAGCATCCCAGATACATGCTCATGGTCTACCTCCCTTACTGCCTGTCCTGGGACAGCAGGAAAGGAAGGGTTTATCTGCCTGCCTGGCCACTGCTGCTTTTTGGACTCTAAGACAGTGCTGATAGGGCAGGCATTTAATCTTTCCCTGCCTACTCCTGTGGGACAGACAGGACTGGCAGCCCCCAGTAAGTAATGCCCTAGGGGCAGGAGGAGGCAGAAGGCAGGGGGAAACCCCAAGGGGCATGTGGGAGCCCTAGGGGGCAGGGAGAAAGGCCAGAATAGGAGGAAATGGATGCTTACTTTTCAGCCCTCCAGACCCGTGCTGGCTTGAAATGTGACTGCTCCAAACCTATCAAGATTTGTTTGGCTCACAGTGTAAGATGCAAGGCCTTTTCAAGAAACTGATATCATTGGCAGATAATTTAAAATTTTCCCAGTTACGCAGTTCCACAAAAGATTGTGTCAAAATGTACTGAATTTGATCCATCCCTATTTCCAGCACACATGGACTGATTTTACATCTTCATCTCCCTGCTTGCAGGCACAGCAGTGTTCTCATTAACATCAGCAGAGTCTCCATGTTCCAATGGGTTGGATCATCACATAAGAAAGTCTCATAATATATTGTTTTTTAATTCATAATTGGTATATTAGGTTTTAATAATTAAGAGAGATTTTAATGCATTATTAGAGTTGAATAGGTTTAAAAAGTTGCTTGTAATGATGGTATATAGTTGTCTGCATTATCTTCTACTGATATGCCCATAGCTATCACTACTAAAGCCTATTCATGTCTAATATTCTTATTATCTCTGTATAAACTATTGATAAACTCTTATGAAATGGAGGATTTATATGGAATGTGATCTAGTTTCCTTTCTGGAAATCATAGGAAACTGCATCTGGTTAACTCCATCACTAATTCTGAAAGCCTTTCTCATCATGAAAAGGCTCATAATTGAATCTGAAACCCAGTGCCATATCAACAAACTCTGGCAATCAGGCCAAAGCCCCTGGCAGCCCACCCTTGCCCCATGCACAGATCTGGGGGCACACGCCCTCCCATGCTTGCCCAGGAGTGCATGCAGCAGCAGGAGCCACCCTTCCCTCATCCCCATCCCCATCCCCATCCCCACCTCCCCCAAATGAGTTGCTTGTAGCTCCATACCATGCCCTGCCCTGGCTGGGCAGCGCCTGATAGTGCCCCTTCACTTTGGTGCCCAGGGCAGTCCCCCCGCTTGGGTCCCATTTGCTATAACACTTCTGAAACCTTAAGTAAAATAAAATTATACTTGTAAGCTTTTTTCAGAAATCCTCATACATCTTTGGACTAAAGTTCCTCACTCAAGAAAATGTAAAAAATACCACAAGGTGTTTGTACATGAGGGGGGTTTAGTTCCTCTAAACTGAAAATTGGGTTTTTAATTGTGAGTATTAAAAACCCAACATTTCAATTTAGGGTCTTCCATCACTGTTACAGAACAGTGATGACCTGCCAGCAGCTCACTCCCTTCCCACCCCCACCCCCCCCAGCTGCAGGTAGACTCCAGCAGAAATAAAAAAGAGCAGCAAGGGGCCCAATTTTTTTTTTTTTTTTTTTTTTTTTTTTCCATGGAGCCTACCTTCCTCTCCCACAGCCAGGGGCAAGCTGCTGGCAGGCCCTGAGCTGCAGGGGGTTCTGGACCTTTCCTCTGCATCAGCAGTGCCCCCTGGGCAGCGCCCACCCACTAGCAGTTGACCTGGAGTGCTGCCACTGCAAAGGGAAGGACTGGGGCCCCCACAGCTCAGGGGCTGGCAGCAGCTCACCCCCAGCCACAGCAGAGTCAGGGAGACCCTGCAAGGAAAAGGAAAAAAAGAATCAGGCCCCTTGCCACTTCTTTTTTTTTTTTTTTCCCCACCCCTCAGTACAGCCTGCCAGGGGCCTGGTTGCTTCCCTTCATGGTTGTAGCACCCCCTGGGACCACCCGAGCAAGGCACTAGCTGCACGGGTGCTGCCCCAATTGGACGGCAGCACCTGGTCTGATCCAACAGTGCACAGGGCGCTGGAAGCCCAGGTGTGCTCAGGGAAGCTCAAGCTTGGCGGGCTTCCAGTGCCACATGCACTGTCCCCGCTGCCTAGCTGCCACTTGGGATCACCTGGGAATGGGCTGGCTTGCCCCTGGGGAAGTGCAGGAAGATGGAAGGAGGACAACTGAGTGTGCTGGTGGCCAGAGAAGGTGGCAGGGATGGTGCGTAGGGTGCTGGAAGCCCACCAAGCCTGAGCTTCCACGAGCCCACCCAGGCTTCGAGTGCCCCATGCTCCATCCTCACTGCCTTCTCCAGCTGCCGGCACACCCAGCCACCCTCCTACTGCTTCCTGCACTGCCCCAGGGGTAAGCCATCTCATTTCCAGGACAGCAAGGGTAGGCAGCAGGAGCTGTGTGACATGTACACATGACAGACTTTTTTTGTCCACAATGGGACAATTTGGCATGACCAAACTAAAATACATTGGAGGTAGTCTAAGTTACCACACCCAAAACATTTTTTACATGGAAAAAAAAAATCATGCACGTGTTCATGGTGATGCTGTTATGTCAGATAAATAGAGGTTCCTTGTCACTTTTTGTCACATGCACATGGCCACATCATCATGTGTACAAGCACCCTTTGCATTTATTTTAGAAAACTTATCTGTTTAGAGTAGGATTCTGATACTTTTCATCCTTTTTAGGATATCATTTGAAAAGCTGTATCAGCTACTTCAGTGGTTACATATGTAGAGGAGAGTACAATATAACATTAAGGAGGCTCTGAGAATCTGGCTCTTAACTAATCCTGTGGCATTGTTTTCAAACCAGACATCTCAGTACTACTAGTATTGCTTAATCTTGGTATGCACTAAACTTCTTTCTCCTATCCCAGGTCTTGTCTCCTTGAACAAAGGTTTTGGGGTAATTCTGCAATTTTGACATAGTCTAGTATTGACTAAGGTTCTGAGTGCATCCAGCATATGGGCATCCTTGACTGCCATAATTTGGATGATTTCTACACCACATCCATGGATACTGAGAACCCTTGTTACCTTGCATGTGGCAAGTAGCTTGTTCAGCACTTTGAAAGTCTGATTTCTAGGACGGGCATCAAAATTTCACTTGTGTTCAAAGCCAGATTTGATTCCATCCTTCCTGAAATGAAATAACAAAACATAAATGCACTTAAACTCACCCTTCTGTTTTGTTTTATTCTATCTTTGTACAGCTGTGAAAGGCTATGAATTGAGCAGTGTTATCTTATATCACCAGTAGTAGAACAAGCAATACATGTACTGTGTCCTGCATTGCTAAAAGGAGGGCAAATGGTTGCAGAGGTTAGTTATTTATTATGCGCTGTTGAATAAGTTCAGTAAATCTTTTCTGAAGAATTTACAGCCTTGTCCAGGACCTCATTGCTGGTTACCCAACAAATGGTCCACATTATTTTAATTACTTTGTTTATCCATGTCAAAATTTGTTATTTTCTTTAGTGTTACTAAGGAGACAAGAAGATTTCATATTAGCTTTAAATAACACTAGTACTGCTATTTCAGAGCTCTGTAAAACCTTTAGCTCAAACTGAAGCTAGTCAAATTAAAGCTTTTCACTGGAAGGGTACAAAATCTCTTCTTGGTGTAATTTCAGTCATATTCTGCAAAATCAAAAGGAGCTTTATTCCTTTCATTCCTTTTTAATCTACTTTTTCTGCAAGGTAATAATCAGTAAATAATGATGAAAGGATTCTTCTCAACAACTGATGTGACGAATAGGGCCATGTTTGAGTCACATAAAACTAAGCCAGTACATGGATACAAATTCAACCTGTTTAAAAATAATGGAACTATGATTGAAAACACCAAGCCCAGTTCTACTGTCACATAGGTATAAGGCAGGAGAAGTTCTACCAAATCATCCTAGCATAAAATCAGGGTAGTCAAAGGAGGAATCAAATGTGTGACTGAAATTACATTAAATGAACCCAAACTAAGTTTGCCAAATCAAGCATTGAGAAGTGAGAAAATTCCCAAATTAAAGCTGCATGGGCATCTTGAAATCAGATTACTCACGCATGCATACGATGAGTCTTAAATTATGCCATTATATTCTTTCCAATAGAACCCTGGCCTCATTAACATGCACAGCTGGACAGTCCTCAGGAATGGATCCATAGGGTGTTATGAAAAATTCACTTTTGTGGGAAACATACTGGAGAGTGAACACAAAAGAAATGCCCATTAAGAAATCCATATCAAGTGCAGGGTATGAATGGTATGTTTTTAATAAGGGTTTGGGGGCTACACAGTGAATGAGAAAGAACAGTTAGTATTTTTTTTCCCCCTCTTTCACAGAACAAGATAGGGGCCCTTGGAAAAAATGGTTTGTGATCACATCATTAAAACTTGTATCCTGATGCACAAGAAAGCAAGATCAAGGTTTCACAAATCAAGCCATAAGACTGGAATTTCCAAATTTGAGTGCTTAACTTTGTAACCTTAGGAAATATGTTCATGTAATTTTAACACAATTCATATATTTTCTTTGAAATGACTAGCACAAGAATAATTATCTAATATTCATGTTTGGAGAACTGGCAGCAACATGTAAACTGGAGTTCACCCAAATCAAGACCAAACTTGTATTCCAGCAAGGATTTATTGTGATTGATTGTTTATAGAGTTGTTTGGTTCTGCCTTTCTATGCTAATCCTGATCTGATAATATAGCTCATAGTTTAAAATAATATTCTTAATCATCCTGCAAATTTATAAGGTATTTTTAAATAGTTTAGTGAAAAGTGATGCTACTGTTTTGGTTTAGGCTTTTGTCTATGCATATTGAAACATGAGCTTTCCATCCCTTTTTTGAAGGAACAATATTTGTATATATACTTGCAACTTCAGGGTGCCTATACACAAACCAGAAGGCTGCTGTGATGCACTGTAATTATAGCACAACAAAGCAGACTTAATTAATGGAGCCTGCTCAAGCATGGTAATTATGGTGCTCAGCCAGCTTCCACATCTTGTGTATCAGTATCCTCTAATAATGCTCTTTAGTTAATGCACATTAAATCTAGTACATCTGGGTGCATCTACACATGTGCTGTAATGTGCAATAGCCTAGTCTACTGTGCATTAAAGTGGCATATAAAAAACTTTGCTAACATGCTAATGCATGGTAGACTAGGTTACTGTGCATTAAGCATTACCTAAAAAAGTATGTACTTGCACTACTGCTCATTGCTACAGCCTAATGCCTATTTATTTAGTACCTCATATTGGAGGTACTAAATTTAATGCAAATGAGGAAAAGCACATTAATGCACCTGTAGATGTGCCCTCCATTGTGAGGTACTAGGAAAATATGCATTAGTTTGCCTTAATGTGCATTCAAGCATCACTAAAAAAGTGCTATTTAGCTAACATGCATTAAAATAGATGAATGTTCATTAAGCATCACTTAAAAACCATGGGACACTTATACATGGGTGGGGGCGGCTTTAATTAGAGAGGCTCTGAGAGCCACTCTCATTAAAGTGTCCAGAGAATCTCATATATCAGTGTCCCCACACTTCAAAATGGAGGTGGAAGTGCTTTAACAAAACCTTGAATGAGCTTTAGTTAAAGCACCCCTGCCACCATTTTGAAGTGCAAAGATGCTGATACATGACATAGTGGAGGTTGCTGGAGCATGGTAATTACCATACACCAGCAGACTCAATTAAGTAGACTCCAATGCGCTGTAATTACAGCATGTTGAAACATCCTTGCTGCTCATGTATAGGCACCCCATGTTCTTTAGTTAATGCTCATTAAGGCAAGCTAATGTGTATTTTCCTAGTACCTCACAATGGAGGTACTAGATTTAGTGTACATTAACTAAAGCATGTTAATGCATGTGTAGACACACCCAGCAAGTATTAAGTGTACTATTTAAAAGAGGTAGTTAGCAGGGCTGTCTGGAATTTTGCCTTCTATTTTGTTTTGACACTGTTTCAACTCATTTAGAGCTCAAAACAGTGAAATTGAAACAAAATGAAGGGCTTTGAAACAGCTTCAAAACAAAGGCAGTTGAAACATTTTGAAACTTTCAAAACATTTTGAATTTTGAAGCTGAAGCTGGGCTTGCCTGCAGGAAAACAGAAAGTAAGAAGAGGGAGGAGGAAGAGTGGGGAAGGACTGCTCTGACATTGACTGTGTAGCTGGCCTGTGGCTATGATTCTTCCCTGAAGTCCCTTCCAATCCCAGGGCCCTGGGGGAGGGATGGAAGAACAGAACAAAAGCCAGCATTGTATGCACTGGCCTGCTTTCTTTCTTGGGGTCTGACAGTTACTAAGCTATCATCCAGAAGCTTAGAAGCATTAGACAAGAAAGGCTACTACTACCTTTGATTTGATTTCCTACTTGCTAGTTTAGCAAATGGGATTCCACAATACCTTTTGCTTTCTTTCTAGACCCTTTTATTTTATTATTACATTCATTGATTTATTCTTTGCAATTTCATAATTATATTGGATATTATACTATAGGAAGGCACATACATTTATATATCTTTATTTTTATACATTTATATCTTGGATTTGATAATATAGGATTTGTATAAGAAGGCACATATACATTTATTAGAACTGTGCGAAGTGGCTAGTATTCACTTTGGATTCAGATTCGGCTGATTCGGGGGACAGTGATTCAATCTGGTGATTCGAATCATTCCTGATTCAATTCAGTCAAATCACAGCCAAATCTCTGAATCAGTCACCCCAGCAGTCAAATCTCTGAACCAGCCACCCCAGCTCCCAGCACTTGGGGGGGGGGGGGGGAAGCCCTGGTTCATCAGGTGCTGCTGGGTGGGGGGCAATCCCCACTGCCCCATGCTGCATGGGGGACTTGGCACGAGCCCTTGAACACGCCCCCCACTCGTGCCCTGCATGGGCCAGCTCTGGCTGTTTAAGAAAAAAAAATTCGAAGAAACCCTGCAACTCAATACTCCTGCTGGCAGGGGGTGATCTCCACTGCCCCCTGCTGCTCTGTGCCATATGGGGGGCTCTGCATGAGCCCCCAAAGCCCCGAGGCTGCACCAGGAGTGATGAGTCCCTGGGGCTTTTTTCAGCTTTTTTCAGCCTTTTTTTTTTTTTTTTTTTTTTCTTAAAGAGCCAGAACCCCAGCAGATAGGGCAGTTGTGGAGGGGAGCAGGGGGAGTCAAGGGGGCTCATGTACAGCCTCCTATGCAGTCGGGGGCAGTGGGGGAAGCTGGGGGAAGCCATGTGGAGGCTGGGGGAGCAGGCAGGGACCAGGGGGACTCAGGGAGTGTGGGGGGGTGGTCAGTGGGGCTGGCAGGGGACCACTATGGTTTTCCTCTATTTGGACACTTCCCCAGACCTCCCTCTCCTGTCCCTAGTATTTACCAGCTCGGAGTGGCTGCAGCCACTGGGGACTGTCTGAATCAATCAAAGCTCTCTGAAACTTTGTGGAAGATTTGGAGATCTTTGAATCAATTCAGACCTTTAAATTGGTCCCCTGATTTGATTCAGATTCGGAGATTCAGCCATGAATTGGGCTGAATCTCCTCCAAATTGAATCACCACCCAAAGCTTTGCACAGCCCTAACATTTATGTATTTTTATAAAGACAAGACACTGTGAAACATACCATGAACTGTGCTGGAGAGGCAGCTAGCAAGCCTTCAGGAAGGGGTGGAAGAGGTGGTAGAGGGAGAGGTGTAAGTCCCAACCCCCCCACCCAAACTGAGACACAGCCTCTTTCCTACAACTAGCAGGGATGAGGCTTCCAGTTGTACAGGCAGCAAGGAGAGGGCAGTAGTGCCAGTGCCACTGCCTCTGCCTGAGTCTGCATCCCCTTCAAAAGCACCAGCCATAACTCCCCCCCCCCACACCACCATCACAACAAGCAGAAGCACCAGCACCAGTACGTCAGTCTCCTCCCCACCCCCATTTCACTTCCCATGCTGAGCCTTCCAGTGCCAGAGGAAGAGCTGGAGCTGGATCTGGATCTGAGTGCCCTAGCATGGGAAATTCTGGTGAAGGAGGGGGAATCATCTGAGTTTGTGCTCCACACCCTTCAAGTTTCCCCTACAGCCAGGTCAGAAGTAGGAGGTTGATGAAGTGTAGTTCATAGGCTCATCTGTGAAAAGTGGTTTGTAAATTCTCTTTGAGGATCAGGCCTGAGAGATTGGAGACAGGTGGTGTTCTGTTGTTGTCTTTGATAGATTTTTGGTGTGCACTCATTCTGGTGTGCAGTTGATGATTGGTGTCTCCACATATTTTCTATCAGGGCACTTGGTACCCTGATGGAAATAGATATTGTATTGTGAAGATCTATACATACTGTAGATATTGTTGACAGGTTTTGTGCGTCTTGTCATAGCATGACCTGGATCCATTCAGTGTGTTTTGGGCTATAGGAAGTTGGCTTCTGGTGATGAGGTTCAGTGCTTGTTTGACTATACAAATGACTTTTCACATGGGGACAAGGTTTAAGGCACTTTTCTTCTTAGACTATAATTAACCTAGAGCAGAAGTTGATGTGTATTTAACAACCCATGTTTGTACAGCATCTGATGCAATGCAGCTCCAATCCTGAATATTACATGTGACTGCTACTGTAACATGATCATTTAGGAAATTCAAAATAAAGCTAGAATTACAAACTATTTACATAGTCCATGAAAAGTATATTAGAACTTTAGCTAAGGCTTTATCTAAAATATCCATCACTATAACATCTAAGCACTTCACATGTAAAATTGTGTTTTAACAGAGTTCAAGGAGGCTGACTCTTCTGATGTCAACAGAAATTATTTATAAAAGTAGTTTTCGAAGAATGGGATGCAAAGTTGAGTTTTCTGTTTACTCCTTCAAATCCTTGTGACAGATTTGAGAGATTAAAAACCCATCATTCTACAATTTGATGGAGGACTTAAAGCAGCAGTCTCTAATTTTTTAAAATCAGAGAGAACTTTTGGAATTTAAAAGGAATCTAAGACCTACACAAAACCCATCCTGCAGCAGGAGCCACCTCCACTGGGCACAGATGGTAGGGCACTTGCTCCCTGGGGGCTTCGCTGGGCTGCACACAGTGGCAGAAGGCTTGTCCCTCCACCCCCACTGCCCCTGGATGAGGCACCTGGGCATGATCCTCCCACCACCTGCCCAGCCGCGGCCCATTTCTAACAAAAGAGGCACAGTGCTTGTGATGCTGGATGCATAACTAGAACATGGTTAATTCCAGAATGGCATTTTTTGCCACTGGTATGCGTACCCCTGGTTGACAACCTCTGCTCTAATTCTTTCTGTAATATGCTTAGAACTGTGCAACAAGGCAGCTGTGGAAGATTGCTGCCACCAAAAAAGTGAACCCTTCCCTCCCCTGCCCCTCCAATTGGCTCTATTCCTCATGGTATCAGCAAATCCTGCTGACTTGTAAACAAGGAGGCTCAGAAGAGCAGAGACTTCCTATGCCTCAAAACAGGTGATTGCACCCGAAAGTTTGCTAAGAACTTTTTTCCAAGCACTCAGCTGATCTAATAAAAAAATATTACATCTACTCAAAGAACCTTGCCTGAACAGAATCAGGTGTCTTTTAGCAGTCCTATTGTGGATGATTAATGTACTCTCCTTCCATGCAGCCTTGTCTCAGTCAGGGTTAGCTCTCTCAACTGGTTTTAAAATAAAACCACCAATTTATTAAGAGGAGGGGGAAATGAACAGCAGGCATGATACCAGATCAAAGGCAGCCTCAGAGCCCTGAACACACTGTAAGTGATGCAGAGTGTATAAACTGTCATATGTCAGATTCCCTTTATGTGCACTCAGTTTACGGTCTAAAGCATAGGATTTGGAAACTACTTCTGAATCAGAGGCAGTATTCTATGCTATGTCCAGATTTCCTGCATTTCAAAAAGGAACAAAACAATCAGTTTTAGAGGTTACATTATGGGCTGTATAAATTACAATATGTCTAATGAAATATGGCAAAATTTATGATGCAGACTTCCTAGTGTTGTCCACACAAATGATTCAGTGACTACTTTAATATGCATATTATAGCTGCAAATATTACCTTTAATTTTTAATTTTCCTTCTTCTGTAGACTCTTTTATCCTCCCTCTACGATAGCTATAAAAATCATAGCATAGGTCGATTTCTGAAAAATAAAGGGAATAAGAATAGTCAATTCTAGTTATAAATACTTTTGGAAGGATTATTTATAAGGCAATACTACCCCCAAAGTTTCACCTTAACACCTACCATCTTTTATATATTAAAAAAAAAAAAAATCCTATTTCCAAAGCTACATCTAGGTACAGAATTATTTTCCATTGAAGTCAACTGACTTCATTTGGGCTACAATACGGGGATGTGTTTAAAGTTCATAATTTTGATAACTGTAACATGCCGCCCTCCCCAGTGCCATCTTTCCTGTTATGTGTACCCTTGTGGGGTGCCCTTGGAGTCCCCTTTTCAGGTTTCTCATGTTCCATTCTCTACTTATCTGCCACGTCTTGATAGAAATTTTATACTGATGTTTTTGCAAGCAGGAGACTGCCTATTGATTTTTTTTGTATGTTGGGGTCCTCCACCACCACTGCCCTAGACCCCAGTCTTTCTCTAGCTAGGCCTCCCCGTCTAAACCCAACAGATAGGGTTTGACTCCGAGGCTCTAGCACTTTAGTTTTGGGGCTCATGGCCCTCCGTTTTGCTCCAAACTGGAGTATAGCCTCCCTGGCCCAGAGACCTGTCCACTTGCCCCACAACCAAGGGGTCACAAGTTTGAAGCTGGGCAACAGCCTCAGACCTCTACTGTCTCAGTCTAAAAAAGAAAATCACACATAGGTGCACCAGGCCACCCTGGCCTTTTAGGCTTGCCCTCTCTGGTGCCTGGCCTGTGCCTGCAAATACTGTACCTAAGCAGGTCAGAGTTCCCATGCTATAGTGGGGCTCCAATGAGGCCTCTTCCTTCCCCAATAGCCTCACCCAAACATTTATTCAATAACAAAAAAATATGAACAGTCCTGTCCCTGGGCAATAACTGCCACCAAAAGAAATATGACTAAAGAACACAGCATGCCAGCTTACATTTATGCAAGAGTTTGTGGCTACAGTCCTGCTTTCAAAATGGCTAAAACTGGTTTAAGGTAAACCTGGATGGATATAGTATCAGACTTAACTCATGTACATTGAATTGGCTTATTGAACTTCTGTTCCAAATCCCCTCTAGATTCAACTAGTTAACTCAGTCCCCCAGCATCCCAGGATGCTTTGCACCTCTCCTGCAGTGCCTCTCCCCCCTTGCAGGGAGGGTTGGCTAGTCTTAGCCCAAGCTGTCCTCTCAAGCCCAGTAGAGAGGCATACTCTAGTGCCCCAGCTTCTGGCCTGAGCCACTACAGGCATATGGCTACATTTCTGGGATCAAAATTCTATGTCTATTCAGTTGCTTATTGGTTCAATCTACATAGCTTAGACTAACCTGCAAAGATTAGTTCAGTTCAGCTGCTGGCTTTTTTGACTGCCTATACTTAGCCCTGGAATTTATGATGCATCTTCATTATGGACAAAGAGAGATCCTATTAATCTTTCATACAAAATAAAAGAATGAAAAAGGATTTGCAACCACAATAAAAACAAAACTACAGTAAAAGCTCCCTTAACCGGCACCTAACAACTTGGCATGTTCTATTAACTGGCACACTGGCTTGTAAGGTAAATTGAAACTGGAAGTGCCCACCATGGCACTTCCAGTTTCTCTAAGCCCCCATGGCCCATGGCAAAGCAGCCTGCACTACTGAGCCCCCATGGCCCAGGGCATAGCAGGCTGTGTGGGGCCTGCCTCCCTGTCCCTCACAGCCCGCAGGGCCTGCAGGAGGGGCAGCAATGTGGCGGGAGGGGCGGTAACACCCCAGACATGGTGGGAGAAGTGGTGACCCAAACAGGCAAAGATGTCTATTTGGGCCTCTCAATTAACTGGCATATTTTGTTATCCGGCACCCCCTATTCCCCATGGGTGCCAGATAATAAAGTTTTTACTGTACCAAGAAGCTATTCTTTCAGGTGCAGTAATGATTGCAGGGTGGCAGTTATGATGCATGGTACTGTTTCATAGTTTAAACTTAACAGGCCACTGAGTAGCAATGGCTATTCAGTCAAGCAAGTACTCCATGACAAAAAGTTTCTTGGTTTCTTTTTATACGATATAATTTTATTGGACAGCTTATCTCACCCATCTCTAGTTACACTACTGCTTATTGTTCCTGGTGGGCCTCAGCCCACTGTCATTGTATAAGAAATAGGCCTGTGCTGGTCACAGATTGTTACGTTTTGGATTCTGAAAAAGTAGCTGGAGATCACGCAAATGACAACCGCTAGCTAAAGCACAACAAGACAGAGACCCAGAAAGTGAACCCACAGGGACAAATAAGAGTTTCTGTGCGATGAATAAGCAAAGTCTACAAACAAATGCAATTGAATACCTTGTGCTCATGCTTCACACATTTCTTTAGAGGTTTACAGTGTACTACTCAATTCAAGCAATATGAAGAGCCTGTAAAACATCAGGGTAATTTCATTTTGCCACAGCCCTTAACTTGCAAAGGATATTTCCCTGTAGATTTCAAAATCCATTCTTTAAAACTCTGAAGTGTTCCTGAAAGCTGAGCACAATATACTTGTAACCCAGGTACACCTAAGGATGTGCCCTATTCTCAATCACATGGAATAAGTAGGCAGGAAGGATGTGCTGTGAGAGGGATGCCAGAAATTTGGAGCGAATTCCTCTTTCATCTGTAGAGTTATTAACTTACCAACATTTATATATAAAACTCTCTAAGATGGATATAAGTACAGATATAAATATACATATTAAAGTGTCTTAGCAAGAGGAAGTTGGCCCTAGGGAGGGGTGGATCCCAGGATAGTTAATCCAGCAAGTTTATACCTGTGACAGGGTGCTGTCTTTGGCTTCATTTTTTTTTTCATAGGCCAGTGAGTGTGCACCCTTCAAGTCTTGCTGAATTTTCCTCCTCTGGGGATCAGCTCCCCCCCAACACTTTTACAGGCTGCCACGACTTGATGTTACTTGGTTCTAAAAAAAAAAAAAAAAAAGAAGCAGGCTGACCCATACATTCCCAGACAGGCTCCAGGCTCACCACCCATAGGATAATGAGCTGTTGCCTTAAGGGCAAAAATGCACACTCCTACCTCCCCTTGATGTGCCCTGTGCCTCACAGATGTTTTTTATAAATTTCTCTTTATGTTGGGGTCTCAGCCACTGTGGGCTGAACCCCTCCTCTCCCTACCTAGGCCTGTCAGTCAAAACCCACTAATCAGGGCTTGTCTCCAAGGCTCAAGCTCTCTAACTTGCTTGGGCTCAAGTCCCTCTGTTCCATACTCTCCATAACACCAGGCCTACTGGCCCTTCTACACTGTGCCCCTGTGGTGCCAGGCTGCTGGGGACTCAGCCCCCTCCAGCTTTGCCCATTTCTGTAGTTAGGGCCTTTCACCTAAGTCCACCCACTAGGTCCTGGCTTCAAGGCTCCTGTCTTCCTGTCAAGAAACTTTGGGCTCGTGGCCCTAGTGCTGCATGCCCAGTGAAGCAGGGCTTCTTGAGCCCTCTATCACGGGGCCCCTCAATGTTAATGAGGCCCCCTCCACCCCTACAGCCTCAGGCACAAACCACTGACATTTTAACATCAAACATAAACCATAAGCTCCTATGGCCATATAATGAAAATAACAATAGATACTGAATAGAAAACATAACTATACCAGATATTAGACACACCCTATCTGGGTTCCAACCACTTGATCCCTCAAATGGGATAGGGTCTTCTCCCCTTAATCCCACTCCCCAACAGGGTCCCTTGCCTGGGGGTGACTCCCCTGCAGGAACCAGGTTCCTGGTAACTCATGGTCCTTCCTCTGGGGCTGTCAATCTGGCCTTGAGTTGAGGGTTCTTCTCTGGGCCCTGGGCCCCATGTTGGGCACCCAGGGAGTTCCTATGGAAGCCAAGCCCTCACTGGCTCCAGTTCCCCAGCCTCATTGCAGAGGTCTTTCCCCTTCCTGGGCCCTGCTTGGGCACCGGGGCTCTTTTAGTTTAATGCTAAGCCACACTGTAGGGCTCTGGTTATCTGGCTGAGAGCCGGGACTAACTTGAGCAGCCTCAAGCTCCTCCTAGGGCTGGTTCTCCATGCATTGATCTGCACACTGTGTGGGGCCCGAGCAGCCTCAAGATGCTTCCAGGGCTGGCTCTCCATGTGCCCATTCACATACCATCTCACCCAGCCACTTGCTGGGTTCGCAGGCTCAAGTCGCCTCAAGTGACTTTCAGGGCCTGAGCACTGTGCGTCGATGTGCATACTGTTGAAGCTCAGGCAGGGTCCCAATGACAGTCTTTGGAGCTCCTCTCTCCTTACCATCCCTTGCCACATCTGCCCAGCATGCTGAGCATCCTGGGATTTTATTTACACCAGAGGCCCCTCCCATGAAGGCTGCCGGATCTGCAAAGCACAGTCTTCAATCAGGTCCAGGGGCTCCTCACATTCCCACCTCTCCGAGCAGGGGTGAGGCAAGCCCCTCCCAGCTGTTACCTGATTGGTGGAAATGTTCCACCAATCTGATGCGTCCTTCTCCAGGCCAGGCTTGCCAGGCAAAAGCAGCGAGGCCACCACATGCCACACTATGTTTTATTTACATTTCACACTCGGCCTTTCATCTTTAATGCATTTCATAAACAACAAGTCCTCTTATGCTGAATATAATTCTGATGAGTATTTTCCCTTTAATCAGATGCATACATCCCACCTACACCAGACTCAGGCCCTAGCTTCTGCTCAGCTGAGCAGAAGGTTTGGTGTAATCATGGAACACTTGCTTTGCTCTCCATTGCCGCTTGAATTCTAGTCACTGAGATATGAAGAGTAGTGCAGAAAAACAATGCCAGTGGCAATGTCACTTATAAACCTCCTTCACTACACACAGAGGATGGGCAAACTGTCCAGCCTATCTGCACCACATCACCCCATTATCTCTGGGGCAGAGACACCTCTGTACTCAGTGGAAAGTGTTATAGAACCTACAGTATGACATCCTTTCTATGCTTTTTGGGAGGGTTTTAAAAAAAATGGATAAAAAAATCCACAGGTTCTTCTTCAGCAGTATGTTTTGTTTGATTAACACCTTCCCAGTGACCCAAAGTTTAATCAAGTGAAACAACAGTTGCATCTCTGGAACTATACAAAGCAGTCAGAAAATCCTGGTGAGTACAGCCTCTTGCTTTCTATTAGATCTAGGACTCTTCCATAAGGATTGGCTCCCCTTTTTCTATTGTAGGGCAGGATCTCAGAAGGGAATCTTGATCTTGGAATGGAGATCCTTTGAATTTCTATGGGAAGGTAAACTCATTTATTTTTGCTAAAGGTGCATCCCAATATTGTTGTGCCACTCGGTGCAACAATGTAAACGCTGTGTTTTTTTCAGTCCCCATCTACTACCTCTGTTTTGTGCATGAACAATACAATTGCTTGTACTTAATTACTGCCTCCCCTTGCCTTTCTCAGGGTAAAAACAGACATCTCCAAATGAAGTAGAACAGGCTGTGGTGGGACATGTTCTCTCACAGGTGATTCACTTCATTGGGCAAAACACATTTTCCACAGTCCTTCAGCAGGCCCATTCACCTTGCCCCAAGGATTCCCCTCATCCCCTGCTGTCCTGCAACTCCTTTCTGGGAATTGGTTCATACCCTGACTCATTTCTTACATGGAGGTGTTGGGTAGTGCTGGACCCAAGAAATGTCTAGTGCCTTGCACCTCCATGCCACAACCCACATGGAGGCACAGGGTGGCACAGCACCTGGAGAATTCCTGGTGCCTCCACCCCAAGATCCATACCACCCTGTGCTTCATACAGAGGTGCAGAACTCAGGGAATTCCTGGCACCTCACACCTCCATGCGGGGGTCTGCACTGACTGGGTCAGTAGAATTTGCAGGGCCCAACTCAGGGTGAGAGGGATTCCCTGGCTCCCATTCCTCTTGAATTGAGTAGTACACTGGGACTGGCGTGGGCTTTCTACACTCATTGTCCCTAGAGATCCCCACACTTTCCCTACTTAGAGAGGTAACCCGAGATTCCCCAGAGCATGGCTCTAAGCAAGGAAAGTCAGACATGTGTTCTGGGGGCTTGAGGAACCTTATCCTGCATGGGAATTCCTGGGATATGCAGAATCAGACCCCTCTAGCCCCCAAAGCACCAGCTGGGGTGGCTGGAGAGTGCAGCTGTCCTAGCTCCTAGCTGTCTGCACTCTCCCTTCACATAGCAGATAGACTTTTAATGTTACCCTGAATGCAGAAGTTATACTGAAGAGGGAGGCAAAAACATTTATTAATATCATTATTGTTATTAGTTTCAGTATTTTATCAAAAAATATGATTTGACAATGGAGACAAACATAACACTGGAAGTGCTTCAAACACCTTTGAAGTTATCCAAAGGGGGAGCTGGACAGACATACACAGGGTGACCATATTTTGAAAGAAATCTGGGATGGGGCAAAAAAATCTGGGACAGCAGGGGCACCACACAAACCCCTGGCCCCATGGCTCCCAGGAGCCCTGATGATGGGGCCAGTTGAGCAGGCTGGAACAGCATGGAGGCCTGTGGCCAGGCTCCCCCCCTGCATGCAGAGGCTGGATCCAACTGGGAGCAGCCCCTGTATAACACCCTCTTGGCTCTGCCCATGCTGCATAGTCATACGGTACCTCTCCCCTCACCCACCGCCGGGGCCAACATTTGCAGCCCAGGCCTCAGTAGCAGCTACAGTGGCAGGGCATAAGGCTGTTGCAAAATGTTGCGGTTCATTTCTCGGGAGGCGAAGAACTCTCAGACACACACTATTAGCAGAACAAAAGGTGTATTTGCAAATAGGGTCAGAGCAGAGACAGAAAATCTCAGATTACTTTGCCACCAAGGAAAACTCTTAGCTGGCTTTTATCTCTTTCCTCCTGGGCACGTGTGCAGAAACAGGAACTCTTACAACTCATTTCTGGTTCATACAAACATACATGTGATTACGTCACATCATCCATTGCATGTGCATTATAATTAACTACTTAAGTATGCAGGGTGGATAGGCATATATGCATCAGCTAATTACGCACGCTCAGAAAGCTCTCTAGGTCACCAAGAGTTGAAATCCCCCCCCCTTTCAAGGACACAGTCAGTTGAATTCCAGCTTCTGTAATCTGCATGTGAATTGTCAGGGGGAGAAGAAAAGGGAATGATTTAGTATAAGAATAGATAGTAAATTGGCCAAGAGGGGGGAGGAATGTCCTTGGTGGTGTTTCTTCTTATCAGGTATGAGATGCAAACTGTGCAGTTCTAACAACACTCTATTCATTATGCGTTTCTAATAATATTTCTAACAAGGCTGCCAGCACTGGGTGACCATCCTAGCTTTCCTTGTTCAGGTACCCAAGCCCTGGCCCCAGCCCCCTCCCACATCTGCCCTGTCCTGGATGATCCCTGCTCCAGGCAGGAGCACTGCTCAACTCAGCCTGCCACCCCAGCCTCCAGCCACTGCTCAGGAACCACCCTGGCCACATGCAGGGTGGAAGAGTGGAGATGCCATCAATCTGGGACTTCTGTTTCAATTTCAGCCAACTGGATGGGTTGCCAGGACAGCCTATGAAATCTGAAACTGTCCTGGTCAAATCAGAACATTTTTTTTTAAAAAAAAAAAGCCCCAGTTAGGCTCCAGAGCAGCGAGAGATGAATGGGTGAAAGCCCACCATGCCCCCACTCCCCTGAAGCCCCCCAGAGACCCCCCCAGCATCAGTGGAGCCCCCCACCTACCCCCAGCAGAGCTGGAGGCAAGCGGGGCCCATGGTGGGAGGGGATTAACCCCTCACTGAGAGGGAGGAGGCAGCTGAGTGGAGCCGGGCTGGGTCAAGCCCCGCCCAGGCCCCTACTTGGCCCAGGCCCCCAGAGAGAGAGAAAGGTAGGAGGGGATACTCACCAGTACTCCTCCAGTAGGGCAGGGCTCCCCAAATACCAGGCAGGTATACCCCTGTCCAAGAACACCTTTCTCCAACAGCGGGCCCACTGTGCACGTGCGCAGTTTAAAAGGGCCTGCCAACAGCAAAAAAAAAGCCCCAGTTAGGCTCTGGAGCAGCGAGAGATGTGTGGGTGAAAGCCCGCTGCGCCCCCGCTCCCCCAAAGCCCCCCAGAGACTCCCAGCAGCCACAAAGCCCCCCACCAACCCCCAGGACAGCCAGAGGCAAGCAGGGCCCATGGTGATAGGGGGTTAACCCCTCACTGAGTGGGAGGAGGAGGCTGAGTGGAGCTGGGCCAAGTCAAGCCCTGCCCAGGCCCCTACTTGACCCAGCCCCCCAGGGAGCTGCGCAAACAAGCGCACATGCCTGCCGGCATGTGAGTTAGCACGGAGTTCGCACAGGAGGGCGCACAGCAGAGCCTGAGACCCTACCTGTGAACCGCCCAGGGTAGACAATCCCAGCCATAGCCAGCCTACCAGAGGCATGACACGGATGGGCACGCATCACACCCCAAGGGTCCCCTTGGGCTCTGTGGCCCCACCTCTGGCACCTCAGAGACCGCCACCTAGATGGAGCCTATGGTTCTGGGCTCCATGCAGACAGAGTCCCTGGCTCTTGGCTGTGGCGGCTGCCTGTCCCTTTTTCAGGATCTGGCGGCCCAGAGCATGGCCACCTCCCCGTGTGGGGTCTGCTCCCTTTTGGGGTCTCTGGCGCACCAGCTGGAGGGGCTCCAGGCCACACTCCAGAGACTGCGTGCCATCAGGGAGTGTGAGCAAGAGATTGACTCCTACTGCCAGGCCCTTCTTCCCTGGGAGCCAGAGGGTAAACCACCGTCTCCCTCCAGGACAAAGGAGGACTCCGGGACCTCCCACTCTGTTCAGTCAGGGGCATGGACCAAGGTGGTCAAGGGTCCTAAGGCCCACTGCACCAAGGTCCCTGCCCCGCTGGAGCTTAGCAACAGGTACACACCTCTTGGTGCTCACAGGTACAGAGCCTGCTGAGTTGCCATCTCCCACAGACAACACAGGCTCAACTGCAGCTACTGCCCCTGCTCTCCCCAGGACAAAACATAAAGTGTTCGTTGTGGGAGACTCCATCCTGAGGGGAACTGAGGGAGCAATCTGACACTCCAACCGCTTAGCCCGGGAAGTCTGCTGCTTCCCGGGGTCCTGCATCCGGGACATTGCAGAGAAGATCCCTAAGCTCCTCCAGCCTACAGACCACTATCCCATGCTCCTTTATTCATGTGGGCACCAATGACACAATTCAGAGCGCTCCCAGCCAGGTCATGAGGCACTACAGGGATTTGGGAGTGGGGCTAAAGGGTCTGGGGGCACAGGTGGTGTTCTCGTCGATCCTCCTAATCTCAGGCTGTGGGCTGAGGAGGGAGAGGAGAATCCACATAGTCAACAAAAGACTGTGGTGCTGGTTTCATCAGGAAGGTTTTGGCTTTCATGACCACAGCCCACTCTTTGGTGAGAGAGGCAGTGAGCTGCTGGGAAGAGATGGCCTCCACCTCTCTCCCCTGGGGAGGAGGCTTTTCTCAGCCAGGCTGGCTGCCCTGCTCTGCCGGGCTTTAAACCAAGCCCATTGGGGGACGGGGGGACTACTGCCACTGCTGACTCGCTGAGCAACCCTTGCAAAGCCAGTGGGCCAAGGCACTTTGCCCCAGCCCTGGTACAATCTGTGGGCAAGGCAAGAGCCCCCAAGGGCACACTTGCCTGCCTGTACACAAATGCCAGGAGCTTGGGGAATAAGCAGGAGGAGCTCGTCCTCCTGCTTAATGCAAATAATTATGATGTCATAGGGATAACAGAGACCTGGTGGGACTCCATCCATGACTGGACCTCAGGTATAGATGGCTATACCCGGTACAAGAGGGATAATGTAGATAAAAGGGGTGGGGATGGAGCTCTTTATGTTAAGGAAAGCTACATGTACTTGCAAGCTGATATTGGCAACCATGGTGGACAACTGGAGACCCTCTGGGTTAAAATCTGTGGGGAACACAGCACAGGGGACACAGTGGTGGGAGTCTACTACAGACCTCCCATCCAAAGTCCTGAGCTTGACCAGGAGTTCGCCCAGGAACTGACTGAGGACGCATGCTCCAGGACCATGGTTGTCATGGGTGACTTCAATTACCCGGACATCTCGTGGGAGGATCACTCAGCAAAATCTAAGAGGTCACAAAGGTTCCTCTTGTGTGTGGAAGATCTCTACCTGACTCAAGAAGTCTATGGGCCAACAAGAGGCAAAGCACTGCTCGACCTGGTACTGGCTACTGGAAATGACCTAATCAGTGACCTAGTGATGGATGGGAAGCTGGGTGACAGCGACCACGAGCTGATCACCTTCACCATCCGCCATAAAGCTGGGAAGTCAGTCAGCAACATGGGAGTCCTTGACTTCAGGAAAGCCAACTCTGACAAGCTCAGGAGGCTTGTCAGTGAGGCCCTAAGGGACCATGACCCCAAGGAGAGGGGAGTTCAAGAAGAGTGGTTGCTCCTCAAGGGAGCAATCCTCAATGCACAAACTAAGTCTATTTAATCTCAGAGAAAAGGCAGCAAGATGGCACAGCAGCCCTCCTGGCTCTCCAGGGACCTAGCAGACCTTCTGAGGCTAAAAAGAAAGGCCTACAAAAGATGGAGGATGGGATTCACCTCCAAGGAGGATCATTCTGCACTGGTCCGGTCCTGCAGGGAGCAAACCAGGAAAGCCAAGGCTGCAACTGAACAACTTGCTTCGAGCATCAAGGACAATAAAAAATCCTTTTTCAGATATGTGGGGAGCTGGAGGAAAAGCAAGGGCAACATTGGACCCCTGCTAAACCAAATGGGGCAACTGACAACTGACACCCAGGAAAAAGCCAACCTATTAAATGGGTACTACGCATATGTCTTTCATCAGTCCCATGGGATGTCCATGCCCACTACGGGACAGGGAGGTCCGGGTGAGGGAGATTCCCTGCCCTCCATTAATGCTGACCTTGTGAAGGAACATCTTGAGAAGCTGGATACCTTCAAGTCAGCTGGCCCTGACAATCTACACCCCAGGGTACTCAAGGAGCTGGTGAGCGTCATAGCCCAGCCCCTGGCACGGATCTTTGAGAACTCCTAGCACTCTGGTGTAGTGCCCAAAGACTGGAAGAAGGCCAATGTGGTGCCTATCTTCAAGATAGGGAGGAAAGTGGATCCAGCTAACTATAGGCCCATCAGCCTGACTTCCATCACGGGGAAGATCTTGGAAACATTTATTAAAGAGGCCATCCTTAATGGACTGGCTGATGCCAACATACTAAGGGATAGCCAGCACGGGTTTGTTGTGGGTAGGTCTTGCTTGACCAATCTCACTTCCTTATATGACCAGGTGACCTATCACCTGGACAAGGGAGAAGAAATTGATGTCCTATATCTTGACTTCAAAAAAGCCTTCGATCTGGTATCCCAGGATCACCTCTTGGCAAAACTGGCCAATTGTGGCCTTGGGTCCACCATGATCCACTGGCTGGGAAACTGGCTCTGTGATCGGACCCAGAGGGTTGTAATTGATGGCAGTCACTCATCATGGTGCCCTGTGACCAGTGGGATCCCCCAAGGCTCTGTCCTTGGACTCATATTGTTCAACATCTTCATTAATGATGTGGACATTGGAGTCAGGAGCGGACTGGCCAAGTTCGCCGATGCCACCAAACTTTGGGGCAAAACATCCAAGCCTGAAGACAGGCGGGTGATCCAGGCTGACCTGGACATGCTGAGCAAGTGGACAGACGAGAACCTGATGGTGTTTAATGCTGAAAAATGCACGGTTCTCCACCTTGGGGGAAAAAAACCCTGCAACATCCTTATAGGCTTGGCAGTGCTATGCTGGCTAGCACTACAGAAGAAAGAGACTTGGGGGTCATCATTGACCACAAGATGAACATGAGCCTGCAACGTGATGCTGTGGCTAGTAAAGCGAACAAAACATTGGCTTGCATCCATAGATGCTTCTCAAGCCAATCCCAGGATGTCCTTCTCCCCCTGTACTCGGCCTTGGTGAAGCCGCAGCTGGAGTATTGCATCCAGTTTTGGGCTCCACAATTCAAAAGGGATGTGGAGAAGCTTGAGAGAGTCCAGAGAAGAGCCACGTGCATGATCAGAGATTAGGAAAGTAGACCTTACCATGACAGGCTGAGAGCCATGGGGCTCTTTAGCCTGCGAAAGTGCAGGCTCAGGGGTGATCTGATGGCCACCTGTAAGTTTATCAGGGGTGATCACCAGTATCTGGAGGAACATTTGTTCACCAGAGCACCCCAAGGGATGACGAGGTCAAACTGTCAGAAACTACTACAAGACCATTTCAGGCTGGACAAAAGGAAGAATTTCTTTACTGTCCAAGCCCCCAAGTTCTGGAACAGCCTGCCATCAGAGGTGGTTCAAGCAGCTACATTGAACACCTTCAAGAGCAAATTGGATGCTTATCTTGCTGGGATCCTATGACCCCAGCTGACTTCCTGCTCTTTGGGTGGGTGGCTGGACTCGATGATCTTCCGAGGTCCCTTCCAGCCCAAATGTTTATGAAATCTATGAAATCACCCTATATATACACCCCTTTCAAGTGCTTCAAAATGGTACAAGTGCTCAAATGTAACCGTAAAGAAAGCAAGTACTATGTAGAAGTGCTTCAAGATGAAGCACTGTTTGTTACATGTACATGTTCTATGGAGCATGACAAGAAACAGCTCAGTTCTCCCGCATCCCATAATGCTGCATATTTCTCCACCCTTAAAAGGGAGAAGAAGTTGGAGAGGAGGGTACAAGCCTATACATGTATTCAAGGGTGGAGAAGGAATATTTTAATTACAGCAATTCCTAGGGAGCTTGTCTAATTAAAACGTCATAGCGTCACATGTATTAACTTCTTGCATGTTTAAAAATGGCCATGGGATGCTTTAACTAAAACTCATTTGATGAGTTTTAGTTAAAGCACCCCAGAGACCAGTCTTAAACCTGTAGGGGCTTATATATGTGATGCTGCAACAATGGTAGAGAGTTCTAATTACAATGATTAATCAAGTCTGCTCCAATGCATTCTAATTAGAACACTTTGGAATACAGATATAGAGACACCCTGTATGTCTGTCTGCAGGTGAAACACTCCATTTTTGAAGCACTCCAAATGTTACATCTGTCCCTACCCTGATGGAGGCATCATTATTATTTTTTAAACAGGATCATTTTCAGTCAGGAAAAAAAAGTGTTAGAAAATACCAATAGAACAATGCAAAACATCTGGGTGTATATCCCAGAGTCTTGTCATGAGGTTTTTCTGCTAATATATTTTTAGGATCTGTTGCAAATAGTTATTACTGCCTGCTGTTAAATACTTTAAACCTGTAATACCACCCATTTAACCTCTTACCCCCTACTGATATGAAACTGAAGCCTTTCAAACCAAGCACCCATGTGGCCTTTCAGTTGTGTCACAGAGAGAGCACATTTATTACATATATTTAGGTTATACAACAGCACTCACCCTCTTAAACTCATTATTTTCTATATCAAACTCCTCAGGCACCAATCCAGTCCAAAAATCCCAGCTGCAGCAACTACTATACAGGGTATTAGTTAACTCTGTTTCTCACTTTGGTTCAAGGAAAAATTAGTCACTTCAAACAAATCTTCAATTTGTCTCCTCCCCCCACACACACATACCTTTTTGCTTTATTAATGAATCCAATATCAAATAACAAATTTAACATTAAAAAATACATTCAGTCCCCTAAAAATATATCTTATTTACTCAAATATAAGATGACCCCCCAATAATTAGATTCCATGTATAGAAAATGTATACATCTGTTATAATTTTCCAGGTATAGAATCTAATTCCTGGAGGCTTGCCTTGAATTTATTCCCCTCCCACTGCTTTTTTTTTTCTATTTTTTTTGGAAACACACACACACACACACACACACACACACACATACCTTTTTCCACTCCCCCCCTCCCCACCCAAAATGTGAGGGGTACAAATTCAAGGCAAGCCTCCAATAATTAAATTCTATACCTGGAAAATTATATAATTATATTATAATTATATATCTATATGAATAGATATAAATACATTTATATACCTCCACTATAATAACTGTCACAAGACTGGTCCAGTTCACTTGACAGGCCGTAACATATATATATCATCATGCCCTCTACTTCCCATTACAATACCTGCACCCATACACCCATCACCATCTCTGTTACAGTCATGCCCAGCCATCTTTGATCCTTCTACTTTCCCATCTCCTTCCCACCCACCACTCTTTACTTCCTGTGTTCCCTTCCCCAGTCCTTAATCTGCACTGACTTCACCATCCACTTCTTTCCAGTCATCTTTATCATTCATCACCTCTTTGACATTGTCCTTTTCTTCTTCAACATTTTCTTTCAGGGTTTTGCTCTTGAGCTGTCCATGGCAATCTCCTCCCCATTGTCTTCTACTGGCATTTTGTAGTAGAACTGAATCTCACTCAGTCCCATCCTGACACAGTCCTGAACTGAGAGGTACATGTACATATACATGAGCAGGTTCCTGGTGTTCCACAGGGCATTCTTGAAGCAGGAGATGTAAGGTCAAAGTGGATTGTAGGGGTCCCCTGCTGCTTGGTCAGGTGCCCACACAGCACCACATCTCTGGTCATGGTCTTGATCTCTGTCACCATCATGAAGAGTACAATTACCCTCCTCCACACCTCCTTGTTGTACTGGCAGTACCAAAGGAGGTGGTTGGTTGTTTCTGCCTTACAAGGGCAGGTTTCCCTGGGGCTGCTTGATTGGCCTTTCTGCCCCTCTCTGTGTCTCCATGCCCACATAGGGTGTGCTTGGTAAGCTACTCCCCAGTTCAAATCCCTGTAGTCCTTTTGCAGGTCCTGGTGGAAGATCTGCTTCCACACAGCCTGGCAGCCTGTGCCAAGGTAGTATGTCCACAGTCGACAATCTGTCTCTTGACCTTACCACTTAGTAGTGTCCCTTCTGATGGTTGGTCATGGTCACTGGGGCTTTGTTGTGCAATCTGTATTCGTTCCAGATGTACTCTAGGGTCTTGGCTTTTGCCAGTCTAATTCTTGCTGCTACTAGAAGATGATCAATCAATTCCCTATGACACTTACATTGCAAAGTTCTCAGGAAAATTCAACAAGGACACTTGGGGGTTTCTGATAACTGGCATCTTGTTATTTTCCTCACTATGTCTACAACCTTTTTCCAGAACAGCTTGATTTTGGGACATAGACACCATATGTGGTAGAATCCTCCCAAATGACTATACTCACTCCTACATTTGCCTGTTGTTGTACCATAAAAATATTTAATTTTAAGCAGAGTGAGATACCAACAATATAGGATTTTAAAATTATTTTCTTTATTACCATGCAGACAAATGTGTGAGGTGAGGACCATTGTTCCAGATGGTCTCTAATTATTCAGCATTGTTTGGTGATCCAATAGCCCACTTAGCCATAAAAATGACCCCCCGCCTTGTTTATGACTATTTGATTTTTTTATAACAAAGGCAATCGCCCTGTGCATTTCATAGTTGCAGCCAATATTCTGTCAAATTCTACTCAGGTTTACCTTTTTAAGGGGATACATTGCCAAGTATCTCAATTGGTATGAGAAAAATGAAATTTTAATGTTGTCTGAAGTATGCTGTATTTCTTTAAAAGGTCTAAATATATTTTCTTTGAATAATTGTCCAAAATGTAGTATACCAATATATTCCCAGATATTAAAGCTTTCTAAAAAATATTAGGTTTATAGTCAATATTATTGTGTATACATAAAAGGTGATGGGTATAAACCTCACTTCTTATGCGTTATGCATGTTATCCCCTCATAAAGTGATGAACATATATATTGATTTTGGCATAGAAGATTTCTTTAGCCATTGTAATATATTAAGCTTGACAGTATATCTGCACTAGTTTTCCCCAGAGCTTATTGGGAATGTGTGTTAACACCTGCAATTTCAGAATACATAGGGCTTCCTTTTATTTCTATCAGTTCCCCTCCCCGGAAGTTGAAGACTACTAGTTAATTTTCTTGGAATAGACTTTGTAGGATACTTGGCTGAGGTGAGAGAGAGGCCTTGCTGCTCTTTTTCTATCATCAGAAAAAAAAGTACCCGACAAATTCCATGAGGGTTCTTCAGTAAAATAACATTCTCTCCACTTCAAAAGCAGAAGATTGAGGAGCAGTATGTGAATCTCACAAATATATTTTCAGACTATATCATCATAGCCCCCTAGTCATCTTGGTAGTATCTTGGGTGTGACCACTGCCTGCCTTGAATAGTCATATTCACCTGCACAAAGAAGAGTGCAAGCTGCTTCAAAGAGTACATGGAAACGAGACTGGTACTTTTAATTTTCTTATGCCTTTTTTCTTCTTGCTTTGCTTTGACTTCTCACAGATTGGATTTCTCCATGTAGTTGAATCCCACCAGAGATTGTGTGTGGCTGTTATCTATCATGGAGATGACACTGCCAGGGGAACTGTGTTCCCCACTAACTTTCCTTAAAAGAAACGTGTAAAATTACATCAACAGCTAATTCAAACATGATTTACAGAACCCATTCTAAATTGCTCTTAGAAAAAACAACAAAGCCACAGACTATATTTAATGCATGCAGAGATGTGGGGTAGAAAATTTTCCAGTGCTTTATTTTTCTGTGGTGAATTTTCCATTTCTAAGTTGGAAGTGTTTGCAGATCTGTTAGTGCTTTTCATTTGAAGTCATCATAATAATGCCTAATCAGAAAAAAACTAGTCTGTGGCATCATTATAGTGAAGTTCAAGCCACTGAAGGAAGGAAGAAAGCTGGTAGATGTAAACATTATGGGCAAGAGTATGCTAACAATGCAACAAGAATGCAGAAACATTTGAGAACATGTAAAAACTGTCCTGAAAGAGTACAAGCCATATACAGAAAGCTAATACAACAAAGTGGTGGAACAACATTTGAGAAAACTCTACTTCAGGAATCCTATGTAAGTAAACAAATTAATATGTTGAACAACATACAGTATAGACTAGCATCTATATTGTTTTAAAACCATTATAATTTTAACAAGTTGTTAATGCAATGCTGGACTATTATTTATTTATTTATTTAAAATATTTGTATCCTGCTTTTTTGCTTGCACTAAGCACCCAAAGTGGCTTAGACTAAACAATACTTTTTTTTTTTAATTACATAATAGATCAATAGTTAACTATTTCAATTCAGCTGAGCGAGCTTAGTCCCCTAGCCAACAGCAGAAGCCAGACTATACTTCTCTTTGTGTTTCAAGTGTGTGGTTCAAGTAGTTCTGAACCAGACTTGCCTTGATCCAATTCTGAAATGGAACTACTAAGTAATGCAAGTGATTCTACAGAAAGTGGCAGTGAAACTGGATGCATCACAATGACCTCAGGGGAAGAGAGTTAAATTCTGTTGAAGTAGACAAGTGGACAACCATGGCATATTGTGCACAGTTCTTTGGGTGTGCTAAAATTAGTGTGTCAACACTTTTCAGTGCCTTCATTTTTTTTCTTAAATTTAAATAAACAATGTAAGGGAAGTACATGCTATTATGTATTGTCTTTACATTTTTGCAAGTATTTCAATAAAAATAATTTCTTTCCACATGAAGCTTTTAATTTTTTTAAATATAACATTTAAACCACATTAAGTGTGCTGTATTTAATTTTTTTCCTAATCAAATATTTCAGTTCAAATACTTGTGGCTATTGGGACATAAAATTAACATGGGGGTACTTTTTAGTTTTGTTTACTAAATACAAGGCAAATAAACATCCTAAATCAGATTACACTCTATTTAGGGCATTCAAAATCTGATTCAAAGTAAAAACCCTCTGCATCTTTTTGCAGGATTGAGGTTTCAGCATTGGACATCAAAACAAGGCAACTGTGACAAACCCTGGACTTGCCTTGGGGTGAAACCAGAGCTTCAAGCCTTCTCCCTTCTGTTCTGATATGTATTCCTGGGGCTTCAACCAGACCTTGCTCATGGGAGACTCTTCTTCCCTTAGCAAGTCTTGGTGTCCCAGCACTGTGACCAGACCTTTACAGGTTAGTGGAGAAAAGTCCTGCATACTCCTTGCAAGGTTTGCAAAAATAGGTCTGCAGAAATAGAATGCCTGCTGCTGCTAACCACCCTGAAGTCCCTGTTATCACAAGCCAAGCCACAAGATAAAAAGCTTAAATAGATTTATTGCATAAGATAGAAAAAGTTGTTATGTTTAGAGACCTGTGCAGAAATAAAACAGGACCACCTTACTTTTGCCTTCTAACTTGGAGCAGTTTCTAGGTATCTCCACTGTATCAAACAGCTAGCAGCCCACTAACTTCATGGTGATTCTTGAAGCCTTCACCTGGCTCCCTTGAAATACCCTGCTTGAATCTCTCAATCTTTCCCTGTTCAGTTCTGGAGACGGTCCCTATCTTCCCAATACTTATGTAATAGAATCCCTTTGATATGGAATCAGCTATTGTCAACCACTGAAGGCTTTGTCTTTAGGTCTAAAACCAGAGCTGAGTCTAAACAAATTAATTACTTGCTGATTAGTCTTTCCTGGACTATTAAAACACATATTTTATATTTGTTACCATATTTCCTACAAACATATATATGAACATAGCTTATTATTAGTTGTTGATTGAGACGAAACATGACAGTAGTTAGCCCAATTTGTGTGGAGGATACCCAAGTAGGTAGAACTACGTCCCCCGAAATAGCACCTCAGAATTACAATGCAAAACTGACTACAAGTTCAGTGTGACCAGCCATGTTTCAGGTTAGTGAAATCCAAAAGGCAAACAAGCAGTGAAGAGTAAATTAGATTTTTAGAAATCATTTAGCTTCAGTAAAACATGTACGGATTGTTATAGACACATTTTAGCTTTATCCCATCCCTGAAAGCACTATTCTTTGCATATGCTGCAAATATTCCCTATACCTAAAAATATTACAAAAGTGACAGTGTCCTTTTTAAATTCTTTTAAATATGGATTTTTTCACTAGAGTAATGAGCCTTGACTGATAACACGAAGTGAATGACTTGCTTCTTCCCGTGCTTTTACGATTCTGTGAATCTCACACCAGACTGAGCTACTCTAAAAAACCCACTTATTTTCCCATGAAATATGCATCCATAAGAAAAATGATAAACGAGGAGTATGCCTGAAGAAAAGCTAGCCTGCATATTTACCATGGAAACAGCAGCCAAAGGAAATAAAGTGAAGGGAATATCAACTATCGCTTCAATATTCTTATTATACCTTACAGACATAGTCAACAATAACTTACTCCTTGTATATTTTGATAGACCCATCAGCTTTATTGGCACTATTAATCTGTATGATACAAGCTGTTGTTACTGCATCTTGCAAAATGTTGAGAGCCCTTTTTCCTACATCAAATGCAGGCAACATAAGAAGAGGCAAAGCAATGGAAGAAAGGCCTAGCAGGGAGAAGAAATGAGAGCGAATGGACTGTTCAAGAAATCATGTAACGTATGTTCCATGAGATAATCAGTGTGGTAGAGGTGATATCTTTTATTAGACCAACTAGACAGTTGCAAAAACAAATTCTTCATCTGCAAGCTTTTGGACACATATGCCCTTCCTCAGTCATAGGGGACTGTAAAATTTCTCTCCGGTAGAAATGAAAATTCATATTGCACAGGAGAGTTCGAGGGTGGTATAAGTTCTCCTGGCTGGAAAAGTTCATTATATGCAAATTGTAAGAGGGGTACCTCACCGGCCTGGCCTCCGCCTCCAGTCCTCCCCTGTTTCTGGGCTGCCTGCCTGCTTCACTTGTCTGCCATGCCTTGATGTAATGAAACTCCAGTTGTTATTTAAAGAGGCTACCCATTTTCTTGCCCTCTTGATCACCAGGTTCTTAGTACATACTCCAATCTCTCCTTACACGTCCCATGCCTTGCAGATGACATCTCCAGTTCTTACTTGCACTCTGGCCTGTGGCCAGGTTGGACACAGTCCTCAGGAGCCCCACCAGGCCACCGGTTCCCAGAAGGGTGCAGCTTTAGGTCTTACGCAGGACCAGGAGCCTCCAAGTCATCCCCCTAGCTCCTGCCTTTACCTCTAGTAGTTTCATGAGCAGCAGCTTGGCTGGCTGATGTTGCTGTCTTTTCTACAAGCAGCAACTACTGACTTTATATGGCCGGCCTGTGTTTGAAAAGTTGTTTCATTTGATCTCTGTGGTAAGGGGAACAATTAGGTTTTGTTTGGGTGCATCTACATGTCACCCTACATACAGCAATCACATGGGTCTACATATGATATCTGGCTATGTCACCATAGCAGCGAGCTTCCCTGGTATAGTGCACCGCTACAGAGACACAGCACTGAAAACTAACCATATGCTTGTGCATGGTGTAGTAACCACCCATACCACACCCTGCTTTAGTATTTGCAAAGTATTTATTTGAAGTTGCTTTATTTACAAAACCAGCCAGGCACTTCCTAATCATCTGATCCCTTAATCCTTCTGATCTTATTTTAGGCATTTTTCATTTGGAACTAGCTTATTAAATTCACTTACTTTTATGGAAAATCTTATCATTTCAATTCAATAAAATTAAGACCCTTGGAACCCTAAGGCAATAGTTTTATTTTTGCCTTTTGTATATATACTGCATTTAAAAATATCCTACAAAACAAAATGCTTTGGCTATAAGTTGTCCATGAAAAAGAAAAAAATATAAGGAAGTATATGTTCTTTGCATGCCTGAACCAAAAATTTTCCTTCTTGGCTGAGAAATTTCCTTTCTTCTAATGTCTAAAGACCACAAAGTTCTTTATACACTACAGAACTGATATAATATTCATTCTCCATCAGTACAAAAGGTACAATAACCAGATGAGTCAGTAGTGCCCAGGTGAAGACTTGTCTTAACATAGCTGTCCACTTTTGCTGTTCCCCTCATTTTGTGACTCTTCATATTAACAGGAGAAAGGATGGGGGATAACACATTGGACAACCTTAGGTTACATTGAGAAGTTTTAATACTTACAATGAGAAGGTTTTATCATACCTCTCTAGTATGAGGTACCATACCAGAGAAATATTTGTTCTACAGCAATGAGGAGACAGAATCTCTGCTGCTTTATGTAGCCATTTACATCTAGACAAATTGGGTATATGGGTATAAAATGCTACCTAATGCTACTCTATTGCACCAGAGTTAGCCTTATAAACCCACTTTGCAACAGTGTGAATGCCTACACTATATATAAAGTAGGTCCAATATATAAAGCAAAGACAAACAACTTACCATCAAACCAAGAACACCATGCCATTACATTCATAACATCACACTGTGACAGACACCTTCACAGTATTACACGTTGTGCCTAACATGCTGTTATGAGGTTGGGACACCCAGCCTCATGGTTGTGAAAACCAAAGCCGTCTATAAACAAATGCTCTATGCTATCCTGCTCTATGCAATAATACACATGACAAAACCTTCAAACTCGGTACACAAAGAAAAAAACCAAAAAGTAGGCTGGCGAGAGCCAGGGCGTGGCATGAGCTTGAAGTAAGTCTGCCACCGAGCCTGCCCGGTCATCCAAGGTGGCTGCTGCCTCTAGTAGGTGGGCAGCCTGGATGTCACGCAGGAGACAGCCCACACTGTGGACAGAGCGCATGCCTACCCAGGTGGTCAAGGCCTCAGGTGAGAGCCAGGCAACTGAGTGGGGTCAAAGAGATGGCTTAGGTGGAGAACATGCGCCTGGATGAGGGTAGCCATGAGGCTGGCAGAACCCAGGCTTGGCACAGGATGCTTCAGGGCTGTATTGTGCACCAGGAGATCCCTCAGCAACTGTGGGAACAGCAGGTGCTGGGCCCAGGGCTGGAGGTGGAAAGTGGCCTGCCAGCTCATACGATGCTGTGGTAGAAAGCCAGAAGCCTACCTGGTTCATGAGCATGAGGTCCAGCAGGTAGAGCTCCTGGTTGAAGCCGAGGGCCCTCACCCCTGCAAGAACCAGCACGCCAGTTGTTGCCAGGGTAGGCGCTCCTCACCATAGAAGAGTCGCTGAAGGGCTTACAGGTGGAAGGTGGCCACCTTACTCAGGAGATCAACCAGACTCTGGCCCCCCATCAGTGACAGGTAGGTAAAGGACAGCTCTTGGGAGCCAGTAGCACCCATCCAGAAAAAATCTACCAGGAAGCACAGAAGCCTCTCGAGTAGGTCCTCTTGTGGGTCAAGTACGGTGCACCAGCGCCACAGGGTTGCCACCACCAGGTTGTTTGTGATGAGGACATGTTCATGGTAAGAGAGGCTGGGTAGGTGGTCCTTCACCCCTTCCTCAAGGCCATCCCAGTTGCACGCCATGAAGGTCAGTGACCCCAGGAACATGCCCAGGACCCTGAGGCCCGCATGGCACCAGATGGAGTCCCCTGGCAAATCTGGGGAGGTTGCACTGATCCATGCACCAAGCAGCAGGGTATCACCCTTAGCCCAGTTGATATGGGCCAAGGAAGCACGTTCATAGGCTCACAGGCAATCTGTCAAGGTCCACACGTCTTCCTGGGTGTTTAGAAAGATGGTCACATCATCCACATATGCTGACAGCCAGAGCGGAGTGCCAATGGATGGGACTGTGGCCAATGGCAAGGCCATACCACTCAGGCAGTACCACAGCATGTGCAGCAGTGGCTCAGTGGCCAGGATATAGAATATGCCCAACATGGAGGCAGCCCTGACAGATGTCCTTGCATGTGGGGAACAGGGTGTAGAGCATGCTGTTCACCTTGAGCAGGCTGGAGGCGTCTTGTTACAAGACCCAGAGGTCCCCAGTGAAGAGGGGCCCAAAGCCAAAGGCCTCCAGGGGCTGGAAGAGGTAGGCATGGCCCACCCAGTTGAAGACCTTCTCCTCATGAGGTGAGGCCAATGTCTAAGCCAAAGAGTTCGCTGGCTGTGAGTAGGTCATGTAGCAGGAACAGGTTGTCTTGGATGGTCCTGCCCAGCACACAGTAGCCTCTCCTGATAAATGCGCAGGAGGCAGGGGCCAAGGAGAGGTCAAAAGGTCTTGTAGAAGGTCTTGGCGGGTAACCCATCGAAGCCTGGGGCTAGGGTGATGCGGCCAGTCAGCAGGCGGCTGGGGATGACCTCCCATGCCACATCCATATCATGCTGTAGTTGTGGTGATAGGAGAGTCACAACCCCAGCACTAAGGTTGCTGCCATGGCTCAGGAAAAAGTGGCCTTGCCAGACAGCGTGCCAAGCCACCTAGTTAAGCCCATCAGAATGCATCTCCTGGAGGAAGGCAACTGTCAGCCATTTCTGGTGCAGGAGCTCCAGGATGGCCGCCTGTTTCACCAGATCTCAACAGCCATTGATGTTAAAAGTGCCAATTGTTTTGGCTGCCATGGGTGCAGGTATGGGAGAGAAAAAGTGAGGTAAGGTTTAGGTAGAAGAGCAAGCACCCAAGAGTAGAGCAAAATAGCAGAGACAGGTTGGGGAAGACCTATCATGCCCTACTCTACTCCAGGGATCCCCCTCAGGACCCACTCATGTCTCACCCACTATGTGAGCTTCTCCAGATGGTAAGCCATCTGCTGAGTGCCTAGTTCCTGTTGCATAAGTTTGGCCACAGCTCTGACAGCCTTGACAAAGAGTTTAGGATCCGTGCACCACAGAGTGATGCACCCTACTACATTGCTTCTGTCCTTTTGTCTGTTTCAAAAAGACTGGGAGACCCCCATAGTCAGGGCCAACCCAGGTGGGGTCTGCCAACATGGGCTGGACATTTCTGACAGAAGCATGGCAAGGCTGCACCCCAGGTGGGAGCTCACCCACAAATGCAGTGCTTATACGCTCAATGTCTAGACACATCAGCCTCCTCTCATTGTCCAGAATGAGGACTGGTTCTGGGAGAGTACTTGCAGGGAGAAAGACCTTCTTGCGGGGAGAGAGATCATCCTGCTCTTGAGGTCGCTTGCAACAATCAGAAAGCTGGATCTCCATCTCAGTAGTTTTCTCATCCAATTCAGTAGGCTGGGATGTGACCAAGAGATCAGTAGACTCCTCTGCCACCCCCCGAGTCAGGCCTCCAGAAGAGAAGCATTCTGAATCACTTTTACTGCCATCTAACTCTGGAAGCTGGGAGACAGGTGAGGGGTTGGTGACCCCTGCCTTCGCCTCCCCAACCTCCAAGCCATCCTTATCCATAATCAACAAGGTCAGGCTCTCCAGCAGGGCCCCCCTAGCGCTAGTCAAGGAGGATCCCAGTGGGGATGGGGTGTCCTGAGAGGCCCCCTTCACCTTCCTCTCTTTGTTCTTCTTCTTCCTAGTGGCAGGTGGCCTACCTTCATAGGGGATAGTCCAGACTGCTCCTGGCCCACCTCCCCAAGGCCAGCCACCTCAGACAAGGCCTGAGCCCCATCATCCAACAGGGCCACAGTCCCCAGCCACCCCAGCTAGGGGCCAGTGGGGCCTCTGCCCCAGGGGGGTGGGTACTGTAGGTGGAATGGGTAGGGGAGAGGACTGGGGAGTAGTCTCAGCCCCTCCACTGGAGGTGCTCTCATGCCAGAGACCCCAGCCCCCTCAGATGGAACAGGGGTGAAAGGAGGTTGGGAAGAGCTCCCTCACTGGGCAGGGCCTGTGTCCCAGAAGTGGATGCACCATCCATCAGTGCCACTGCAGCCGCCGATGTTCCAGCCACTTTCCCCCATGGGCACTGGGCTACCAGGTGGAAAGAGCTACCACAATGGAAACACATGGTCTCCCCAAGGAAATATAAATCACAAACCTCCACCCGTCAAACATGAGCAAGGTAGAGACCATGGGCCCTCCTTGAGGAGCATGAAAACCTGTCTTCAAAAAGACAGGACATGCTTCAGTTTTGGGTCCTTGCTTCTGATCATCAGTTGGTGAAAAGGACTTGTATGAACCCCATAGGGCTCAAGTTCCTTGACCAGCTCCCAGTCAGTCACACATAGGAGCACATTGGAAATCACCACCCTCACTGTCTGGGTGTCTAGGGGCATGACAAGATAGTGTATGCTTGCAATGTCCAAGCCCTCTGCACACACCCTGTTGACCAGGGTGGAAGCACTCAGATAAATCACTGGGACTGTGTTAACACAACCTGTGTAACATACGTTACACTGTCCCAGAAGACCAACTACAGCATCTACACAGATCTCAACCCTGACATAGGGACGGGGTGTGAGCCCTTAAGCCATAGGTAAGAGGGAGGTCTTGAGAGGCATCCCCATGCCAGCTCCTGGGTGTAGAAGCAGCCATTTCTGCTAGGACAGGGTTAATTTCAAAAGCCAAAGCTAGGGAACAAAGAAAAAGCTGTGTATATTAACTACTAAGATAAGTGTCTGTGAATGCAGCCAAAAGAGACGAAAATAAAAAGTTAAGTGTCTGGAGGGGAGGGGGGAAATGAAAGAGCCAGGGAAGGACTTATGGCAGTTAGGAATAAAGCAGAAACAGAAAAAAAGAAAAGGGGGGGGGATTGAGAGCACCCCTCAAAAGGCAAGATATAGAAAAAGATAACTTCCCACAACAAGAAAAAGAAACAGTAAGAAAAAAGCTGTAAAGTAGCAACTTGGAGACAAAGAAACCAGAAATAAAGGGGAAGGGGACAGAGCAGAGAAACAGAAGAAAACACACCACAAAATGCAAGACAAGAATCAGAAAGGGAGATAAACAGAAGCAAGAGACCATTAGACTGGTAGGAGCCTGAAAAGAAAAGAGATAGGAAGCCGGGGAGTCTTACACTTGCCCCATGCAGCTCCAAGTGAGCCTGGTCCAAAGCAGCCAAAACAGGACAGAGAGCAGCAGAGTAAGGACCTTGGACTTCAGAAAAGCAGACTTTGATTCAACCAGGAAACTCATGGGCAGGATCCCCTGGGAAGGCAGTCTGAGAGGGAGAAGAGTGCAGAAGAGCCAGTACTTTAAAGAAACGTTACTGACGGTGCAGGAACAAACCATCCCAATCTGCAGAAAGACTAGCAAATACGGCAGATGATCACCTTGGCTTAGCAAAGAACTCTTCAGTAAGCTAAAACACAAAAAGAAAGCATAGAAGAAGTGGAAACTCAAATGGGCAACTAGGAAGGAGAACAAGGATTTTGCTCTGGCATGCAGGGATGAAGTCAGGAAGGCCAAACTCAATTGGAGTTGCAGCTAGCAACAGATGTGAAGGGTAACAAGAAGGGTTTATACAAGTTTATCAGTAACAAAAGGAAGATCTGGGAAAGTGTGGGTCCTTTGCTAAAAATTGGAGAGGCAACCTAGTGACAGGATGCAGAAAAGGCTGAAGTACTCAATGCCTTTTTCACCTCAGTCTTCATAGGCAAGGTCAGCTCCCAGACTACTGCACTGGGCAGCATGGTTGGGGGAGGGCCAGGGAGAGGTGATCAGCCAACAGCAGTAAAAGAACAGGTTAGGGACTATTTAGAAAAGCTGGATGTGTATAAGTCCATCAGCCAGGATGAGATGCAGACAAGGATACTGAGGGAGTTGGTCCGTGTGATTGTAGAGCCACAAGCCATCATGTTTGAAGTCACAGTGACTAGGGAAGGTCCTGGGCAACTGGAAAAGGGCAAATATATTGTCCATCTTTAAGAAAGGGAAGAAGAAGGATCCAGGGAACTACAGACCACTCAGCTTCACCTCCATTCCTGGAAAAATCATGGATCAGGACCTCAAGGAATACATTTCTAAGCACTTGGAGGATAAGGTGATTAGGAACAGTCGGCATGGACTCATCAAGCACAAGTTATGCCTGACCAACCTGATTGTCTTCTCTGGTGAGATGACTGGCTCTGTGGATATAGGGAAACAAATGGATATATGCCTTGACTTTAGCAAGGTTTTTGATACAGTCTCCCACAATATTCTCGCAAGCAAGCTAAGGAAGTATGGGTTGGATGAACTGATCGCAAGGTGGACAGAAAACTGTCAAGTGAAGTGCCCCAGGGGTTGGTACTGGGGCTGGTTTTGTTCAATATCTTCATCAGTGACCTGGAAGATAGAACAGAGTGCACCCTCAGCAAGTTTGCACGTGACACCAAGCTGGAAAAAGTAACAGATATCCTAGAGGATGGTGCTAGGATTCAGAGAGACCTCGACAAATTGGAGGATTGGGCCAAAAGAAATCTCGTGAGGTTCAATAGGGAGAAGCGCAAAGCTCCGCACTTAGAACAGAACAATCCCCTGTGCACAGGTACAGGCTGGGGATCAACTGGCTAAACAGCAGCTCTGAAGAAAAGGACCTGGGTGTTACTGTGGACAATAAACTGAATATGAGCCAAAAGCGTGACCTTGTTGCCAACAACACTAACAGCATACTGGACTGCATTGTTAGGAGTTTTTGCAGAAGGTCAAGGGAAGTGATTCTTCCCCTTTATTCAGCACCGGTGAGTGAAGCCACATCTGGAGTGCTGTGTCCAGTTTTCAGGCCCCCCACTACAGAAATAATGTGGACAAATTAGAGAGAGTCCAGCAGAGGGCAATGAAAATGGTGAGGGGGCTGGAGCACATGACTTATGAGGAAAGGCTGAGGGAACTGGGCTTATTTAGTCTAGAGAAGAGAAGATTGAGGTGGGATTTAATAGCAGCCTTCAAGTGCCTGATAGGTGGTTCCAAAGAGGATGGAGCTAAACTATTCTCAGTGGTGACAGATGACAGAAGGAGGAACAATGGTCTCAAGTTGCAGCAAGGCAAGTTTAGGTTAGATACTAGGAAGAATTCTCTCACTAGGAGGGTTGTAAAGCACTGGAACAGGTTACCCAGAGAGGTGGTGGAAGCTCCATCCTTGGAGGTTTTTAAGACCTGGCTAGACAGCCTTGCCCAGGATGAACTAGTTGGGGATGGTCCTGCTCTGAGCAGGGGGTTGGGCCTAGATAGCCTTCCAACCCTAATTTTCTAAGATTCTATATGAAGACTCAGCAGTGAAGACTGCTCTTGCCCTCTGAAGTATAAACCAGGTGTTGGGAGGGGACAGACCTAAAAAGAGCAGGACATAGAGGGTGATGTCCTGCTCCCACTGCCCCCACCCCCAGTCTTTTCTGAAACAAAACTTGTGATCAGTGATTTTCAATGGGGATGCTGCAAAATTCAGAAAAATTATGGGGGGTGGGTCTTGAGGCTAAGCAGGTTAAGAACCACTGGTCTGGAGACTCATCCTTTGCTTAAAGAAAGATGTATTTGGTGTCATTTTTTGAACAGTCTCTCTCAGTGCTGATACAAATTTCATCTGGCAAGAGAATGGACTATGTTGCATGTTTTGAAAAAAAAAGATCTATCTATCTTTATCTATCTATATAAAAACCTTTTTTAAAAAGAGTAAAGTGCGCCTCCAATTTTTACAAAAATGTACTGCGCAGTAGCTCCAGGTATCAAAATTTTGGGAAACAGTATCTTACACACAGCCCCTTTTCATGAGAGGGGCCTGAAGGTTGTGTTTTTTGATATTACCCTGTTCTGTAGCAAAATAACTCTAGACGGATATTTAGAAATGCCCACTTTTTGTGACTATCAGTCCAATAATTCTACAATGGATCTAAAAATGAGTAACAACATCAGCAAGTTTTATAGAAGCAGCCTGGAAGTAGGTGACTTTAATCTACACAAATTATGGTTTCATGAATCTTAAACAAACAAACCCCAACAGAATATTACAACTGATTATACTCTGGGGCTTCTATGTTTCAACAGTCTGAAAAATAGGTAGCAGGCTCTTACAGTGCTGTGCTTATAAATAAATTAAAATCTTCCCAAATTTTTATAATGTTTACTACCATGAATTATTAATCAAATAAAAATACGTTCTTATTTAAACGTGTTTAGGTAAGAGAATAAAATACCTTGTCATAACTAAGTACACTAATCACTAAAGCCCGGATTCTACTGTGCTTGTTTACTCTGCACAAATCCATTGATTTCAGGTGACACAATCCAACTTTCTAGGGATATAACTCAGACCAGAATTTGGTCCTAATCTTTTATCTTTTACAAGCTGTGTTTGTTTCACAATCATTCAAATATTCTAAATAAACAGAATATATACGTGCCACAATATATTAAAATCTAAATTACTTTTAATGTGTGAAAGATATGGACTAATGTAACCCTCCTTTTGTTTTGGGACCTCTGAAAAAAACTGGATGTTGAATGCTTATGCAGGTAAATAGCTTAATTCAAAATAGTGAGATCTCCTGTATTGTAGTTTAAATTATCCTTTAAATGAGAGTAGAGCATCACTCCATTTTGTACATGAAGCTCTCTTTTATGTATTTCCATATAACAAGGAGCATCGATATATTTTCATTACGAATGACAATTTAAAAATTAAGACAAAACAGTAAAACAAGAGAAATCTGGGAAAAGAAATCTCTAGGAGAGAACAAATGTCTCCTTTCTCAAACAAGTTATACCACAAAATAGTAGGTATTTTAAACACCCTTCAGGATCCTAGAAATGTAAAGGTACTGTACATATAAAACCCAATAACAGTGGCATATATTCTAACCATCTCTCCAAGGGCTGTGCAACCACTTACAAACAAAAAAAAAACAGGCTAAGCAGTTTTCATTAGTGGTTCAGTATGAGATGAGAGCTGTTGGTGGAGTGTATTTCATGTTCTCCAGAACTCGAATGTTCTCTCTCAATTGTGTCTTGAGTTACAAAAATGCTGTCTCCAAAGCACTAACTTTAGTAATTGACATTTTACCCCCAAACTAGAGAACAATATGATTAGGAGAACAATGACTACTGGATCAGTCCTGGAAAATGAGCTGGTTCATGACTGCTTTAGAGTGCACATTTTATATTTTCCTTCAGTGCTTCCATGTTAATATATCCCCACTCCTTAC